>NW_022280053.1:151179-168679 GCF_004355925.1 Anarrhichthys ocellatus
CCCCCCCCCCCCCCCCCCCCCCCCCCCCCCCCCCACCTTCCCGTCTCCGCTCGGCGCCTGTTTGGGAAAAGCAGTGCTGCACCCTGCTGATAAACAAGAGGAGTGCAGGGACGCAGAGGTGCACAAGGAGACTGTTGCTTTGTCAAACAGAGCCGGCGTCGTCTCTCTAACACTGAGATCTAGAACACACAAAGTACCGGAGGTCAGTTCAAAGCACAGGCGACGTGCGTCGTGTGAACTGCATCATTCATGTCGAATCCGTCATTTCTACATTAAAGCCGAACTCTCGCTCCTCCAAGGGCGGGTACACGTTGAGGGGTTTTTACCCGGATTAGAGGCGCCTTCTCCGGGGAGATCAGAGGAGAAAAAGAAGGTCACACATCACGTTTAATGCCGAGTGACCTCCACAATAAACTCTCAGTGGGTGCATCCGATCAGATCGATCACTCTGTGTGTGTGTGTGTGTGTGTGTGTGTGTCTGTGTGTGTGTGTTATTCAAAGTGTGCACACAAAAACACCATGACTAAAATTACCGGTGCTAAAACGATTAATCGACTGGCAGGAATTTAATCAACAATAATTAATAGTTTCAGTCATTTAAAGATAATCAGTTTACTGTGAGAGAAAAGTAAGAAAACAGAAATATTCACATTTGAGAAGCTGAAACCAAAGATGTTTTTGCCTTTGAAATGATTTATAGACGACCTACTGTAGCAGATTAACTTCACTGACTAATCAGATGATGGTAGCAGCTCTAATCTTAACACAACAATCACATGAGGTCATCATTTGAACATGTGGTCACTGGCTCCAGATCAAGAGCACCAACGGACAGATTTAGAGATCTCTGCGACAGCTTCTCAAAGGCGAGGCTGTCAGACCGGCCGGCGACGTCTTCTCCATCATCTCTAATAAATGGACCTCCCAGGGACAGCGATGGAGAGCCGGTCATCACCAGCCGGCAATATGGAAGACGGTGTCTTCATTATTATAAGATCACGGGGCAACACCGGGGGGGGGGAGACTGTCTTCCTCTTTAGCCGTCACAGAAGCGGGAGAGAGAGATTGATAGCGCGGCGTCGTTTGAGCTATCGGTTATTCTGAATGAAGGACGGGCTTATTGGACGCAGGCCTCTCCTGCTGGCCAGCATTGATTTCCACTCACTCGTTTCGTCTCTCCGTGTCCTCGTGCTGCCGTCTCCCCCTTTTATTCTACCTCCCCCGACTTCCTCCCTGTCCCTTACTTATTCCTACATGTTTCCTCTATTCCGAGACAGAGACATGTAATAAGAGCGAGGAAATAAAAAGGACGGATGGAGAGAGAGGGAGGACAGAGTGAGAGACAAAGAGGAAGTGAAAGAGAGACAGCGGTGCGGAGGGAGAGACAGATGGGGGGGGGGGGGGGAGAGAGAGACGGAGCAGGAAACAGAGGGAGAGAGGGAGGTGTAATTATCTATCAGGTGTTCGGGTGTGCGTGACAGAGGAGGAAGCTCATTAGCACACTCTGTGTACACCAATTACACAGCCAGGCTTCTCAGGGCATTCCCCTGGCATGTCTGTGTGAGGCTCTCACTCTGTGGCCCTCACTGTAGAACACGATGCTAACGGACACATGCATGCAGGTACAACTTACATTATTCATATTAAAAACTAGGATTACCACCTCATGACTCGTGTGCTTCAACCAACCAGGCAAGTAGCAGTTTACATCCATATCTGTCCAATATGTCATCGTTTTATCTTCTTAAGACATTTGTGTGAAATTGACATAATTAGCATAAGAATTATTGAGTTACGGCCAAAAAACGTGTTTTTTTTTTAGGTCACGGTGATCAGTTCATCTGCTAAATTTGAGGACATTCCGTCCAGGCGTTCCTAAATATATGTTAACAACAACGAGGTGGATGAACAACGTAAAAACATGATCAAATAAATTACGGGCTGGGGGTAAAACAAAAACGATCTCATCACACAACAGACGACGCTGTTAAACACTACGGTAACGTGAGCCGCCGAGTATACAATGAATTCATTATATTAGTATTTATTCATGCTCATAAAACAACACAACAAAAGAACATGAAAGAAAACGTGTACATGTACCTTTTAGGACCTTTGTCTCTCTCAGAAATCACCCGTAACATAAAATTACTATTACTAATTTGGATTATTGCGATAACATATATTACGATTTATTACCTTTTTTCAATAACAAATTACACAGTTTGTCTCTTTTCCACATGGTTCGTCTCACTTCAATCATTGTTATTGCAGATAAATAAGTTCGTCAGTCAAGCAGACGGACTGACCGACACTCCATCTTTGTTTTGACCAACTTCCTGCCAAACCCGCTGACCCTACAACCACGACAGCACCAGAAGAAAACCTGCAAAGCATCGTCCAGGGCACTAAAAGAGCGAATGTTCCCGAAAGGTTTAATCTGTGTGTCCGTCTGTTGAATGTGTGTAAATGAAGAAGTAGGACGGTGACTGTGAGGAGAGGACGGCTCACCTGTGGAGGCTGTTTTGTCCGGATGAAACCACTCCTACGTTGGCCACAGACAGGACCTGCGTGTTGACGGTCTGGCTGGAGGTGTTAGCTGTTGCCATCGTGACGGTTGCAGAGGTCTCGTTCATGCCCAGGAGCTTACCTAACAGGACGAGAAACGTTCAGCCAATCAAACAGGAGCTTCATTCTGTCACTACTGTAGATTCAATGTGTCCGGTTTAAAGTACATACATAGCAGACATGTTTATACTATCACTATAAAGTGTTGTGGATATAAAGAAGAAGAATTTGGGACTGAACAACAAGATAAAACTGATTTTGTTTGTGACTAAAATGAGGAAAAATCTTCGATAAATGCAAACAGATTTGGAAAAAACCTCTCAATTGAAGGCAAATGGCCGGTTCATGTGCACTTAGTAACGAACAAGGATTTTCGAGAAAGAATGAAGATAAATATGCACAAGTTAGGCAGAAATAAAAGAGGTCTTCAAGGCAAATATAATGAAAAACCTGTAAACTGAAAGAATTAATTGACTTCACTCGATTGGTTTAAAGCAGCAATTTGCTAGCGAGAGAAAAGGTTCCGGCAAAGCAAGTCGCTCCACTCTGTTTTGTGCGAGGTGTACTCAGCAGAGCTCAAAACACAGCGAATGAAGATGAATTAAGGCAGAAGCAGCATTAAGCGCGCACTCAAAAGCCCGCTGATGGCCGAGATACGAGTGTGCTCTCAGCTCTCAATGGCCGCCTCACTATGCAGCTCTACAGGTGTGTGTCTGTGGAGGGAACACCAGTAAGTGCTTCAGAAGAGGCTTTCATGACAATGGTGAGGACATGTTTGTTACTAGAGGCAGGCTGCTAGGATTTAATTTCACTTTATAAATATAACTTGTGACTACTGCACGCAATAGAAAACTCTAATTTAAAGATTGTAAACCTCTATCTTTGTCACCGAGCTGTTAATAGCTGTTTAACATTTAAATCAAGTTTAAAGAAAAGGTATGGTGTATTTATACATGTCACAAATATAACATTGGAGTTTTATTTGACTGCTGCTGTAAGTACTCGCTGGAGTATCTTTTATTTCACATCCATCAGTATTGAAAATTGTATTTTCAGACCAAATAAAAGCAAAGGAATCTGTTATTTTGTCACAAATTTCACTCAAAACTAGATAAAAAAGCAATAATGTACGCTTCATTAACAAACGCTGCAGCAAATCAGCCTTTTCCAGTAACATGTTAAAGCATAAATAGCCATGTGCATGTATGGTAAACGTGATTTTATCTGAACAGGTCATGTGCTTCAAACACTTTGAATTAGCAGGGCAACAACTCAAGTTTGTATCTGGTGATCTTCACTGTGCTTTCAGCTTATCACGAGAGTTTATATATTTATTTAGAGAACATGACGTAGCCCACCTTGCTCCTTGCTGAAGTCTTGCTCCGTCAGGGTGCTGGGCATTAGCAGCTCTCCCACAGCGGGCTGGATGGACACACTGAACTGGTCCTCCTTGGTGCTGAGGCAGCAAAACAACAGTAAGAGAAAAGAAACTTATTTAGAGGACATCTAACACAAAGCAGGAACCTGGTTACAAGACATCAGACCTCAGGAAAGAGTACGTCTTTCCGTACGAGTTTGCCGTGACAGATTCATCAAACGCTCCTCACTTCAGATAAATGAACGACCAGCGTAAACATGACGAATTGTACGTTCATGAAAATTGTAAATTAGCATAAACGCCCCAAAAACACCACATAAGACTACACGTCATGTCCTCTGCTTTCATAGATCATTTTTTTATCATTTTAAGTGCATATGACTCCCACGAAAGCTATGATACAAATTGTGAAAATTCAAAATACGACAGTTTTATATTTTGAATTAAGAGAAAGCACTTATCTGACCTTTAAACATAAACTAAAGAGAGCAAACCGATCATAGTACCGTTACATACTCATTCTTTTTACATATCTGCTACTTTTGTATCATATCGTGTCGTATTGTGTCAGTATTGTGTCAGTATTGTGCCAGTATTGTGCCGTAGTATAGAGCTCGCTGCAGCATTGTATTGATAATAGCCGATTTGTAAGAAGCCAGTAAAAGGAACTAGAGATGAACATTCGCTCTCTTACATGGAGGTGTAAACTGAAGTGTTGATGTGTACTGTCCCTGGTAAATAGGTAAATAGAAAAGTTACATCACTTAATAAGACTTAAGAACAAATCTATTCCTGCATGTTCTGTAATTTAAATCCATCTCAACGTGAGTAAACGGACAATGACGTGTGACACAGTGAGCGTGTGTTTTGTGCACTTGTGTCTATTCGAGCTTTGTTTGTGTATTACATGTTTCTCCTCTGATTGCCATTCACACGGTTTGCAAGGCATTTTGGGTCAGATTGATTTCCCCCCCCCCCCCATCCTGAACAGATTTTCTGATAAGGTTATTGATCAGCTGAGCGGCGGCGCCGATGGCATTCAGCAGCTTGATTTGAGCCGGGGCTGATTACTGGCGTAATAATTGTTATCCCAGTGAACCCGGATCAATCGCGGCTGATGTCTCACCTGGGAGTGCCGGCACAGAACCGGCAGGAAGAGGAGAATTACCACAAAACAAATGAGAGAGAGAGAGAAAAAAAGGATGCAAATGAATGGAAGAGAAAGAGGGAGGGAGGTGTGAATCTGGAGAAAAGAGGTAGTGAACAAGATGTACAACTGAAGGTCGGAGAAGGAAAGAGAAAACGTGATATGAGCGGATGTCAGGTTGTCTCACCACAACTGGAAGTTGGCTGCTTGTGTCGAGTCGCTGAAGTCAATACCCATGGAAACCGTCACAGAGGCCTCTGGCTCCAGCCGCTCTGAGGAAAAAAAGAGGGAAGGAGGAGAGGAATAGTGAGTGACAAGGGCACAGTGTGCAACGTAAGGAAGGATGGAGCAAAGGGGGAGGAGGGAGGGAGGAGGGAGGGCAGCAGCAGAGTGGAACAGACAGGCATCCACACCACTTGTGTTTTCTACTTCACAAAGCAAGGCCACCGTGTGTGAGAAATCTATCCTTCAATCTCACCCCCCTCCCCACAGCTCTAGCTTCGGGGAGGAAAACACACACACACACACACACACACACACACACACACACACACATGAAGGACTAGCATATTTTCAAAACAACAGGCTTGTCAAAGAGAGCATCAGCATCAAGAAGAGACGAGGTGAAGGAGCAAGATGGAGGAGAGTTAAGTAAAGCCACCAAAAAAATGTGCTGAAGAGAAAGTCTGGACAGCTGAATGAGAGAGGAGGAGGAGGAGGAGGAGGAGGTGGTTCAGGATGAGAAGAACACAGACAGACAGAAACATCCTCCGTGGAGCAGAGCTATTTTACTGTAGAACTCTTTCCACGGACGGAGAAGAGACTCCAGAGAGAAAGCCCTCAGAAAACAGAGTCATCATAGACTCACTTCCACTCCAGCCTTCACTCTGCTCCAACAGACATGTTCTGGACTTGATTCTCATGTTTTTAACAGTCTAGTGGTCTGTGTTGATATAAATCATGAGATAAACTATTTAATATAACATCTGGAGAACATTTCAACTGATGATTTAACAGATTTTTCACCACAAATTGTGTGCAAAGACGCCACGGCTTCACGTTTGTTAAGTAGGTCGAAGTTAAAGCAGGAAGTCAGAGTGTAATCTGCGACGGATGTTTAAAACAGATTATTTTATTGTTTTTAGGGACTGTTCAAATACGTTTGTTTACAACCTGCGGGATCATTTGACCGCTCACGTTTCTTGCTCTTTGAATGTCGACATGTTCCCAGATCTCAGCAATTAATCTGGTGAGCATGAAGTTATTATTACCGATAGGAACGGCAACGCAACAGAATATAACCCACACTGTAATAAACCGGAACGGTCCTTTAAACCACATTAAACTCACAAAGCTACTTCTCCTTTTCCACCAACATTAGCACGTAGATGCAGCTTTTACAAACACGGGAAAACAAAACAGGCGATAGACTTCTTTCCTTTTTGTGTTTTTCAGTGATTAGCAAAGTAAAACTACCGTTTCTGTCAACGGAGTCTGGTAGCTTT
This sequence comes from Anarrhichthys ocellatus, assembly GCF_004355925.1. NCBI lineage: Eukaryota > Metazoa > Chordata > Actinopteri > Perciformes > Anarhichadidae > Anarrhichthys > Anarrhichthys ocellatus. The sequence goes on from NW_022280053.1 coordinate 157,778, forward strand.
GCGAGCGCATTTAACGGCTGATTCTTTCCACATCTATCTCTGTGAATTAAGGTTTTATTTTGACCAAATCAGAGTTGGTGATTGTGTGGAAAGACAAAGACGGTTTTGATGAGTTAATTGTTGTTTCTGTCGAGTTTGAAGTGTTTTTCGACGACTTGACTGTTGCCCGACTATAAAATATTCAAAGCAGAGGTTTTCCAGTAAGTAGTTTTTTTTTTTTTTAGATATATATAGATATATAGATATAGATATAGATATATATAGATATATAGATATATATAGAGATATATATATATATATAGAGATATAGATATATATAGATATAGATATATATATAGATATATATAGATATATATAGATATATATAGATAGTATAAAAAACTATTTCATTTTCAACAGCTAAATTACGTGTTTTAAGTAAAGCAATGTGCAATATTTCTGACTAAATACAAGCCGTGTTATTTATCATCCCCTCGACAAACAAACAAACACAAAACAGCATCATACAACGCTTCGCCTGTCATCCTCTGCAACTTATCAACACCAACTCCAGCCAGCAGCTCACAGTAGCCGGGCTTCCATCGATCCAAATTACCCACTGTTTGGCTGCTCGAGTTCCTTCAATGCCCGATCAATCGCCTGCAATCGACAGCTTTAACGTGCTCCACCGCACACCGGCATGGGAAAAAGGGGAGAATCTTGAGGGAGCACTGTTCTCAGTCTTATATTATACGGAGTGCAGCAATCACGCAACGCCGTGACAAGAAATATGGAGATTGCGCATGTTTGTTCGGCCTGATCGATACTAATGAACAGGGATTAGCCGAAGTAATATTGGCTGTTTTCAGGTTGGGGGGGCCGAAGGGCTGTAGGCTATTTGCTGAGCTGATAGCAAACAGGCTTTAAAATGGTCATTTAATATCTGCCTGAGAAAACAATCATGGAGCTGTAGAAATTCCAGAAAGCCATCGTGAATGAAGAGGAGAGACGACACATGTTGGAGGCATCCAAAATCTGCAAGTTTTATAATAAAAATGCATTTTTAAAACAAGCAATATTGGATCCCCCTGGTTTTTGAGGAGTATTTTACAGGTGTGGCGCTCGTACTCACCGATGGTGTTGAAGCAGTGGATGTTGAGGCTCGCCGGGCTTCGGTCTCCTATGTGGATCTCCTCCAGGCTGTGGTCTGAGCTGTTGGTCAGTGTGACCTGTACAGCCACCATGCTGGGCTGGTACAAACAGGGCTGCCTGGGGAAATGGTACTTGGCTGACAAACCTTTCCCGGTCATATGGTGAAGCAGCTCGTAGGTTTTCACAGGGCCAAAAGACGGAGTGGTGACCTGAAGGGACGTATGGAAGACAGGAATAAACCTCAGCAAACATCCAGTCTATCATCCTCTTGAGGAGAGCATATTAATTGAATCTTTTGTACGTTAACAAATTATAATAATTGTCCAAATCCCTGTTGATTGTATTTACAATATATTCACTTCCAAGTTAAGGACAAAAGTCTGGTGTTAGTGGGTATTTTGTCCAGTGGGAATGAGGCTCTAGTGGGATTTTGTGCTCCATGAAACTTCTTGATTATCAGAGAAATAAGCTGCAGTATTGCCTGGATTGATCTACGAACAACTAAGCACTGCTGGAAACAACAGCCTGAGAGCAGAAGCAGAAAAAGGAAAAAACAAAAACATGCAGAACATTGCCCAGAAGCCTCAGGCTCTCCACATCAACACAATATATCCAGGGACGCCTTGCACATTACAGTGCAAATGCATTCACACAAAAGCACAGATTAATACAAGAATCTCCGGTCTTTCCATCACATGCAATTCTCCGTGTCCAATCAGCGGGAAGAATCCAGCACTTCTGAGTGAAGTGGGACCGAGGGTTGACTGGTAACTCCCCACCAACCCTCCCTTCATTACGGCTGCGGGCTAAAGACGAGCCCATTTAAGAAATGTTCTCAATCAGCCCAGTTAGAGGGAAATGGGCTGGATGCTCGGTCCGACCAGGCTGAATAAAAACAACCTCTAATGAATAGAAACACAAGTGCCTGCATGGGCCAAACCTGCCGCTCGCAGGGGCTTTTACCTTTTCAGAGGCAGGAAATCACATTACCTTTGAGAGTTACGGGAAAGAAAGGAGGCGAACGCGTCGGTGGTGTTTTCTTTCTCCCGAAACATTAACATCTCGTTACTCAGAGGAACATTGTTCACACTTTGTCAGCTCTCGTCAGAAAGACGAGGTCGGCCCACACAAAGCACGCAACACGTTGACCTGTCAAACATGACAACGTCCGCATTAACGGGGATTAACTTCACACCTCAAACACTCAAAATATTAAAAAGCAGCGCAAAAAGTAGGACGTTTAAGGTAGTTTCTTGAAGTCAAAAAGGTCCGTCTGCCTTGAGTGACAGCACTAATTAGTTCAAAACATCAGGGCGAATGAAGCCTTTTCACACCCTCTAAAACACCTCAGTAGATTCATACGCTGACACAGAGGCAACAACAGCGCAAATGAGGATGAGTTCAGAAACTGAAAAATATCTATTTAACGCCTGAAAGTGAAAAATCTGACTTCTCAAAGAAGTTGTAAGAGTGACAAAGAGCGCAAAACAGTGAGGAACGATCATGCACAGGGTGTGAACTAATTCAGCTAATTGAATATGACTAATAATATGATATGAAGAAACGCAGTGGAAACATGCAGGCGCTGAGTGGTGTCAGGGCACATTGTGTTGTTGAAGCCGGACACGCTGGCAGCGTGTTTCCGACTCGGGTCAGAAATGTACGAGGCATCCGACGACGAAGTGTCACGATGTGTGTGCGAGGATGAAGAATCGGTTTGACGCAGGACAAGAAGCCGTGGAGACGAGTTTCAACGTGTTCGCTTCACAAGGCGAGAAGTAAAACACTCACGATCAGTGTAGCGGAGCAGCAAGACGTGAGAGAAACAGCAGGTTTGGGATATATTTACTAAGGAATAAGACATAAAACATGAAGCTATTTCCATCAACATTGAGGTCAATTGAAAGTTGGCTTCAAAAGCCTCTTACTCAATCCTGTTTACTCATTCTTTGACTCAATATTTACAGGAAAAGTTGCTTATTTCAGACAATATGTTTTAGGTAAAGTTCTTGTACGACTGTTCCTGTTGAAGGATAAGAATACCGGTTTATAAAAAATGGGAACGACAGGAGAGATCATCACATCTCTGTATTCCATCTAAAGTCTTCTAGAAATCTCAGTAAGTCGGTTTCCACCGCGTATTATTTGATTTGTTTGTTGAATTCTGAAACTTCGCAGAGCTCCAACTCAAAAGTCAGGAAGACTGCGGAGAGAATAAGTCAGACATGGCTCCACAACAAAGTTGGTGTTGTGTTGGGGTAGAAGTCTGGATGAACCTGCTGCATGTGCACGCTGATTTACAGTAACCAGGTCACTAAAGTGCATGTAAACCCGCTCTCAGATTACCCATGAAGCACCACAAACTGCGGCCTCCATTAATGGATGCATTAGTGTTAGCTAGGTGCACATAATTAACTGGCAGCTGAGCTTATTTGTGACTTGTTTTCCAGGTTTGAAGTCTTTTGGCACCAGAATAAAACATCTCTGAAACAATCCTCTGCAGAAGTGACAGAACAAACTGTCCGATCACCGTCCCCTTGACGGAGCAGCAGCAGCGTCTCCTGAGCTCAGACCGGCCCGAGCGCCTGTAAAAGGAGGTCAAACAAACATTTGTTGTCGGGCCGCAACGCCGCGCCGCCAGCCTGCATATTTATCGGGCCACTTTTTGAGCGTGTCAGAGCAGTCGCCGTCGATAAAGCTGGCTATAATGTTTGCGACGGAGATTTACCTCCCTGACAGACACATCCTGCTTCAAGGTCCCGTCTCGTCGTCCTCGGAGGACGGGACGGAGGCTTCAAACGGCTTATTATCACCAATTTGACACAGTGGACGGTTAAAGCCTGACACGAGCACCCCCCCCCCCCTTCACTCGTCCATCCGTTGTTGTCCTGTTACACGAACACCTCAAGTGTAAATAAGAGAAGAAGAGGGATGTAACCTTGACTTCTCCGTCAGTCTCCCTTCCTTTTCTTTTGGCTCCCCCGTTCTCCCGCCCCGGACAGGAAGGAGGGAGGTGACAACGAGGGGAGGGAAGTTGATTGAGAGGCTCTATTATGCATCAACTTAAAGGAAGCTCCCGTGATGGATGACACAGACACCAGTCACCTTCAGAGCCCCGGACGCCACGCTCCCAGCATCCTCTCTGGCAAATGACCTGAAAATCCCGCTGACATATTCAAAAAAGGAAAACGGGGGCTAACCGGGAGCCGGGTAGCCTTGTGCCGTGTGCATAAGAGGGCCAATTTAAAAAGAAAGTGGCGTGGGGAGCACAGAGATGTACGGGCACATATTGAAAATCCATTTCTGTTTCTCAGCCACCGTCTGCCGCCAACACCGCAGACAGGATTTCATTATGCTCTACAAGAGTTGTGAGGATTAAGGTAAGGGACATGTGTTTGACTTTAGGGCCTAATTGTTCCCCTCAGTCAGGAGATGACAATTAATTGAGGGGCGTCACAAAGACCTTGACCGCAAATTGGATTAAGTAAATGTTACTACAGCCATCGAAAACTACTTCAATGTAACAAGAAGTCTCTCCGGCGCATACAGACAGAGGTTACTTAATTTATGCCAATTTGTCAGTAAATTAGGTGTTTTAAAATGATTAATTTTTTTGAAATTTTCCATTAAAGCAGATTAGGAATAATAGAGGGTTGTTATTCAGAAACAGTATTGTCCTTCATTCAGCTCTGCTAGTATTGTTAGCAGACGGTTTCTTTGCATTAGCAGGATATTTAATAGAAGAACATTGTTTAATCAATTAAATGCACAAATCAACTTCACACAGCCCAAAACCCAAAGATATGACAATGTTTAAAATATATATATATATATATATATATATATATATAAATGCATCTTTCTAAGATGTTTTTTTATTGTCTAACTGGCTTATCTTTCTGTCATAGATCATATTAAAGTAGAGTATTTAATTTCACTTGTGAATGATTAAAGTACATTATAAACACAGTAACACTGGCTACAGAACACAAAAGAAACCAGTGTACTTTTTTGCTACTTTACTTCTATTCTACTACATTTCAAAAGGATAATATACGTTCAGTCCGTTCCATTATTGAATCATGAAACTCAAAGTTAGTATAAAAAAAATACGTCGTTTATTTTAAGTCAACTGGGTTCATTCATTTTGCTAGAATTAATTCGTCTTGAGATGAAATCCATAATGTTGTCTTATTTTAAGTAAAACTTTAAATGCAGGATCTTGTAAGTACTTTTTAATGGAGTACTTTTTAAGCTATCGTATTGTTTCTTTTACTTCCTCACAGGAAGTCACCAGCTGCATAAAACCAACGTGTCCATGTCGGTCTTAACCATAAATAAGATGCAACATCCATATGTGGCATCACATTCATGTTCAGGACCCTAATTCACTTGCTTGCAGGGATTAAATGGACATCTCAGCTGTTGCAAGGGACGATGAAAACAAACGGATGACCTCGGAAAATAACAAACACTAGGAGACAGAAAAAAGACTAAACGCCTACACACACAGATAAACACGCACTCACACAGACACACACATAGTTACTAAAACGAGGTAATGTAAAGAAATGCTGTATTAAAACAAAGTATCCAGCCGCAGCCCCGCGTCTGTGAGGGCATTTATTCCTGTTTAAGAGGCAATCTCCTCCGTTTGAGTGGCAGCGGGAGGTTTCGGAGGGCAGGCCGCTGCTATATTCGTGGCGCTCGGGGGTCCTTCTGCTGATTCATAATTAGACGTGAACCCGCGGAGCGCCCACTACGGGGGAGGTCAGAGGGGTGAGGAGGGAGGCGGGGGAGGCGGAGGCCCGCCTGATGGACACCAAATGAACAAATTATGATGGCCCCCTCTGGGCGTGATGGGGTCAAACGCCGCGCGCCCCGCCGCTGACAGTTCAATTTCCCCCCAAAGCAGCCCCATTCGCCGACCGCTAATTATGAATGAAAAGTTATCAGCCTCGGCCGCCCCCGCCGCACACACGGACAGCGGTCGGAAGAGGTTTCGGGGCGCGTTAAGGGAGGGAGGGGGGGGATTTAAGAGGCATTTGTGAGAGATCCTAATGTCAAAATGTTATTAGAGAGAGCGGTAGCATGCAGAAACCGGGGAGGAGGAGACAGAAGAGGAGGTGGGTCAGAGACAGTGACCAGGGTTAATCTAAATGCCTTTGATAACCATGCAGTAATTCTCTAAAAGGGCCCGAGCGCTCAGCTGAGACACACTCGCTGCCTCTGTGGGCAGATTGCTGAGAAATAGAAATGACACAGGGGCCAGTGTGTGTGTGTGTGTGTGTGTGTGTATAAAGGGGAGGTTATTTACCCTTGTCTATGAATCCCGATGCCCATCATGTATTTATGCATAGAATTGACTCTAAATCAGATGTTGATGTGCGAAAAAGTTCCCTGTTTTCTAATCTGCATTTCTATTCTCTATTACTCCACGGCCTTCACCTGAGGGGGGTGGGGGGTGGGGGTGGGGGGGGGGGGGGTGACTAACAAGACTCGCGCTGTATAAACGCTGGTCTGAGAGCAGCTGTCAATCATACTGACAGACAGGCGGGCACGCTCAGAATATAGAGTAACTCAACACAAAGCTAGAGCCGGGGCAGAGGAGGGAGATGGTAAGAACACGTCCGTCTACCTGCAGCAAACTCATCGTTAACACTGACTCACTTTTAAAGCATCTTTAACGTAAAGTCTTTACGTTTCTATCACACACACCAGCGTTTACCTTCGATTAGACTGTAAATGAATCTGAACAAGCAGCACAGTCTGAAACTGTTGAGCTTTAGAGGTGCTTACACACTAAGCTAATTGGCTGTAGCTCCATATTTTTGAGAAAGCCGCATTGATCTTCTCATCTAACTCTTAGGCAAGAGAGCGAACAAGCATCGTTCCCCAAAATGTCAAACCTTTGCTCTCTAATGTAACTCTACAGAGACGTAAACACGCACCACTCCCTGAGTCTGGTGATAACGCAAAAACTAAAGCGGGATCAAAGCTTGCGACCGTCCTTGCAGAGAGTATAACCGAGGCCCGAGTGGTACAAACTTAGCTTAATATATAAAATACTATAAAAGCCCTTAAAGGGACGGGCATTCTAAATTAGCATCCGCTATGAACACTGTGATACTGGTACCAGATGTACAACAAAATAAACAAATAAATGTATTTAAGAAGTAAAACAGAATGTGGTCAAGTTCAGACCTGAGTATTGTAGAAGAACACCTTTTAGGTGATTAATGGACAAGTCAGCTGGCTAAAAATTCATGTTTATCAATTAATTATTTACTTAATTGATTGCAAATGTAATATATTTTGGTTTTTACTCCTTGCTAAAACAAAACCTTGCGCTCTGAGCAAATCTTTAACCGATTACATGATTAATAAAAATAAAAAAAAGGATCCACAGATCAATTATCAAGCAAATGAATCGCTACATGCAGCCCCCTTTTATAATTATGCGTAATCTATTAACAGCAAACCAATTTAAAGTACATTTTCAAATTAAAAGCACGTGTCGAACATGTAAAAACAGACACAACTGTTCTGATTTAAAACCTCCAAACAGCAGAGACACAAAACAGAAACAGCAGCAGCAGAAACAACGCTCTGGACATGTTTTCCTCCCGAGGGGGAAGAAAAGAAAAGACAAGATAGAAAACATACAGACGTGTAGAGTCGCTCACATACTGAGGAGAGAAAGGAGCCGTCACACTAGGAAAGGTCAACCATCAGATATACACAACACCGAGACACAAGGGACACAACATCTGACAGAGAGAGATGGAAGGTGACAGAGAGGAGGAGGGAGATAAGAGAGAGAGAGAGGGAGAGGGGGGGGGGGGGGGGGGGAAAAAGGGGGTGGACTTATAGATGAGACACAGAAATAGAGTTCAAGGGTGTGGGAGAGCAAAAAGACAGCGAGGGGTGAGAAAGACAGACTATAAGAGATACAGGAAACAGGAAGAGCAGTTGTGCCGTCCTCACGGGCTATAAATATAAGACGGCAGAAAAGGTCAATAGTCGGCGTCTGGGAGCATAAAAATGTTCCACAAGGGAGAGAAGCTCATTCCAGCAGCTCATACGGCGCTCCGCTGTTTCTGTCAGTGTCAGACAGAAGAGGAACAATCGACTCTCAACACACGGGGATGGAGGAAATGTCTCTCTCTCTCACACACACACACACACACACACACACACACACACACACACACACACTAACCTGCATGGTGGAGGAGGTGTTGGAGAGAGAAAGGCCCTCGAGGTCGGACAGCAGGGACAAAGAGACGACCGAAGACTTGGGTGCGTTCGTGGGCGCAGGAGAAACTGAAAAACAGAAGCTTGTTAAAGACACTACGCGCTGCTGTCTGACACAGTGTCTTGTATTGATACAGCCACTAGGGGGAGACAAAGACAAGAATCTTTACATTCTACACACAGTGGCTTTAAAGCTACACTATTTGTCAACTAACATATCAACTTAAAACAAACGTCCGCACTGCAATTAGGTTCACTTAGGTAGTTTTACAGGTGTGTTACATTTGGTAAAACGTGATCTATATACGCTCCGTGTTCTGCACTATGAGACAGGAGATTTAGTAGGATCCCAATGAGTAGGATTTTCCTAAAAAACAATGCATAGACTGATACAGAAATGATTCCTCTCAGTCATCACTTATGACCCACTAGAGGTGCGTGTTCGGGACGTTTCTGGGCGTCAACCTCTATAAAAACATGGCGACCGTGGTGCCAGATCGTAAGTACGCATCCAAGAGAAAGCTACGAAAATGGCGAAAAGAGCGCCGCAAAAAACAAATGTCATTATTATTGCTGCCTTAAATAAATCTATTTGTGTTTGTGAGCAGGGCTAAGAGGCTAAAGTCATTTTTTTGTTGAAGGGTGAGATCAGGCCCACAGGTAGCTATCCACCACTGCCTTATGAAGTTAATGTTTAACTTAATGAGTGTAAACATGATCTATTGACACAGACATTTCGATCTGGCCACCGGACAAATTTAAAGCCCAATATTCACTCTCGTATAAACTCTCTTCAGCTCCAGAGAAAGATATCTTGGTCATTTAATGGTCAGCGGTAAAGGTGCAGATAGACTCACAGTCATCTAGATCCAGTAAAGAGACTTCCTTCTTGGACTTCCCTTTCACCTGGAAATCAAACACAGCAACATGTCGATGAGCAGCAGAGAAGACGACGACCACTTCAAAACAAAAGTAATGAAATTGTGCGTTGTGAAATGTTTCAATTGTGCTGGCAGTGTCTCTGGAGACATGACACATTCATCCCCCCCAAAAAACAGATACTCTGCACTTATATGCAACACGTCTGGAATCTTTTTCAATGGCCAGTCATGCACAGTGTCGTGTCACAACCGATACAGGCCGCCCCGTGCGACTGAGGCGGGCCTGTCAGGTGTTGACTTGTGGGAATTACAGCATGCGGCGCCACAATAAAAAAGGCATTTAAACATACGAGCGCTTTTATCGCCCTTTCTGCAGACGCTCCTAACCGGCCACGGCTGCTTTCACGTCACATAAAGAACCATAAAATTCCACTCTGCGTACTCCGGGCTGAGCCGACGGGAGGGGACAAACCAAACAGGAGGAGGAATAAGTGAGGAGAAAACAAACAATAAAGTTAGAAGCCGCATCTTATCAGATCTTCTCTGATCGACGCTCGGTCGGCGGTAATAGAGACGGAAACCTTGTTAGCAAACGGAGGTCTGAGAGAGCAAGAGGAGTGGAAGAAAGATGCATAATTCATAGGCCGTGTCCAAATGACAAACTGTACGAAATGAGGATTTCATAGTGCAGAAAAGGAAAGTGGAGGGTGAGAAAAAATGTGATGAGCAAAGCAGGTAAGGAGAAGATGGTGAGGGCGGAAAGAAAAGGGGGCGAATGAAACAACACGGGAGCAAAATTACATCCCGCTAAATAAATTGTGATTTCGACGCTCTCTCCACGTGTGTGTGTGTGTGCGTGTGCGTGAGAGCCTCAGGAACTACAACTCCCAGGAGAACCTGGTGTTTCTACAGTTGAACAGCAGAGATCCAAAACAACAGCTTCTCCATCAATCCTGTTTGCACAGATATCACATTCTACACGGTTTAAACGTGTACAATTGTGGAATATTTTAGCCCAGGGATAAACATTACATGATAGTTTGACACATGCATGAACTACAATTGCATTGAGTTTAACATAGAAGTTGAAATTAACGTAACGAAAGTAACATCTCTTACAGTGTCGTTGCTCCTCAAAGGATAAATGTCTCTGAATATTACCCCCCACTCGTCGTCCGTAACTGATCAATAGACTGGAAGTAACCTTAGACTCCATCCTCATGAAGTCAGGATAGCTGAAAACATCCAGTGATTAAAGCATGGTGCTCTGGTGAAGAGTTGTGCAACATGTTTCATGTTTGTAGTTTTTTGTTTAGAATTGTTCTGTTACTCAGTTAAACCAACAGTTCATCTGAGATCCAAATGGACCCGACTAAATCCCAGCGTCACCTCGGGTTTGGACTTCACGTCGCTCTTCTTCTTCTGTTGCGTTGGGGGGGCGTCTGAATTGGAGTCCTCGTTGTCGGTCTCTGAGCCGGAGGAGCTCTCGGCCGACGTGCTGCCATCTCGGGCTACGGGTCCATTTCCGTTTTCATCCGAGTCGCTGAAACACGTGGAATCAAAACAAGGAACGGATTACATTACTGCACATTTACTTTGTTTTTATCACATCTACAGCGTCCATTTGAACAAA
>NW_022280053.1:171179-236565 GCF_004355925.1 Anarrhichthys ocellatus
TATGAGTCTCGTATTTTCACAAAATCCGACCCTGTTTTTTGAGAAACTTTTACGGTTGGCAAAAGCCCTTAAATGTATTTACATTCTGTAATCACTTCTAGTAGTTTTCATTGGTGGTGGCGGGGTACGCCACTCTAACCCAGGATTCAAACTGCATTCACACAAAAAAAATTTGGCATGCACACAATCCAGCATTACTGTTTGTAATTTTATCTTCAAGTAAAATCCTCAGCAAGGCAACCAACTCCTATGTGCTTTTTTGTGAAAGACTATAAATCACATCAATAGAAATACACAAAGTAGCTGCTCTCTGAGTGTTTGCTGCTTTGAATTCTGGGACATGTAGTGTTAAACTGTACCTGCCGTTACCATCAGTGACCACCGGTGTCATCAAATCAAGCAGAAATCTTAAGGATTTTAACTTCAACTCACTAACAGCACGACGTTCATCTATCTGTCAGACAAAAACACAAAGACAAACCTTCACTACTGCTGCTGCTGCTGCTGCTGCTGCTGCTGTCGCCGCCTTCACTGCTCTCTGATCCTTCCTCTTCTTTCTCCTCTTCATCATCCGAGTAGAACTTCTCAGTGGATTTGGGTTTCTTGGCCTTCCCAACTAACGGTGCCCACTCTTGCACCTGATCAGAAATAGCCGAGGGAAGTGAGGGTCAATTAAGTCAAATCATTCAAAGAAGTTACTCAGTGGTGTTGATCAATAGTTTTTTGCTTTGTTGTTGTTTAATGTGAAGAAAACTGATTTGCTTACAGACTCAACTGTTCACACAAAGCAAAGAGTGAAGCATGTAGACGTTATAGTGGATATGAACACCTCTCAATCGCTTCACTAAGAGGTAATAGAATAAGTCAATTAACTCAATTAAGTCAATCAGGACAACACAGATTTCCCACGTTACCAGATATCGTTTCTGATAAATTAACCCTATATTAAAAACTGGGAATAAAGTGCTCGTGTGTTCTGCTTTATTGTTGTTTATTGTTGTATTTGGATCCCCATTAGCTGCCACAAAGTAACGATTATAAAGCTGGTGCTCAGAGAAAAAAAGAGAATCAATAATATCCCTCGCTGAAAAACAAAGCTCTTTAGATTTTGTAATTTTTGTTCTTAAACTTATAAAAAGTCTTTGGGCCGAATGGAACGGAGGAATGAATGTTCATTCCTCCAACACACACACACACACACACACACACACACACACACACACACACACAACAAAAGCAGGTTGGAATGGTCATGTTGTCGGCCAGTGAAGGTCTTTTTCAAACATAAGTAATAATATAAGTGTGCAGAATAGAATAGTGCATCAGGCTTCTCGTCAGTCAAACTACACACTAAAGCGTTGAGGTCTTCTTTAACTCTTCTGAGTCTAGGCTCAACATTCCCTTCAGCTTCAGCTCCAAACCTGAAGTTATGATCTTTGGTCTAAGTTCAGACGCCGTCTCGTCTGTGAGCTAACCGACCTCACCTCGTATGTCAAGTCACGAGCAAAGAAACCTCAGAGTTAAACCTCTGAACCCCAAAACCCACCGGCAGGTTTGAGAGGTTGGACTAAAGACACATCTTCATTCTCCGGCCTCTTTGGCCCACTAATCATTCGATCTGTTAATTTGTACATTTCTGTTCATTGTTGTCATTGCTACGTCCTCTTTGTGTATTTTCTACTGTGTGTTTTACATTTCAATGTTCTGTTATTCTATATTTCCTCTTAACGTCAACAAATCCCATGAAAACCAACAATGCATTAGTCCGCCTGTCAATATTTGGTGACGTCTCTGTTTGTGTCTCTCTGCTCTGAGCCCACTGGTGCCGCCTGAAGAAGTACATCTTTAAATCTGGGTCACTAATAACTCTCTAAAACAGCTGGTCGCTTTCAGCAAAGTTACTCAAAAGCTGTCGGGCACAATTAAATAAGATGCTGAAAAGATATATTGTGAAGCCCTAGTGTCGCCTCATTAATGTTTGTCAGGCATAATGAGAGACACGGAGAGAGAACGTGGTGAGAATCAGTAGAATAAGTAAAACCCTGATTGTTAGTATGTCAGCAAGGTGGACTTCTTACTGGCTCAATGACCTCCACGTTCCTCACAGACTGGTCAGGAGCAACAGCTGGCCAGTCGGAGAGCTCCTGGTATCCGGCGGCTTTACTGTTGATGCTGTGGGAGAGAGTGCCCAGCTGGAAACGGTCTCGATCTGACAAACAACGAGAGAGGTGAAAGGCAAGAGGGGAGGTCATTTTAAAGAAACGGAAAATAAACTAAAAGTTTCAGCAAATAGAAGATGATTCAAAGTCACCCAAGTCTGGACCCAGTGGCTTAATGTCACTGTTTACATTTAGAGATCTTTAATAGAAGATGCATCCACATGATGCTAATATCAGCTCTCTGTTTTATCGTGCACATAAACACACATTCTCTCTCTCCCTCTCTCTCTCCCTCCCTCTCTCTCTAATGCAGGAAGATAATCAGTGTCTGTGCCTTTGGGAGGTGTGCTCTAAAAACTGTGCTTTGCAAACCAAAAAGAGAAAAAATAGCGTTCAGTTGTGAATATTAAGAATGACAGGGGTGGTTACCGCTTTCCATAAACATCCAGTCGGTGCAAACCGCCTCTGAATTCTAATGTTGTGGGAGGCAGTTTCTGTCCCTTTTGTCAAGGAGGGAGAGAGAGAGAGGAGAGGGAGAGAGAGAGAGGAGACAGCTAAATGAGGGAGATCTTTTTTCCTCCGAGTGTCTGAAAAAGGTTAGCATTAGCTCAATAATTTACCCATCTCATTAGTCCAAGGTAAAGGGGTCTGACCTAACTGCCCTTCAGAGAGACAGACACACCAGAATAATAAAACCGCCGCCTGAATCAACTTTACATACGAGTGGAAATAAATGTGAAATAGAGGTCCAGCTAATGTGGATTCAGTGATGGGCTTTAGATGGATTACCAAACAGGGGAGGAAAGGTATTCAATCTGAAATATTCAACCTATTTAGAGGATTTAATATGTGCTAGGATAAGAATAACAGGTCGGTGTATGAAGTACCTTTGAAGGCGGACTCGAGCACCGGGGCCGGTTTGGGGGCCAGCAGGATGCGCCGGGCGTACTTGTTGAGGGCGCCGCTCTTCTCGTTGGGCACTATGAGCTGCCTTATGAAGCGGGTTCGGTCTCTGATGTCGTAGCTCTGGTCGTATTTGCCGAGGTTCAGGATGTACTGGGTCAGCAGCTTAGTCTGGGGGGGGGGGGGGGACAGCGATAAAAGATCGGTTGTTTATGAAACTGATTCAGTAGAGCAGAAAGAAATCTCTTTAAAGAAGAATAGATCGACATTTTAGCTGCAGCATTTAATTCCTCAAAAAACTACAACTTCACTACATCACAAGATACACACACTTTCTATGACGCCCATGTCCATGAAGCATTATAAACATATTTATAATCTGCTTATAACACTGTATGATATACAGATATAAGCCCTCATAAATATCCATAATGCTTTAAAGTATTATAATTCTAACCTTCTTTGTCATGCATCATCATGTGATTGTAAGTTACTCCAAGTGGTCATTGTTTGCTTAAAGTAAAGTAAAAAATCTCATTAAATCAACAATACTCGTTCCCATGCCCAAAAATCAATAAATCATTCATTCACACATTTTGGTCCACTCTTCCTCTACATAAAGACGGAGGACTTGCAGTGACATATATATTCAGGCAGACATGAAAACAGCAGCATTAGAACCCTGAATTGTCTTTTGCGTCTCCTTCTCTCTCCTCCGCCGACACATTACGAGGAGCAGGAGGTGTAATGATGTGCTCGTTTGAGGAGGCAGCGTCTGGGCTCATAAACCCGGCTCAGAGGCCAAAATCACCCCCATCACAGCGAATGGGCCTGTAAACACAGAGCGGCGCTCGGAGATGCTCCATTACGTTAAAGCTGTCTCGTTCACGGCTCTGTATTTAAACTGAGCATTTAGCTCCGAGGTTGCAGAAGTGTGAACATTTAGCTCTGAGACATCGCCGTGTCTTGTGAAATAAAAATGAAATCCATATTTAGATAACAGGAATCTTTTTTAATACTTAATCATGCAAATGCTAATTGCGGACATCAGTAGCGTGACTGCAGCACCATATCTGCTCAATGTTCGGGTGAACACATTAAAATGTCTCTTGGTATTTAATGTACCTGCTTGGAGTTGGTCAGGTAGAGTTTGGCTGCTAGGTTGACCGTCTGCAGCTTGACGATGTCCTCCTCTGCCGTGAAAGTCTTCGCCATCTTACGGAGCACATCGGGGGCAATTTTTGGCACCCTGTCGCAGTACTCGCCCAT
Organism: Anarrhichthys ocellatus; assembly: GCF_004355925.1. Taxonomy (NCBI): domain Eukaryota; kingdom Metazoa; phylum Chordata; class Actinopteri; order Perciformes; family Anarhichadidae; genus Anarrhichthys; species Anarrhichthys ocellatus. The sequence goes on from NW_022280053.1 coordinate 175,511, forward strand.
CAGCCACAGGATGCTGGCTCGAGCCATGGAGACCTGCAAGTTCAGGGGACAAATACAACAGTTACTCAGATTACATGCATAACACGTTTGAGCATTTGTTCCTGTCTAAACTCTCGTGTTGAATGATACAAGGACGAAACGCACCGTGATGTTGTCGAAGAGCTTGGCCATGTGTTTGATGATCTCACTGTGCTGGGTGGGCTGAGTCTGAAGCAACTTCTTGATCACCACCACGCTCTCCGCCACCACCGTCTCTGCAAAGACAAGACAGGAAGTTCTCATAGAAAGACAGACAATCACAGCACCATGAAGGGAGAGTTTGGATGTTTTGAAGCAGGGTAGTGTGAGGTACGTATGAGGAGAGGTGCTCTCTTCAAAGCCACAAGACTCCTTGGACAAAAACAGTCATTTTAACCTCGCTAAAAACGAGAGTTGCTGGTGTACCGCTGTCTTGATCGGTTAGTTTGTTTGTGATATTTTTTGACTTTGGTATTTTAGGTTTGGATTCAGAAAAGTCACACAATAACACAAACAAACTAACCGATCGAGGCAGCGGTAGAACAGCAACTCACGTGTTCTGTGAGGGCAAAGATAACGGCTTCAGTTCCCCGTCTGAAAGGGCTCTCAGACAGCTAAATATTCTAAATACAGACACACAAACTGATAGAGAGTTTAGGTGTCTAAAACACGCTTTGCTGCTGACCCCTTAGCTTCTGTACCGATTCTCCAAACTGTGGGCGTGCCGACCGCCATCTACTGCAGTAATACACCGACTTATGTATAAGTACTTCATTCAACCCCACTTCAAAAAGATCTGAACTATCCCTATAATATACAGAGGAAGGCAAACACAGATATCTGTTGTCAGTGAAGGCTTTTTACCGTCTCTGTTGGAAAGCAGCAGCACCAGACCGTTGAGACAAGTGTCGGTCACCTCAGAGATGTTGGTGGCACACCGGCCGATGGCTTGAATGGTGGCTGCTGCGAACGCCTTGTCCTGGCTCTTCACGTAGGTCTGAAGAAAAAGACAAGAGAAGGAGGGTGAGGAAAGGAAAACTGGTTAAAAGTCACACACAGGAAGAGTAATGCCATTTTCTCAAGGTTGACTAAACACAAACCTGAAACTCCCTCAGGATAGTGGAGATGTTTGCTTCATTGGCCAGGTTGGTCAGGATCTCCAGCTACAAGAACCACAGGGGAGAGTTAATAAAATGTCCACACTCTTCCATAAACGTTACTTTAGCTGTATTGCTTCCAGAAAGCTGAACTGTTCCACGTTCAGCCTCGGTTTTGTACATTTAACTTAAATGTAAGAGTAACTTCGGTGTCACGATGGAAGAAGAGTTTTGTGCAGTTATGAATCTGTACTCGCTTCATAACAGCAGTTCTTTGTGCAACTTCACAGTTGATATAATTCATGCATTTTATTCTACCACAACCAATCTGTTGTCTACAAACCTGAAATTATCCTGCAGCTTGTTTCCCCCCAGAGGTTTAAAGAGGATAATACGCAACCATAAGGTGTGAAATTATTTTCTAAACATCATTTCACAAGCTCAAAATCTTATTGACCCTCATTCATCATATGTGATAGTATTTACCTTCAGTGTTTTGATGTGCGTAGCGTCTGTAGATCTCACATAGAAACTCTTCATGAAGGGCTCAAACATCCCCTGTTTGGAGAGAACTCATGTTATTAGAGGAGCCTGCGTCAGAGCACCACGGCACCATTAGAGTCCTGCTGTCCACGAGCAGACTTACCTTCCTCTGGATGGTCATCGTGGCGATATTCTGCAGCACGATGTACTGAACCTCTCTGTGCACGAGAGAGAGAAAACATTCAGACGTCGACAACGTGAACTCAAAAGACGTGTGTCAAAAGACGGTCAGTCATCAGAGCTCACTCAGGAGAAGGCAGCATTCATATATGTATATATTTGATGTGTTTTTGCATTACCTGTGGCTTCTTAGTAGTCGAACCAGTGACTTGGTGACAATGTTGACTTCATGCTGAGGAGCCAAATGCCAATAGAGCTGAGCGACGGACATCACCACCTAGAACACACCAACACAGTCGGAACATATTCTAATCCCTCTGAAAAACATTTTACAGCTCGTAGGCAGTGGTGGAGGAAGTATTCATATCCTTTACTGATGTAAATGTACTAATACTACTCTGTATAAATACTCCACTACCAGTAAAAGTGTCTGAGATGTAGTGGAGGAGAAGTATAAAGTTTCATAAAATGGAAATACTAAAGTAACTCAGAATAAATGTACTTAGTTAAATTCCACCGCTGCTTATAGGTTGTGTTTTTGCTTTTTAGTCAACTTTACATGTTACTTTTACTTGATTTTATGTTTTTTATACATCCCTAAAAGTGCTCTATTATTATTATTACTACTGTTGTTATTACACCACCATTGGTTTCTTTTCCGCCCGTCTATCCGAGCTGAAATAAAATTCCTTCACATGCATTCCTCTACAAAAGGCGCCCACGACACGACGACTCGATGAAGGTGATTTTTCAGCGGGGCTTTGAATAGCAGGCGGACGTGTGTCCATCGTTGCAGGCAGAACGAGAGGGTTCATCTATATGAAGATGGAGGACGTCATCGTGTTGTCGAGTGTCACATTTTAATCAACACTTTCATTTGGGAGCATTTTTCCTGCCGCTGCTACACAGCGACAGAGACCTTGAGGCTCCAGGGTGATGGAGATCTGCACTCACTATGTTTGTTATCGCTTTTATTTTCCTGCACTACAGCGGGTATGTGCGTGTGTGTGTGTGTGTGCATTATCCTGTTTTTATATGTGTGTCCAGGTGTGCGCGTTGCATTTGTGTATGAAAAGGTGTCTTGTAATGCATCACTGCTGGGGAAGAGAGTTTTAAAGTGTTTATACGACCATACGGGACTAAACTAGTTTTAGTGTAGCTTTTATCTCTGAGGCAGAGCTGAGATACGAGCAGAGCCCTTGATCGATGTTCATACCTCCGGACAGCTTAAAAAGCAGCACACACACACACACACACCTGCTCCTAATGGCTCGACTGTGTGTGTCTGTGTTTAAGTGTCCTGCTAACTCACAGCCGTGTTCCTGCTCTGCAGCAGAGGTTTGGTGTTCCTGAGCAGCAGTCTGTGATCTGGATCCATGGTGTAAGGCTTTGCCTCCGTCTGGTCTTTCTTCTCCTCGGAGTCGGACTCATAGAACGCCTTCTCGTTGTTCTCGTCAAACATGGCCCCCTGACGCACAAAAGAGTCACAATACATCACACTAAAAACAGTGTTTTTCAGCAGGTTATAGTGAGCTAAATATAAGAAGTAAACATATACGGTATATTGCCACTTTATGGGTCTGGGTCTGCTCTGGTTTTAGTCGCCTCACCTCCTTCCAGGGACTGGTGAACTGCGTCCTGGCATAGCGCGTCAGCATGGAGATGATGACCACCTGACCCCACTCCTCCACATCCACCAGCAGGTTACACAGCTTTCTGTAGTTCTTATGGATCAGGTCGATGCGGTCTGGACACACCTCCTCAAAGGCCACCACCACACTGCCGGCCACCAGCTGCAGAGAACGAGGAAGAAGAACAGAGAGGGAAGCCGACTCGTGAGGGAAACGCTGCTGTTTTGTGTTTATTTCTCTCCAGCATTAACACTTAATGGAAGTTTAAAGGATGTGAAGCTGTTCTGTTTGACAAACTGAACAAATACTTTATCTCTTAAAAAACGCTGTAATATAAAGACTCTAGAGGAATAAAAAGCTGGTTCACAGATATGACCACGGTAAAGAAAACAACACTATTATAGCACTTAGAAAATACCAATTTACCACTTTGATTACAATACACACAGTTCAGCCTCCGAGTAGTTAGCTGATATTTAGAAGGAAGCGCTTAAAGTTTTAACTCACTTATTTTACACGATGAAAGAAATCCATCAACGAGTGGTTCTCATATTCTTCCCGTAAATTATATTTTTTTTTTCCTCAGGTACAAAACACACACACGACTGTCTGTGAGACTGAGTGAGTGACATGGCGGCGTATTAATATGTAAACACAATTATCTTCGGAAGAAGAAGAAGAAGAAGAAGAAGAAGAAGAACCGGTGCATTTACCCATCAGCATTGTCATGAGCCTGCATTGATTGTGTGTGCACGGCTGCTGTCTGTAGATTCTCTGAGACCTTAAAACCGGACCTTAAAACCGAGTGACGTTCTCACACTAATACTGCTGAACGGATCACTGGAGGATCAAACGACGACATGTTATGGTTTCACTCTGATGTATGAAGTTACATTCCTCTAGTGACCCACAGAAAGTCACATGTTAACAAAGACACTCGTAGGTTCTGCAGATCCAGCAACGGTCTCATTATCATACGAGTTTCAGAGAGGTTTCTGGAGGCTGCGTTTTGTTAAATTACGTTGCCTCTTAGTGAGCGGTGTTTGTAATATTATGTCCAACCCATTTATATCAATGAGAGCGGGCTAAATAACAGAAATACATCTCTGTATAATGCATTATAGTTCATCAGCACCACAAACTACGTCCTCCTAAATGATCCTCCAGTTGAATCAACATGTTGAATGAACATTCATCGTTGTTCTAGGCTGCATTAGTTTCAGCTAGGTGTACCTAATAAACTACAACAGAGTGCTTATCTACTGACAGCCAACACATCTCGTCAGCTACTAAGAATATTAAATAAATAATCAGATTTGTAAGTATCACCTGAATGGAGATTTGCAATTATGTACACTGGCACTGCCTCTGCATCCATTAGTAATATTAATGTGAGGACATGCGGTTTATGTCATGATGAGTACAAACATCACAGTAGCCTAAAGCTGCCTGTAATTAGTATTCTTTATCTATTCTGTTTGTGTCGAGCAGGATACGTAATGTTTCAGGGAAAGGAATAGTGCAGTCTTTCTTTGGAAAATAAACTGTATTCAGTTTCTGTAAATATCTGGATCAATCGGGGAGAAACCAACTCGAGCAGAGGGATGCTGTACACGATATCGTTTTCTGTTGGTTCGAGTAGAAAACGTGGATTAGATGAGTTCAGCAAAATTACACAGAAATAACAGTCAACTCTCACCTCTAGAGACATTTTTCACAGCAGACATTTTGACCCTAAATAAGCAAGTGTGACAATTTCATGGACCTGGTGAATACTATATTACTCAAACAGTCAAATTAAGAAGCGTCTTAAAGCTGCATTCTCTCTAGTGTCCATCAGGGGGCGACTCCTCTGGTTGTATAGAAGTCTATGAGAAAATGACTACTTCTCTCTTGATTTATTACCTCAGTAAACATTGTAAACATGAGTTTATGGTCTCAGTCTCTAGTTTCAAGTCTTCTTCAATACAGCATGATGTTCATTCAGTACATTATGGTCCATTTAGAGTCAAACAGACCATAAAGCAGGGGATGCTTTAGGGCGGGGCTACACGGTGATTGACAGGTCTCAACCAGAGACGTATACGGCGTCTCTACGTCACTCCTCCTCAGTCCAAATATGGTCACTTCCTGTTTACTGGTTGCAAAAAGCCAAGATGGCAACGGACAAAATGCCGAACTCAAGGCTTCAAAACCGCAGTCCACAAACCAATGGGTGACGTCACAACTACGTCCACTTCCACTCACCGCTTTTATAGGGTTCTAATAGAAAGTATTTCCAATAAAATAGTGTTTTCAGGGACTGATGTACATCTCCATGTTAAAGTAGCTTCACAGCAGCTTGAGGCTGTAGATAAACACACTCAAAGCAGTCAATTATAATACACGTACTGTATATATTCAGCATGTACCGGCGCCGTGTATTTTTACTCTCCCAAGGCCTCTGCTGTCTCTAAGGCTATTACAGGGAGCACTGTTTCTGAGCATGTGTATCCTGCTGCAAGGCTTTGTGCATTCTCCAACCAACTTCCCCCATTAGACACAGCTCCAAGGTAAACTACATGCACCATCAACAAAACTGACACCCCAATCTAAGGAGTTCATACACCGCCTCTCCCTCCCCGACCATATTATCTACCCTGCGTGACAAGCCGGTAATGGAAAAATCACACTAAGCAAATGGTTCTTCTAATAACAATAAATTTCCTATAAAATTATGAAGGGGCCCAAACCGTTTCCTTGCATCTATTTTGCTATGAATTCTAATTAGGGTGGCAGAGAGGCAGAGAGTGCTGGGTCATCACGCCAGAGACAACGTGCGCCTTGTTGATTGATGGCGCGGCGCGGGGTCGGCCTATCCTCCCTTCGCTCCTGCTCTCTTCCTCCTCCCTCCTTTTCCTCTTAAATTAATGGGCATCTCACCTAGCCCCCTGATCATACTACACCCCCCGTCCCCCGCTCCTCCTTTCTGTTCTCATTTCAATTTTGCAGAAGGTGCAGGGGGGGTGTGGCGGTGGGAGGGATCGATCATTTATCTTGTAATGGCTGGATAATAGATCCATCACGGTAAAACAGCTGCACAAACGCCTGTGTTGTCTCTGTCATCAGGCCTTCCCATTTTCTCTTTAAACCAGCGAGCAGTGTGTCACAGCCATTTAACCAAACAGGCACATCTGTAAAGGTAAATGTCAGGAGGCCCGGACGGTGACACGGACGGGACCAAGAACCAGACGTTTCCTTCTTCTGCAGGCAGCACGGTGACATCAGCTAACTAGCATTTCCCTAAATTAATTCACTGCTTTGCAGTTAAAATATTCATTAGCATGCGATACGGTTGTTTTATAAACATAAAGGTGTCGGGTAAACTGGCAGTAAGGTGTCTAATTTAACAGCATTTCTTTCGGAGCAGGACAAGTTTGGGTGTAATAAATAACATTCGGACTATGGCCGTGTTTGATATCGCATGTTAAAATAATATTCATTGTAAGAATGACGTGTAATGGAGTTAGTGGTGCGTTCCAGCTGCATATTGTGAGGATATTGTGTATGCAAGGAATGCATCGATTAGCAAGAATTTCTGAGAATGAGACGTGAGCTTACCCGTGAGGGAATACCCAAAATGCATTGCGGCTCTTAAGACTGTCCAATGGGAGACTGCGAAGCAGATGGTTTAAATAATTAACCGCTGGACAGAGGAACGATGGCGAGCGACTGATTGAGTAGTTAGTATGCAGCACGTAGAACGCAACTTCCAACTCAACATCGGACTCTTCATGGAACTGAATATCTGTTGCCTCCACACGGCTCTCAACATGGCGGCTCACAACACTCAGAGGGAGAGTGACTTCATTCTCTGCTAATGAATAGCTTGATCTACAAGTTATTTATTACTGGCAATGTTAATTCATACAAGCGTATTATAACTTAACTTCAGTCACATGCTATAGCTCAAAACACTTGTTAGATGTGAATATTTTCTGTCACTTTTGTTTATTTATTTATCTATTTTTATTTAATCGTATACAAATATTTGTACGTGTTTATGTTTGTCTGGGTGGGTTTATTGTGCACTATTCTGTGTGTTGGGATATTTCTTATTTAAACTCAAGTAGGTTTCCACATATCAGGAATTTGCTTTTTTGTTTTGGTGCATAACGATAAACCTAGTCAGAGAAAATGAAAAATAAAAAGCAAGTACTGCAAAAGTCAAACAAACATAAATACAGAATACAAAGACGTTCAGGAGAAAATATGTATATGTGCAAAATATTGACGAATGAATGTGCAAAAGTTAACAGTATAATCTAACCCACAGCATCATTTAATCCACACTGCCTTCTGTTCAACATTTAAAGTCTGCAATCCCACGCTGAGAACAACCCTTTAAGACGTTAGAAAAGCTGCTTTCCTCCGGCTGTGCAGACTCAGTGAACTGACCTTTGTTATGTGATGAGAGCACTGAAGGAGCATCCTTTATAGAAATATCAGCATTTATAAATAAATAAATACAATGGCGACAACACTGACCATCTTCTTAATGCTGCACAGTGTCGCCCCAGCATCATGTAGAAGAAATCATTGCTTTCCACCATGTTTGGTTTTTCCACCATTCATCACTGACTGATGGTGCTCTTGCGTCCGTGTGATGATAGTGCCCCCCCCCCCCCTCTCTCTCTCTCTGTGTCCTCAGCCTCACAATGTGAGCTCCAATAGGGGGAGAAGTCATCTGTCTTAGTTAGCGTCCGGGGCTAAATATGCTATGCATCTGGTACTACCCCCCCCTTTGGCCTGAGCCGCTTTGTTTTGTTTGCATAATGACAGGTATACGCTATGAATACATAATTGTGCATGACTCGCACGTACAAACAAGGCCCACTCTGCATTCTGTCGCCTAACGTCTACTTATTTGAAATGTGGCATTTACATGCTCAGTATTCACTGTGACCTCCTCAGATGAGCGTGCTGCCTGCTGACATCTAATCCGCTGTTTGGGGCCGAAACACAGAATCTGAGAATCCAACTCTTTTACGGTCCAGTTGTGTGAGAAGAAGGAAAAAAAAGAAGAAGTTGGCCTTTGAGAAAATTAAGCTGACACTAGCATCAGTGTGAAAATTCCCTCCAAATGGACACTTAACAAGGAGCATCTGAAGATGTGTGGGTTTAAGTGGGTGTTAACAAACCATGGCATTGCCGAATGAGCTGTGGGATGGAGAGCCGGGAGGAGAATGGCTTGACTGCGGCGCCCTCCAGTGGCCGGCGTTGTGCAGCAGGTAGTTTACTGTGTGGTTCAGCCTGTACTTACTGTGCTTTTGTCTTTCAGGAGTTTCTCTATCACTTCGATCAGCTGCTCCTTCTGGTCGGGATCCAGGCTGAGGACGAGAGAGAGAACGACGAAATGTTAACTAAGGAATGTTAATGTCGAGCAAACTGACTAAGTGATGATATAATTTATGAATGTTTCATGTGAGAAGTTTGTGTGAAACAATGAATTTTCAGGAGATTATTTCATTTCAATCATGAGTTTGTTATTTTTAGGAACTTTGAAAACTATTTGTCTGTATTTTTGCATATTTTAAATAGATTTTCTGAGAGGGACTGAGAGGGAAGACTGAATAAAGCTCCAGGTCTTCACCGTGCCTTTGTCCTGTGGGGTTTTATTTAAGTTTATATCTGAAATAATGATCCAAACTTTTAAAATACATTTTCTTTGACAAATATGAATAAAATGCTGAGATATAAGCGAACTGTTTATTGTTTTAAAAATTGTCTTAAATCTCTTAAAACCTCGTGACCTCACGTGAAGCTTTAGCGACCCTTCAGGGACCCCCAGGTTGGGAACCAGTGCCTTGGTCTTTAGTGGGCTATAAATTGAGATTTCGGACACGTGGGACTCATCCAGATGTTGCATCATAACTGACAGGTGGGGTGTTGTACGGTTCAATTTCACAGAAAACAAAATGTCCAAACATTCACTGGTTGTGGTGATTTCTGCTTTTGTTTGTCATATCTGATTCTAAACTGAATATTTGAGGTTTTTCAGACTGTTGGTTTAATAAAACAAACAATTTAAAAACATCACATATTGTTCTTTGGACGAATGTATAGTGGGAACCAATCGTTTAATCAAGAAAATAATCAGCCGTTAAATCGATAATGAAAACACTCCTTAGTTGCATCCCACTAAAATAAGAATAAATACAGTGCACTACATAATAAAAAGGTGAGATTACAGACACGGCTCTCGTCCTGATATCAACCGTTTAAATCAGATACATAACTGATCCAGTCAAGTTCAGTTTTACTGCTTTGCTCATATTTGAAGCACTCTGTCATTCTTTGACTCATGCCAGTCTGACTGAGACTCGGCTGATAAGAGCGAGATAACTGCAGGGCAAAGCCCCTTGTATCAACACGAGCCGACATTTACTGGATTAACTGCTCAGGAATGAGCCGGTGAGGAGAGCCAGGTGAGCCGACGGGTGCAGCTACTGTCGTCGGGTGCACAGCAGTGTTACCTGTAGAGCTTCTGGATCGCGTGGGCCGACGTCTTCCTGACATACGGGGACAGGTCGGCCGCCGCCTCCTTGATGGCCAGCATCATGATGGGGACAATGATGGAGACCCGGATACTGGACAGAACCCTCAGAGCGCTGGCCCGGATGAACTGGTTTGGCTCCTGCCACGAAGATACAGTGTGTGTTAGTGTGTGACAGAAGGTTTTCTGAAGCACTTCACAGAAAATGTTTAGATTAGACGGAAAGAGCATGTTGGCGGTAATGAAGAGAGAGAGCCGGATGTAGAAAGGTTACCTTGAGCGCCCGCTGGAAGGTGCTGATGGACAGCAGAGCCAGATCCTGCTGCTCCTCTGCATACCTCACCAGGTACACATACACAAGCTTCTTCAGCTGCAGAGGACAATGACATCAAACAGCAATGAATTGAAGCAGCTGTAAGGGGAACTTAAAGCAGCACATGGGGGAGGAAACAATGGAGGAAAACCAGCTGTGTTCTAGAAGTTCAGCAGGTTTATGTGAGGAAACAAAAGGACTAAAATGAACAATAAGGAACGAAACAACGGGACATTTGAGTTTATTATTTCAAGGAGTAGAGAGAAAGTTGTCCCGTCTCGGCGTCGCTAGCTGCAGACTGGACCCAGTGTTGTTTCAGGCAGCGGGTGAGGTTCTGCCATTGCATCATTTGCGTCGCCGCCCTGTGTTTTAAGCTTCCACGCCTCTTCTTTTTCTCGCAGGAAAGCCTGAGATAATATTTGTCCGGCTCTCCGACGAGTTTAACTGGAGGCCGAAGGTTTGCTCGTCTGCTGATTCACATCAGAGATTTAGGAAGAAGAAAGAACAGAACTAACAGAGCGGACTTGAGCCTGTAAGACTGCGGGTTCATAAATAATGGAGCTGGAATGAAAAGCGGTTATGAGGAATGATGATTTACTCCAGGAACTATTTATAATTTCATTTAGGAGCTGATTTGAGGTGGAGGTCAGGGGTAAGGTTACATCTCAGGTACAATCACCAGAGTTTAGTTAGTAATCAGCACCATGCTTCCTAATGCAGCGAGTATTGACCTGCAGCAGCGCACCACAGTTCTCAATCATCGTTCTGGTCATTACCGCTGGAATTAATGGCATTACTCACGATAAAAAGGGAGGCACAACCCATCTGCCCTCAAGGATCTGGTTTCTTTGACCACGAAGCACCCGACCGATTTCATTCTGCAGCAGGCGATTAAGGGCTCTACAACTTGCTCGGCATCAAATGAGACTTTACTTGCAACACATTCTCTCTTCTTGTCACTTTAACACGCATTCAAAAGCAGCACAGCAAGCACACGGTCGTGTATGATACGTGGCGTTAAAATGATGTGCAGCAGTGATTAAAGAAAATAAAGCACGCTGATATTAAATCACGCATCGCGGTCAATAACCTGCGTGCTCTTGTGCTGTTTTCTAATTAGCGGAGAGATCAATGGCTGCTCGCGGTGGTCAATGAGAGAAGAGAAGAGGGTGGGAGCAAGAGAAGAGGCCATTTTTAGAGAGATGCACTAAAGGTGAGTAGAAGGAACCGAGAAACCAGCATAGCAGCTGGTGTATACGAGGTGGGAGAGAGGAGACGTGACTGTGGGCTCTCTGCTGCCAATTACATCCACCCACCTGCTCCTCCTCCACCCACCCACCCATGAGGTGCTTTCGGCTGCACGCCTTGCACACCAGCGCTGGGCTCCAGGCCCCCCGCTCACATGCTGCCCCTCACGCTGCCTGATTATTCTGCCGCTGCTAATCAATATTCACAGGCTCTGGGCATGGGAACCCCTCTTGAGCTGTTGCTTAGTGTTTTGGTCATTCCCTGGAATAGTCTGAGCACAAGAGTCCGGCCATGATTTAGTGGAGTGTTTTACACAGACACACAGCTTCTTACTGTATCTTTGTGCTGCTGCTGCTGCTGCTGCACTCATTTGTGATTCATAGCAAAGAAAGACTAGCTGTGCTACTACTGATGGAAAAGGGAAAAATATTTTCTCTGATAAAAAATCAAATAAGTCAAAACTAAATGAAAAATAAAAATGTATCCGGTCACAGCTGGGTAGATCTGTGGAGCCGACATTATCACAACTAGAGTTACCGTTAGAGACTCTTAAGTCTTATGTCATCACAGGTTTAAGTGGCTTAATTGTCTGAATTCCAAGATTACCTCGTGACAACAGTTTAACTGACTTACTTTGACTTTTATCAAAGTACATTTTTACTCAAAGCCTTTTACATTTACTTAGAATTTCTGAGCTCAAATCTGCAAATGTAGAATATCTGACATACGTTGAGATTATAAAGTCATAAATCAGTGAGAAAATAGTCTCTGAATAATTTGAAGAATTTCTTACCTCTAAACTGACACAGCTTGGTTATCTGTCTGTATGTAATCTGTCATTAACAGCATTTTTCTTCCAGCCACCCAAAAAGACATTTCCTTAACAATTCAGTGGTATTTCCTTTTCACTGATACGTGACACCGGTAGTGGTTCTTTAACAGAAAAATAGATAAATTGTGACTTTAAACTCAGATGATATTTGAGTTTTTCTTGTAAAAGTTAAACTCTAATCTTGGAAATTCAGAGTTTTTTTCTCTGAATATTACCCTCGTCCCCGCTCCTCATATGTATATGACTGATCGTTTTTATGTGTTTTAGTTTTGTTTTTATTTGGCTTTTTTGACCCATGTACCATCCAGGCTAGGAAAAGAGAGGGGCATAGAACATAGAATATTTAGAAATATAAAGATATATAGAAATAGAAAATGTCCAACAACAAGGGACGGCTTCAATCTATATGAACCTCTGACCTTTTGTTTATTTAAAATATATATATATATATATATATATATATATGTTTAACTTTGAACAAAAACTTAAATAAATACAAACTAAATTAAGAAAAAGCTTTCCACATTAGCTTACTATTGTTCTGAAAGAGGAAGTTCCCTCGGACTACCCACGCGCTGTCACACGAGATTTAAATGAATCACAAACACCAACTGCAGTACTTATGACAACAGCAATGATGCATTTCTTAATACCGTCGTACCTCGATGTTCTTACTCGCCACGTTCTTCACAACAGCAGGAAACAGCTCGGATGCATTCTTCCCTTTGGCAATCAGCTGAAAACAAATCAACCGACAAAACAACTTCATCCAGCTGAGAAAAGACACACACACGCACACGATGCTGTTTTGTAAAAGAATGCGTGTGAATTCCCACGATGCACTCACCCCAACAACCGTTTTCATGGCCTCCAGTTTGAGCGACTCCTTGTTGCTCTCCAACATCTCTTTAAGGTCTTCATTCCTGAGGACAGAAGAAGAAGGTGTAACTCACACTTATCATGGTCAACATTAGCACGCATGCTAAGCACCGCAGACACGACCTAACTAATCAGTTTCAAGAGTAGGAGCTTGAACAACACTGGTGTGAAAGCTCCGTGTGCACAACATCTGTGTCAGCTCCACAGATTACAGGGTCACATTGGCTCCGATAGATCAAACATTGTTATAGGAGCCGAACACTGGCAATGCAGCCAATCAGAAAGCAGGAATGTCATTCCTACCAATGCAACAGCAGCGTCACACCAACTTCTGCTGTTTCCTGCACTCACTTTGACAATGCTCATTCCTTAGCTAATTGTACACAAGTTGTTTGTTCCAAAACACCAAAATCGGGTCAACGTACTTTGGTTTATGACCAAATATCTGCAAAACTAACGGCAGTCCAATCAGCCTCAGCTGTACTTTACATTACGCCGGCAAAACAACAGCATTAACATTGTCATTCTGAGCATGTTTGCATGCTGCCGTTAGCACTTTGCTCAAAACACAGCAGCGTTTAAGTAAAGTTTCACAGAGTAAGGGTTGCTGCAATTGATTGGCCACCGATTGCTATTTGTTCTAAATACAGTTTGATTGTTAGTCTCTATAAAGATCGAGCAGATGGCGCAAAACAGGCGAGACAAATTTCACTACGCACCGCTAAAATGGCTTCACTGGAGTAGTGAGTTGTGTCTCCAGAGTATAATTTAGATAAACATTTATCAACTCATGACACCTTTTGATTTTAATACTTAAATACGGTGTTAGGAAGAGTATAACTATAAATAAATCAATAACGCTACACGATAAATAGAAGGCTTCAAGTAGATTGTACGATTTATTTATACTTATTTAAACTGCTTCAAGCAATACTTTTTGAGATTCGATCTCAGTTTCAAGTAAAATGATTTGCAACAATACAAATCCTTCTGAAACATGATTTTAAAGTTTGTTTTGTCTAAATGTATCTATACGTAAAGCACTAAAGAGACATAGCTTTCTCTTTTTTTAAGGTTTCCTTTTTAAAAGAGAAGCAACATTTAGTATCCAGCTGAGCAACATCATGAGGAACCAACCTGAACTAAGACTTAGAGGTAAACAAAGAGAGTTTACGGTGAGTCCCCATCACAGGGCTGTGGGAGATCTGACTACAGTACCCGGCTTTGAGTGTCTCCTTGGGGCTCCTCTTGGTGTGAGTGAGGGCCTGCTCCTCCTGACTGAGCTCAGTCTTCAGAGTGAGCTGTAAGTTCTCAGCGGACATCAGTGCCGTCCTCATGGCTCCCACCGCCTCCGAGCGGAGACAGAAACCAACATCCATACCGGCTTTCCTCCACAGCAGTCGAAGAAGAAAAAAAAAAAAAAAAACTCCTTCTGTGTGTGTGTTAGCTGTCTAAAGAACAGAGTCCACAAACCCCTCTGGCTGTATCTAAAGTAACTCAGGAGTGGAACAGGTCATTTCTTTCCTTCAGGCTGTGGTCCCTGTCCTCTTGGCTTTTGATTACAGTTCAAAAGCTGTCACTGCTGAGGGAGAAGCAGCGCCGGCTCCACTGGCCTGTCATTCACAGCTCCCTTCCTCTTCTCTTGGGCAAAATAAATAAAAGTCACAAGATGCCCAGTCAGCTCCGCTAATGGCAAGTCATCCTCATGCTTGAGGGTAGTGCCTGCTCTCTCTGTTGTAGTCCACCTTTGTTCTGAAACTACCTGCCGGTCAGATGGTGTTGCTGCTCTTATCTTGCTGTACGTGTAGTTTTTTCCTCTGGAAACACGGATATCTCACCTGCCTCCCGGCTGTGATTGTGACTCTGTGTGACTGTGGTCACTTCCCTCTAGGGGGAAAGAAGGAGGGCCTTATCTACACTGGTGGGTAAACACCGAGCAACTTTTCATCACCTCCGCTGCACAATAATCCACTTTGCCCACGCAGGACTCTGCCAACAGGACGGGCCGACATCAACGATAACAGCACCGGGCTGAATGTCAGGAAACACCCGTTAAGAGGTAAATGTTGCAGAATCAGCTTCCTACCCTTTCTGTGGGAGACTCCGGTCGCTTTCACAAGCTGATAAATACATCACACGATCAATATTTCAACGTGTTTGCAGCCTAATGACAAAGCAGAAGATATATTATTGTTCAAACCTGCACAAACTGATTTTTTTGGAGACACTTGGATGCTACAGAAACAAGCTAAACACAACAGTGACATATTAGCATGAAGTTGATATAGCATACTTGCTAAACACTTCCCATAGACATCCAGTAGACAAAAAGCAGCATTATCATTTATTTGAAGATGTTTTTCTGGCCATCTAACCTCTCTTTTAGCTCGGCTTTTGGTCTCCACCAACTCCAGAAGGAAATATCCGTCTCATAAACTGCTGAATATGTTAAGTTTTTTTTGTTGTTGCAGAAAACAGCTGTCTACCAAAACAACAATGTAAGAGTAGTGAAAACAGCACCAAGTTAGCGATAGCAAACACCTCACTGCATCGTCTCGATCTCTCCACACAACAAAAAGCCAAACGTCTGCATCACTTCAGGTTTTTTTTCCATCACTGCTGAGATTTATTATGACATCATTTACTCACAGCAGTTTCCTAATGAATATTTATCACAAATGTGCCACTTGTGTGTCCATCTCATTTAATGCCACGATGTTATATTTGTGAAAACAAAAATAATTTGATTTCTTGTATTTCAATGCTAATTTTTGGTTTTGAAGATTCTTTACCAATCGTATAAGAACTGTATTTTGTTTCTGCAACTAAATGTGTCCATTAAAGCAGAGTTAGCGTCACTAGATATCACGCGTAACTCTTTAACTCAGGTGAAGGGTGGAGGACAGACGGGCTGCATTGTTGTCAGCAGGTATCTTGGATCTCATCGTGTAGTTTTAACAGACTCACGGTACAACCAGAAACAGCTGGAGACGTCGTTCACAGCTGGATTTTATGAAACTGGTTCACAAGGTTGATCTCCAGAACTTTTTCAATGCGTCTGTGACATTGAACGTGACACCCCAGAAAAACAAAACAGAAAGGCAGACTCCTCTACTGGCCATCGGGAAGAAGTCGCCCATTTTAGCAGCTTTTCCTGTGTTTAAAAAAAACTGTGAATATTTCAGAGTACTTGAATAGTTGTGGAAACAGTGGTTGACAAACTCTTTGCAACTTTTGATAAATTAACACCAGATGCAGCGTCTGAGAAAAGACAACAGGGGCTGATAGTAGAACATGAAATGAGGCGTTTATAAAAGAGAAACTGTGAAACTAAAAAGTGTATGCTTGCTTTATGTCAGAAAGGAATAACTCATACAGATCTCCTAAATCCTCTGAAATAACAGAGAAACTGGAGTTGTGGTTTGGCCGAGCATTGCCAAGAAGCCTGGGAAAATATGCACGTTCTTGTTCAAATATTTGGATCCACCGCTCTGGAAGTTTGTTAAAGTTTGCAGTGATGGTGAGCAGTCAGAAAAAAAGATATCAGAGAAAGTACATGCAGGGACAAGCTTTTCATGGATTATGATACTACAACAAGGTGTTTTCTTAATGGCACACTGCTAAATGTATAATAGAATGTAACAATACAAAACATAAGCAGGGGAATAATGACGTTATATCAAGTCAATCTGCAGCGTTTCAATGAATGTTTTCCAACATCAAACATGAAATACGCCTCATTTCTACAAGGAGGAAGTCTCTCAGGCCAAATTAAACCCAACAACCCTGTCATGAAGATCTAGATCCTAACTTTTAATGCAGCTCAAATGCAACTATTTATACAAGGAAACCACTATATCTCTTTAGTCACAGATGATAAGTCACATGTTTCATGGAGCCAGTCAGAAGAAGCCTTTGAGACTAAAGTGCAGGAATGTTGCCGTGTTCTTCACATGTGACAAACACTCAGGAGGTCCAAATAACAAAAGCCTGATTTGACTGAAGCACAACAGACTCTCCATCCTGAAACACGCTAGCTTTAATAATTAATAAATATGCAACACACAGAAACGCTGAGGAGGACTAAGCTTGTGTGAGGCATTGTGTCGGACAGACAAACAGAAGCATCATTCATGTCCTTATATTTTCAACCCAGTGTGGCCGAGATGCTGGAAAACATCTGACCTCGCCATGCCTGACTGAGTAGATGGTCATGTGAGACAGATTAGGTTCACTTCAGCATAGTCAGCAACATTTTAACACTGACAAAATCCTGCTGCAGAGATCACTCTGAAAAACTAAACCAGGAGCTGCAGCGTGACCTCACACACACGTTTTATTACCAGCATTTCTTGTTAAAATTAACAAATAAAAGCCTGTATATTGTGCTAAAATACTGACGGGGCACTAACAATCTACCCCTGTGGAGCTCATGTGGTGTGTTGCTTTCTATAAACCAGAGGAGCTAAGCTGCATAAAACACTGAGTTTACAGGAAATTACAAAACGCAGAGGATGGCTGCGCTGATGATCGGCTGCCCTCCAGTGGAAGGTTTCTGACATGAAACTCAAAAACATGCTGACAGTCCAGTTTCAGTTTGACACAAGCGAGAAGATTAATTAAACACGGTTCTGACGAGCTAACCGTGACGCGAAGTTAATATAGAAACTATGGAACTTCTTCTCCTCTGAAGTATTTAACAGTTTCAGCTGGAAAACACACACAGAAACGTATGTGGTGTGTTGAGTCCAAAGGGTTTCAAGTGTTTCTAGTAGTTTAAACTCTGGATATGTAAATTTAAGTGGTTTTATTATTGTGTCATGCATACGAGGGCTCGTAAAGCACCATAAATTCATATAAGACAGAGTTAAAGTGCTGCTAAACTAAAATCAATAAATCCTTAAGTTCAAGAAGTTAAATGTTTTAAAGAGGTACAGATTCAACATTGTACTTTGTGGTGCTGCTGAACTATATTGCTTTATACTTAGAGGTGTGTCTAAGATTTAGTTTATCCTCATTTATATGCATATTAAGTGGCTAAAATATTAGAGAAACTTCTCAATATGATGTGACACTGTATTCAAAATGATCATAGTTATCATAGATATCAACCTCTTTCTTCAACAAGAACAGGACCATTATAACCTTCATAAGAGTGTTATTTATTAGTTTTAGCAAGTTGTACTAAATAAACTGGTAGTATATAACATAACACTTTATTTACCTTTATACTGAACTATCTTGTGAATTGTGGCTTTATCTTTATGGGCAAACACAGGGGTGAAATAAAGCAAAACATGTGTCCAAGAAAACATTTAAAATAAGGATATTTGTGTCAGTTGACAACAACAAAGGACAGTTATAACCTTCATAAGAGTATGATGTATTGAAGTAATGTTGTATTAGACTATTAGTTTGAGATAGTTGTACCAAATAAACTGGCAACTGCGAATATAACATAGTTATTTAAGTAACTTTATACTGAAAAGCAAAACATGTCCAATAAAAGATATAAAATAAGGTTATTTTTGTCAGCGTTAACGGTCAGTCGCCATCACTGACTAGCTTGTTGATGATGCTGCTCGGCTTCTTCTGGAAGTCAGCTAACGACACACTAGTCAATACAGAAGTTCTCCGTTACCGTCTAAACTTCACCTCAAATGGACGGAACACGTGCTACGCTGTCTTACTTTTTAAAGTCTGCGCTGAAGAGTCCAAAGGCAGCTCCGGAGGTGCTGGAGGTCTCCAGTCCTTCCACGGCAGCCTCCGCTCCTCCCTGGTCGTTGTACAAGGCGACCGTCGACATACTTTTAAACAAAAAGTGCCCCTGATACGTTAAGTTATCTTCGGCTTTTAAAACTGCGCATGGACGTAAAGAGACGCGAGTGTGGCGTATAAAATTCCTGCAAAAAGCCAAAACTTCTCCGAGATTTCAACCAACTTTTTTTTTCTGCACATACACACAGTACCGGAAGTGTGAGCTGGACAAGTTGGTGTCACATGATAGAACGGGGACATAGATCTAGAGTGGCTAGAAAATAACTGTTTCGGCTAATCCCATACAGCGCCTTGAAACGGACGTCCGTTTATAATATACAGATCTATGCTGGAAACGCCCCCAGAGACTTTGTGTTGCTAGGGCAACAACGGTTCTTATCAGAGAAGACAGAAAGAGAAGAATTTGCGTACCCGTTTTACGTTTTTTACGTAAAAAGTACTCAGTATGCAGAATGACGTTTGCAGCATAATGTATTATATTAAAATTCTGTATAAAGCTCTTAATCTACATTAAAACATCATAAATCATCAAAATACGATTATATGTGGGATTATGAATCGTCTTTCTACAAAGTAATTACATTTATAGAATTAATGTAGTGGAGTAAAAAAAAATACAATATGTAGTTATCAATTGTTATGGAAAAATATATATTTTTAATTTTTTAAATATATTTATAAAATAAAATAAAATAAAAAATGCACCAAAAGTGTTTTTTTTTTTTATGCTGGTGGAAAAAAAGTAAAAATAGAAAAACGTTTTACTTTTTTTCCGTCAACATAAAAAAAAAAAAAAATAATAGAATTATTTTATTTTTATTTCTTTTGGGTGTTTTTATTTTTTTTTTGTGACCTTATTTTTTTTTTTTGCTGGCAGAAATGGGCTTCCATATACTTTCCACCAGCTTAAAAAAATAAAAAATGCACCAACACTTTTGGTGCATCCATCTTTAACCATAACACTGACCAGATGTTTCCAGCTGCTATAGAAAGTCGAAATGATGAGTCATAGAAGCAGCTCTTCATCGATTACCCAACATTTGACATATAAATGGATTGTGAGTACATTGAAGACTTCTTTAAACGTGGCTTTACAACAGATGAAATACTTCAATAGCTTGATGTTTCACATGGATTGTACTGAGCAAACGCACCCTTGAATAGAATTTTAAGCAAGAAGCAGCTCTGGAGTATAAAGAATAAAACCAATGTGGCTGAGGTGAAGACCTTCAATAAACAGCAACTGGGACTTTTTTTTTTCTTTTTCTTTTGCTGGCAGAAAAAAAGTAAAATAATAATAATAATAATAATCATTTATTTTCTTCTTGTTTTCCGCCAGCAAAAGAAAAATGTAAATCTTTTTTTATTTTTCGGGGGTGGATTTTTATTTTTATTTTTTTAGTTACCTTTCTTCTTTTCTTGAGGCTGAAATGCAGCAGAAATGGGCTTCCATAGATTCCATACGGGCGTTACGTTTTAGAAGAATAAAATAATAAATGAATACAATTTAAAAATTTAAAAAGCAGGTGACGTAACTTCCGCCTGGCGTTTCGTTGTATCGCACGTGATCCGCTGCTGGTGACCAATCCCGATAGCATCTCTGGTCACAGTCAACACTTCACCTCCGGACCGTGTCTGTGTGTCTGTCATCTATCTGGCGTCCACCTCAAAGAGAGTCGGGGTTCTGGTGTTTTTGGTGGGGAAGTTTTCTGTAGTTTTGAGACACTACGGAAAGTCAGAATGTCAGATTTCGACAGCAACCCGTTCGCGGACCCGGAGATCGACCACCCGTTCCAGGTATAACGTCAGCTAGCTACGTTAGCCACGTTAGCATTAGCTCGAGCCTTTATTCCACGTTAATAACAACAACGTTACTCCAGCCAAGGAACAAAGTCGGAGACGTATTGTTCTGTGCTGTGATGAAGCTAACGCTACTTGAGTTTAATACTAGTAATGACAGCAGTTAGCAGAAACCCGTAATTCACTTGTTGGTAGGCTTTAGTTACAGTGTTGTCACTTGGTGTTGGTCCACTCTGGTGTGACATAACATGTAACGTGTACCAGTGTGTTAGCTTAGCTTAAAGTCTGTGCTAGCCATCCTGCAGGGTGTTTTATTTAAACCCTTTCAGTTTCAACTTTACACCCTTGTCTTTATACCCTTTATAGACCATTTAAGGGCATCATGCATGTTTGTTAGTTTAACTGCTGTTAAAATAACCCTGTTTTCCTGATTTGATTGGACATTAAATTGATTTTTCTTTAGATTATATTTCTATAATGTACATTCTATATGCAAAGAATGATTCTTGCATAGATGCATTTCACATATGTGATTAAAACAGTAGTTTGGGTCTTTTATCTTTCCAAAACAGAGACATAAATGAGAGCAGAACATGCATGTTTCACACACATGCCTTCGTTATGCTGTTGGCTTTAGTTAGGCGTTGAACTACAGACTGCTAACAGAGTCTTGTCATAGAAAAGGAAATGGAAAGCATGCATCTGATCATGTGCTCTTCAGCCACAGATTGCCTGCTACCCTCTCTAGTTCCTCATCAGGTGTATTAAACATGGACGCTCGGGAAGCAGCTAATTAGCATTTTTATTAGAAAATAATAAACAGATTAAGAATAGAAATAATAATTAGTTGCAGCCCTATTGTTTTCGATGAAAAATGAATGCACTTCATAAGTTACCAGAACTGATTTGTAAAGATTGTCTACATCACCAAACAGAACACGGTATTTATGTTATAAAGGTGTGTGTGTGTGTGTGAGAGAGAGAGTGTGTGTGAGAGTGACGGTGGAAGAAGCTGACGGCACAGTTTGACCGTACAGACGCGCGGAAAGTGAATTATTCATGTCGCTTCATTAACATACTGACATGACTAGTGAACCCCGGCTGCTCTGCCATTTTTCTGCCATTTATTGGCTCCCACTTCTTTATTATTTTTTTGTTGGGTTGCCTGAGGATAAATGGAGCCTTGTTCCCTTCTCTGAGCTATCTTCAATACTTCATGAAGTCATATGGTGCCGTCATGGGCGACATGTGGTGCTAGGATCCCCTCTGGCTTCTTTCCTGCTAAATTTCATCACTCTCAGTCGTGCATCGTTATCTCCGCCAGGAGACTATGTTTTCGGGTTGTGTGTGCATCTCTGTGTCTGTCCACGGCTAATCTCTCACACTGTTGGACCCACCAGCCTAATATTTTTTCTGTGCTCTTATATGACTGAATGCACCGGGACCCTATTGTGGTTGCAGTGATTTTAAACTGTCAACATGTAGCTGCAAGGAGCCGGTGCAGACAGCTGCAGGGATTAAAACCAGAGCGTAGCTGTTGCGTCACGCTCGCGGTCTAGATTCTTGATGAATGCACTGTTCTAGTTCACTCTGTTTTGGCCTATTTCTCTGGATGGAGGCTAATTAATAGAGAAATTAACAACAATAACAACTTTCCTGTCCAGTGATTAGCTCCTCTGCTGGGTGCAGGAGAAGACCTTGTTTTTGAATCTCAGGGTGTATCAAGAATAACTTTACAGCAAAATTATTAGTTAATTGTAAAAACCGTGCGATCTCGTCCCCCATGCTTGATTAGACGGCCCGTTGCACCTGTGCCCCATACGCTTCACCTGCCACACTAACCGACACTGTCAACCGTGATCAACTTGATGTAGGCTGCAAATATAAACAGACGTAGTTAATGGCTCCGATAATGAAGCATAGATATCACATTGTGTCATCGTAGCAGCTTATTTAACATGCGACCGCACAGGAACTGGGTTTCTGACCCAGCAGTGTGTGTTGCACATTGCAGCTTCTCCATCAGATGCAGTGCAGTAGGTGAAGTGTTGGATTAAAGGTCATCAGCTAGTGGGACTTCTGCAGTTTGATTTCCAGCTACATGAGTTTGTGCCTCATTAGGTGACATGAAATCCATTCACATGAAACTAGTTTTCAAACAGGCCGACGTGCAACAGGTGGATCATTTGATTTTTCACCTTTTTGTAACTGTAGATTTCAAGATGAAATCGTGGTGAATATGCATGCGCTTGTTTGGCTGTGCAATAGGGCGACATTAAAGTTTAAACACAACATACCCTGCAATATTCACGACCCTGGTCTGGTGACAAGTTGCAGCCTGTGTGTGATTGCGTGTGTGTGTGTGTGTGTGTGTGTGTGTGTGTGTGTGTTGGGCAGCGGAAGAGACGCTCTCAGAAACTTAAGAGTCAGAGAGAGAGCGAGAGGACTGCAGTGAGACAGGATAAGGACGGCACTGCAGGAAAACGTCAGATTGGATGTTAATCTTGAGCAGCAATTTGAATGAAACTCATGTGTGACTGACGGCCGCTGATGGTAAGCTAACGATAAAAAAGAAACGTGTGATAATGTTGCTTAACTGGTGGAATGTTAGTTTTCAATAGAAGCAGGAGATACTGAACTAGTTTGCTTTAGCCGATCGTGGAAAACACCCCATAAGTAAACGTAGTCTCACTCGTGTGTCACCGTGAAAGAGGCTGAACAATGAAGGGCTTTTCCTGAATGTCTCAGCGTCATCATTGATTTCACTTCGTGTGTTTAAGGTTGTTTGACTTTGCTTTTCTTAAGCCTAAAAGCATCAGACAGTGTTTCAGCAGTGCGCTAGAGGAACTCAAAGTCTCTCTTTTTATTTCTGTCTTCAGCAGCCAGAAGCGTTCGCCTCCCCCTCTACTTCTGAAACTCATGTACTTGGTTATTTATAGACGTCTTCCCATGAAAATTATTGGAATCATCCCGTCTTTGCCGGTATTGAATTATAGGCCTGTTGCATTTTGAATAAAGAGGGTTGTTTGGCCTTCAGCTGACAGAATAATGGAGGGTTTCTACATTATTCTACATTTCCACTGCTGTCCTCGGGGTGAAAACACAAAGATAAACATTTTGAAGAGCGATTCTCATACCAAAAATTTG
Source organism: Anarrhichthys ocellatus (assembly GCF_004355925.1). NCBI lineage: Eukaryota > Metazoa > Chordata > Actinopteri > Perciformes > Anarhichadidae > Anarrhichthys > Anarrhichthys ocellatus. Next base: position 199,452 of record NW_022280053.1, read on the forward strand.
AGTAATTTACTACTTTTCTATGAAGCTTCGACAGTTTATTGAAAGTGTTCTTGTTCTCTCAGGATCCATCAGTGACACAAGTACGACAGGCGGCTCCTCCGGGGCTGGAGGAGTACAATCCCTTCACAGATGCCAAACCAGTGAGTACTTTAACAACGACTTCATGCATCGAATAGATCTGAACAACATGAACAGGATTCAGAGGATTCATTTAGTTCTAAGAGATCCATCTGACTTTCAAGTGATGCGATGGCCGTGAGAGTTATGTAAAATGATAAATAAGTAAATCACTCCTATCACCATACTGTAGGATTCACACACAAATCTTCACAAGTGTGAGTTTTGTAACTACATTTTGTAATTACAGTAAATAAATTGTCATTTTTTTTCTAATTTTTACTTTTAAATGTATTTTTAATCACAATGAAATAAGTGTTGAAGAATTAAATGAAAACGTTCCTTTTTTTTCATACTTGAATAAAACCCTCAACTAAACTTGATTTTAGCATCATTAATAAAGTCATTTTGAGGCAAACAGTGCGTATACTGTTGCCAGTTACAGCTCTGTTTTTGTATTGTTACTGTTTAAAAGGCCGGCATTACAAGAGACACTCACCAGTTTGAGAAAAGTAACTATGTTTCCTCCATAGACGCCTCCGGGTATGGCGCCCAAGGCCGCGGCGCCCACCATCAACACACAACCCGCCATCATGAAACCCACGGAGGAGCCTCCGGCCTACTCGCAGTCTCGGCCGCAGGTATTACTGACCTCACACAGCCATAAATGCTGCCTTGTTTTTTTTTTCTTCATGCTGGCCGGTCCACTGAGAAGTGACATTTCTACATCGTCACCACGCTGACGTTATTTATTTATTGGTTTGTTTGGTTCATGCCGAGTTTGTGGACAGGAAAGTAGCTCTGCAGGAGACTCCTGCTGTCTGTGTAGCTGCTGAGGGAGACACAGACTCAGAGAGAAACCCAGGCAGCTGGAGGAAACAACTTGTGATGTGATGGTGCATCTCAATTGTCGTCCGGCTCCTGGGAACAAGTTCTTGTGAAGTCTCTCCTGCTGCTGCTGCTGCCGCCCCTGTAGAGAATTGGATTTATTCCAAAAGTAGAATCAGAGAATTACAAATGATCATAGAAAACACACGACACACACTTATGTGTGTACCAGTGTGTTTATATCAAGCAGCAACCTCTAGCTCTAAGGAAGTGACTTTAACTTGCATTCTCTCTACTGTCCACCAGGGGGGCGACTCCTCTGGTTGTATAGAAGTCTATGAGAAAATGACTCTACTTCTCTCTTGATTTATTACCTCAGTAAACATTGTAAACATGAGTTTATGGTCTCAATCTCTCGTTTCAAGTCTTCTTCAATACAGCATGATGTTCATTTCGTAAATTATGGTCCATTTAGAGTCAAACAGACCATAAAGCAGGGGATGCTTTAGGGCGGGGCTACACGGTGATTGACAGGTCTCAACCAGAGACGTATACGGGCGTCTCTACGTCACTCCTCCTCAGTCCAAATATGGTCACTTCCTGTTTACTGGTTGCAAAAAGCCAAGATGGCAACGGACAAAATGCCGAACTCAAGGCTTCAAAACCGCAGTCCACCAAACAATGGGTGACGTCACAACTAGTACATTATGGTCCATTTAGAGTCAAACAGACCATAAAGCAGGGGATGCTTTAGGGCGGGGCTACATGGTGATTGACATATACGTAACTTTACGTCACTCCTCCTCAGTCCAAATATGGTCACCTCTGTTCACTGGTTGCAAAAACCAAGATGGCGATGGCCAAAATGCCGAACTCGAGGCTTCAAAACCGCAGTCCACCAAACAATGGGTGACTAAGTACACGTATTGTCTACAGTCTGTGGTTGACATTTGTTTTATATATACAGTATATATATATATATATGTGTGTGTTTGTGTTTGTGTAGGATCAGTCCGGAGCTGCTGCTGAGCTGTTGAGGAGGCAGGAGGAACTGGAGAAGAAGGCTGCTGAGCTGGACCGCCGGGAGAGAGAAATGCAGTCACTCAGCGCTTCAGGAGGTCAGAATCAGAGAAATGATGTTGTTTCTAAATCCAGGCTCAAAATGACATCAGGTCCAGCACAACTTATTGTGTGACGTAGATGAGAAGATCCGATCTCATGTCTGTACGGTAAACACGAAGCTGGAAGCAAGAGGCGGTTAGCTTAGCTTAGCATAAAGACTGTAAGCAGGGGGAAACAGCTAGCCCGGCACTGTTTTCAAAAGGTTAAAAGAATCTGCCTACCAGCACCTCTAACTGTCGCTAATTAACACACATTGTTGTTTTAATACATACAGAAATGTCATTTCATACCGTGATAACGATGCATTTCAGGATATTACATGTTTTATTGTAATGCAATAAATAGATTGTCTACATGAAATAACCACATGTTCTGTAGACTGTTGTGTGTATTAAAAACAGACAAATGATGAAACATGAACTCACGCTTCTTCTTCTTCTTCTTTGTTTTTTTTATTCCAGGCAAGAAGAACAACTGGCCCCCCCTCCCGGAGAAGTTCCCCGTGGGCCCGTGTTTCTATCACGACATCACAGTGGACATTCCTGTAGAGTTTCAGAAGACGGTGAAGATCATGTACTACCTCTGGATGTGTGAGTGGCTTTTACTTTTATTACTTTTATTAAATATTTCTTATGTTGACCCACAAATATTGAGGACGTCTGCTGCATTGAAAGGAAGTGAATGAACCCAAATATAAAGTGAAGAAGAAGAGCTAAACCAAGATTTGCCCAAAATAATCTGCTTACAAGCATCTAGAGCTGAAATTATTATTATTAATAATAATAATAAGTACCGAGCTGTTTTTTTCTCCTGTGATTTCTTCATCAAAATACTGAATTATTTTGACCAGTGAACCTCCATTAGACCCTCTGAATAAGAGCAACTGCTTCTCCTCCTCTACCACCTAAAAAACATTTACAATGTCCATCTGGGCTTCAGGGAGCGAGCGGCTTCAGGCCCTCAGCGTCCTCATGATGAGGTCACGTGGTGCAGTCATGTGGTCACATGGAGTGACTCGGTCAGATGATTGCTTTAAAGGTTTCTTTAGATGCAGAACTAGAGCAGCAGACGCTTTCTTTTTAGTCTCAGATAAAAGCAAAGAATCTCGCTTTCTGGTGTGTCAACGAGCAGGCTGGTGTCATATTCCACACTGAGATGTAAAAGCCTCACACTCTGTAGGTAGTGCAATGCCTTTAACCACGCAGGCACATGTTAGGACCCCGAGAGCAGACGGTAATAATGAATTATTAAATGAATGGGTTTGTGCACGGCGCTGCATGTTGAAATATTAAGAGTCGGCGTGCAGCAGCGTCGGGACACTGGACTCTGGGAAACAGCCGACTTTACAGGCTCTGACGGAGACAGTGACACCATCCAGCTCATCCACATTAGGGATGAATGAGAATGCATTTTACAACTTATTTTGATTGGTACTGATATACGCACATCTTGTTTTTCCCACGTAATTGCAGACAACATCAAGTCTCCTCCTGTGTTAACGTATATTATGAAAATACAAAATATCTATTTTCTAATAAGCGTACCCGAACTTGTCCAACCCTCGGAAGGTTGCGTCACGTCGGATAAAATATTCATTTCTGTCCGATAAAGAGGACGCGTCGCTGTCACCGTGCATCCCTAATCCAGCTACTTCCTGTCCTCGTGCTTCAGTTCACACGGGGACGCTGCTCGCTAACATGGTGGGCTGCCTGGCCTGGTTCTGTGTGGACGCCACGCGCGGTGTTGACTTCGGCTTGTCCATCCTCTGGTTCATCCTCTTCACGCCTTGTTCCTTCGTCTGCTGGTACAGACCGCTTTATGGAGCATTCAGGTACACAAAAAGTATTTTGACCTCGCACAAACAGATGAAAGACTCCACCGGCGTGTTGTTTACACCCCGTTTGTCTGTTTTCTGTCCTGCAGGATCGACAGCTCGTTCCGGTTCTTTGCTTTCTTCTTCGTGTACATCTGTCAGTTTGGCATCTACGTGCTGCAGTGTATCGGCATCACCAGTTGGGGCACCAGGTGAGAAACCAGGGCGAGGAGGAACACAGCGATGTGTATTTAAATGTTTAGTCGTACCACCTAGAGGAGAAAGCAATGTCATGACATTTAACGTGGTCTTTAATTGCAATGTGTGTTTTAAGAGCTGCAACAATCATCATAATTGATTTATTGTATAAAGCCAAACGCGTGATGGCTCCTGCTTCTTAAATGTGAATATATAACGAGATATATATAATTAGATATATTTGGGCTTTGGAAGAATCTTCTTGGGCTGTAAACAAAAATAGTGATTTGTAGCATTTTTCACGGTTTTATGGACCAAACGTTAAATCGAGAATATAATTGTCTGATTAAATGCAGCGCTAGTGTGTTTTATGACAACATTTCAAGTTCAAACATGGAGCAGGAGTCACTGAAAAGACCAGAACCAACAATGTGTTGGTCTGTCTCTCTGTATTTTCTGACTTCCCAAAAACAAATATGTCAGCTTTTATTTTGAAAAAGCCTCAGTAATTACCTCAAACAGCCGGACACCGTAGCTTTCAGCAAACGTTACTCAAACAGGATTTTTGACAGCAGGACTGAGTCGTGTTTCATTTCCTCCTTGTAATGACTCCTCTGCAGCGGGTGGATCTCAGCTCTGACCGGCCTGAATTGCAGCGTCCCAGTGGGCATCATAATGCTCCTCATCGCTGCCCTCTTTACCGCAGAGGCCGTCCTGTCCCTCATCATGTTCAAAAAGGTAATACAAACAAAAGAGCTGACGTAACAGTAAGGAACAAAAACATTCAGAACTAGCGTCACAAGTCAATCATAAGTCGTCTCTATGGAGTTGATTGTGACGCATCTCTCCTCGCCCTCCTCAGGTCCACGGGATGTACCGGACCACCGGCGCCAGCTTTGCGAAGGCCCAGCAGGAGTTCGCCACGGGCGTCATGTCCAACAAGACAGTCCAGACGGCCGCTGCTACTGCCGCCTCCAGGGCCGCACAAGGGGGCTTCAAGGAGCAGATCTGATTGGCTCAGAGAGCTCACTCATCTCTCCGTCCCACCCTTCCTCCTCCTTCCTCCTCCTCCTCTGCTCACACCCAGCTTCCACTAGAGCCAACTGTCCTGTTTGAACACATGGAGAGCCCCCCCCCACCCTCAGCCTTCTGACAATATCCAGTCAAACGTGATCTCAGTCCACCGCCGTCAACAGTATTCAAACAGGGCGGCGGCTCTCATCACCCACGCTGCACTCCTGCCACTCGACCAGCGTACCCTACTTTATTTTCTGTCTCTCTCTCTCTGTGTGTGTGTGTGTGTGTGTGTGTGTGTGTGTGTGTGCGTGTGTGTGTGTGCGTTTGTGCGTGCGTGCGTCTTCAAATGTCCGTCCTCTGAAGAAGGATTCTAATGTAAGTCCGACTCTTTCCGTCGTCACCTGGGCATTTCCCACTAAAATCCCTCCGCAGCGTTAATGGCTTCCTGTGAGCCTTTTCTCCTGATTCATCAGCCTAATCACCGCTTTCTATTTTTAGATAAATTCATCACCGGACAAGTGGAAGTCACGTCGTACTCTCTAGTTGTCTTGTTAGCGCACGCTTGCTGCTTTCCACGAGCTCATCACGTAACACTGCTGCCCCCCGGTGGAGTGACCATGTACTGCTGAAGATGAATGCTGTGCATTCCAGTTCACTGCCTTTTGCCTTCTACTTTCTTTTATTTTGAAAGCGCGTAGTCTTACTTCCTTAAAGCATCACCCAAAATCTGTTAAGTATATCAAACACCTCATCATCCCAGGAAATGTATTCAAATTGTTCCTGAAAAGATATTCCAATCTAAACAGATATTGAATTAATTCCCGTGAAACTTTGTGCATGTGTTCATGGTCCCCAGAGGATGAATCATGCCGACTTTGGGGATCCCCTGACTTTTCCTTTCAGCGCCTTTCCTCACAACTATTGGCTGTGAAGAAGGCGCGTTAGACGGTTATCGTGGTAAACGCTATACCTGCTTAGCAATAGCATGTTAGCATCGTCGCTGTGAGCATGTCTGCACGCCGACTTTAGCGTTTAGCTCAAAGCACCACCAGCAAAAACAATGACTACAGTAATTCATCGATTGTCAAATTAATTACGCCCCCGAGCATTGTTTGATACACAAAAGATTATTTAGGATTTTGGGGTGAACTGTCACTTTAAAGTTTACTCTCGAGTATTTTTTCCTGTTTGAAATCTTTTGCCCATAACGGTCAAACATATCTTATTGTGAAAGGACGCCAAGTTGCACTTTAAATCTTTGTCTGCACACTGTAATCTGTGCAAATGGAAGGATATTTATAACGATGGCCGCTCGCCTTCCCGCTCATTACTCTCCATGTTTAATTCATGTCACATTCACCAGCTGAGTTCAGCCTAGTCTTCACATGGAGTAGATGAATTACTGACCCCATTAACAGACAGTGAGGAGGTCCTCTGTCCTGTATAGATGCATGTTTCTACAGCTTGTCTTCTGAAGAGGAAACTCGTCTCCAGCTCTTCTCGTGTGGCCGGAGACTTACCTCAGTTCTACTCAGGATGTACTCTTCACTTGCATGACGAGGTTAAAAGATGATATGTATGAAATCGGACCCTTAACTGGCCCACTGTTTTTAAACACGTGTGCTGTAAAACAATATATATATAAAGATGATGGCCGGTAACGTTGATGTGTTCTGATCATTGCTTGCGTATTCATAATTTGACACGTTGACGATCACTGAACTCCAGCAATCAAATCTGAAGGTGATCCTTTTTTAGGTCTAAAGTATGTGGTCATTAAAAACAGATGAGAGCATTTTACTGATGAAATGTCTTTGAATGTGTCCGTTTGTTTCCACGTTCTTCATGTCTGCAAAGCGGTCTGAATGCGTCTGTTGTGTCTCATGTTTGAAACCAGTGAAGCCTTCGTGTGTATTTGATGTGTGGGAGTGTAAATAGAGGGTGGGGGGGGGGGGGGTAGAGGGGGAGTGGATGGGGGGGGGGGGGGGGGGGGGGGGTTAGTCTTAATCTGTGCGCAGGGCAGAGTCTGGCTGTGGGTCTGGGATCCTTCTCGACTTCCTGGAGACTTTCTTTTGTTTTTTTTAAAGCTTCCTGCAACATGCCTTCTTTTGCTCACTTCTCCTTTTTGTATTTCACACTGGCTTCATTTGAACCAGTGCATGTGTATTCCTGAGTACAAAACAGGAGATTATTCCTCCAAAAGAATCAAACCGAGTGGCACTTACAGTGTTTAGCTGTTACTTTGTTTGACTTGCTTTAAATAAAACATGTTAAATGTGAGAAAGACGTTAGATTGCAACGTGAACTGTGTGACGTGCTGTAGATGGGCTTTAAGCTGTGCTTCATGATCAACATGTGGTAGAAATCACTGACAATTAATCCATAAGCATCTCTAACTATACAATTATTAAATTATTGGGAAATCCATAGTGAGGGATGTTTGTATATTTTGTACGATTTCCAGACGGTCGGCTATTTGCTCTGAAATTTGTGTGATTTAAAGATGCACTCTGGTTTGACTTCAGTCGCATGTTGAGTAGTTTTGAGTTTTGTATATTTATTGTATTAACACTGAATAAAACTCTTCTTCTGTATGAAGTTAAACGTGTTCTGTATGTGGCGCACACGAGACGAGCTCTCTGTGGAGTAAACGGTTTGAAGTGAGGCTGCACCGGCTGACGGAGGCCAGACGAGGTCAGCAGTCATCAGAATACCAGATTAAATGTGATGCAGATTAATGCTGATGAGTTCAGGTGAATAGGGTTAGGGTCGGTTATTCAAATAGTTGCAAACCTCTAATGCTGAATGTCACGAAGCCATGACGAAAGAGAGGGACTGAAGGCAAATATTATTTATTTAAATTAAGATGATAATAAACCCTAAAAGAGCCAATAAATGATAGTGTGATTATCAGTGAAATCAGTGTTGCATGATGGGGAAACAATAATAAAGATTTGCACTGATGATGAATACTAACCACTTGAATATCCAGGCTGTCACATGTAACTAGCTGCTGTATGCTGACATGTGAGCCACAATCGCTTTATAAAATATGAAATTAAATATATTTCCCATGTCCTAAAAGACAAAAGATAATGATCACAGAAGGTTTTTGTGGAACTCTACTAAATCTAAATTTACTGTAAAAGGCCGTCTGTCCTTGTTCTCTCTGACTCTTCATACGATAAAAAGAGAAAATCTTTCTTTCTTTTAAACTTCTGGCATTTGAGCTTCTGCTGCTCTCTTCAGACTGCACGATTTGTCATGTGCCTAATCTGGAAGTCATCAAGCGATGTGTTTAGTTTTGGAGTGTGCTGTTGGAGGGGAGAGGAGCCACAGGGTCGGGCCAGAGGCTCCTCTGTAGTTTGCATGGAGGGAGGAACAGCTGGGGGGGGGCTCTTCAGTCACACAAACAAGTTACAGTGTTTGGTAGCTGGGGTACGATGTGGAGGTGGGACATCTTTAGGTGGTTATAATCAATATTTTTGTCATAATAATCTAATATCAATATGTGAAAGCGTCATATCAGCTTCACGGAGCTTCATAGTGAGTTTCAGCTCATTGATTATCTGTCCGGCCCACAACTTTACCATGTTTGGTTCACTCTCACGTCATCAACGTCACCCATTGGTTTGCGGGCCGCCGTTTTTGAAGCCTCGAGTTCAGCGTTTTGGCCGTCGCCATCTTGTTTTTTTCGGAACCAGAGATGACACGAGAGGGTGGAGCTAAACTGAAGAAGACATTTTTAGACGACCTAAAATGTCACCATTAACTTTCATGAAGTGAAAACACAGTGAAAGAGTTAAAGTGATAAGACGAAAGCACGGACAACTCCCACACCGGACAACGCCGTGGTAGTGACCTGTCAATCACAAGGTAGCCCCGCCCTAAATACATTATTATATACTGTATGTTTGACTGTAAATGGACCATAACTTACTAAATGAACATCGTGCTGTATTGAAGAAGACTTGAAACTAGAGATTGAGACCATAAATCACGCCGTTCCTTTAAAGCATCAATCTCACCGATTGTGTATCAGTTAGTTTAGTCTAGTGGTTCTCAACCTTGGGGTCGGGCCCCTGCAAAGGGTCACCAGATAAATCTGAAGGATCATGAGATGATTAATGGGAGAGAAGAAGAAACAAAGTTCTGATATACTAATTTGTACTAATTTTGGGAATTTTCCTCTAACTTTTTTAAATACATTGAACAAATACACATTGTTTTTTTAAGGGGGCACAAACCAAACATAACAATGTGCTTCTTTGTTTAAATCTAAATGTTAAAAGTAACTACAGCTGTCAAATAAGTATTGGAGTTAAACACTTTTGTACTTCAGTTTGTCCTTTGTGCGACCCAAACGATGATCTTTTCCTGAACTAAGTATTAAACGATCTTTTTCCTAAACCTCACTAAAGTAGTTCTGTTGCCTGAAACAAACCAAGTTGCTTCCTGTGAAGACGGAAGTTTATTTTGAAAGGACTGTAAGGAGCGGAAATTGACACGTGTTGCTGGACTGTTGTAGGAAGACTGAGGAGTAACTTTTTAGTAAGTAAGAGATAAGAACTTGGTGTATAAGGATACTTTGACTTAGTTGAATATGACACACACACACACACACACACACACACACACACACACACACACACACACACACACACACACACACACACACACACACAGAGTTCTGCATCAGTGGAAAAACTGATCACCCGCTGGCTGGAAAAAGTACCCACCCCTACCTCAAGGGCCAAACCGAGGTCTCAGCACCAAGCTGGCTGCTCCACTTGCTGCATCTCCTCCTCTCCTCTCCTCCCCTTCCCTTCCCTCCTCCTCCTCCTCCTCCCCACAGTTACTGCTTCCACAGTATAAAGAACTGAAACCTCATTTTCTTCTCCATTCTCTTTATTCGTTTGGGCAGAAGGACACCAGCTACGACTCCATAGACTCCCTGAAACCAGACGTCACTAACAAACAGCGATACTTCACGTCCTCCTCGTGCATGTCCATGTCTTTGTGCACAGGTTACAGGACGTCCGCTGGATGAGGACCAGACGGGGACCCTGCACGGGGTCCAGCTCACTTCATATCAGGATTTCTTTTTGCAGAAAGAAGAGGACAAACAGAACGCACCACGGAGCTTCATCGTCCTCGTGCAAGCTGTGCGAATACTCGTTTTTTTCCGTCGATACATTTCAAGAGTCTGCAAAAAACAAACGATTCAGACGACAGTACATTCTGTAAGCTTCTAAAAAGGACGTCCACTCTGAGCTGGAGCCGTTCATTCCGAGTAGTTTATTCTGACTGAGTAGTGGTTCCCTTGTTGAGCTAACACTCACACGTGGCAGACAGCTAACAGGTCGGCTGCTCGTGGTCTGGTGGCATAAAAAAAGGCAAGAGTGACATCATCAGCCCAGCCAATCATTCTGCGATCATCACTATGTACAAAATATATATATCATCACACTTATTTACAGAACACGCCTCTCTGGGCGTCCACACGGTTAAAACACGAACACGAAGACAAACACTGAGGAAAGAAAGAACTTGGCACTTGTAGATTTCTCCCACGTAAACACAAGACGGAGACAAACAAAGAGTCGGTTTTTAGTGGTAAACAATGCGGGGGCCTCCATTTCACAGGTCGGCCTTATTAAAGACAGAAGGGCAGGTGGCTCTTCTTCTCCTTCTCCTTCTTCTTCTACACAAAAGTGTCTGGGCCTCTCAGAGGAGGCAGATGAGGCTCTTCCCCTCCTCGATCTCCTCCTGCACCTTGTCGCTGGAGGTGGCGATCTCGGCCTGCGCGGAGAAGACGGCGCAGACGAAGGTGAGCACGGTGCCGCCCATGGCGGTGTAGAAGGCCCAGCCCATGGAGCAGAGCCCGGCCTGGTACGGAGCCGCGTCGGCGCCGCAGTACAGCTGGACCTTGTCCGAACCCCAGCCGGCGGGGTACAACATCAGACCCAGGATCAGAAACAGACCTGCGAGGAGGGAAACAAAAGAGAGGGAGCGTTTATTAAAATACAATATGCATAGAAATATTAGGGCGCCAAACAACGTGAAACGAGCAAGAAAGTTCATTCTTGACCTTAGAAATAGAAATCTTTTCTCAAATTCCTTTCCTGGACCCTGAGGTAAGATTTTAAAAAGGTACAATGGGGACTAGAGACAGTCTAAAGGACATAATCACACATAGAATGTGATCGTATTTCAGGGGTTGCCAAACTATTTATACGTTGAAAATATCGACATCAAACGAGATATTGTGTTTCAATGATCAGGTAAAATAAAATGTTTTTGTCAATGGAGTCTGGTGGCTTTGATGAGAGCAAATAACTACCGTTTCTTTTAAAATCTAATTTCTCCTGCTGGCTTGGTTCTACGTTTCCTCGTCCAAATTCTATATTTACAGTACGCTGAAATCAAAGAGGTTTGGGGCCCAACAGCTGAGGGTCCATGTTTACTTCCTGTCAGCTGATGTCATCTGCATACACAGCAACAGGAAATAAACTGGAACATCTGTGAAATGGTCTATAAGCTAAACAGAACTTCCTTTGGTTAGCTTCACAGCCAGAGTGTTTAAATCAGACAGAAGCGGTACGTTTAACACTGAATAACCTCCACGTTAACACAGACCACCGTCCTCTCGTTCTCAACCAACGTGTCTGATTAAACATCCCCGTCTTTAGGCAAACGTGCTTGTGTTTCTGAGGGACCGGCACCGTTCTCTGGTACGAAAAACATTTCCTGCCATCGCGGCATTCAAAGCATCCCGTCAGGCCGAGATGATGAAGCGCAAGTAAAGAGAACCACAGCGAGGCCTCCGGTGAGGCAGGAAAGAAGAGACCCTGAGCCGGAATCTTGACCCACGTGGCTGTCGGGTCGGAGAACAACAGGAAAGAGGTCTATGAGGGGCTTTCCCCCCTGCTCCGGTCTCTGGCTGACCCTCCAGGCGTCCTGGATGGAATGACTTCCTGTCTCACTTTGAACCCCTTCTACTACCGGGACCCGAGTTCAGTACCAGAGGAAAGAAACGGCTTCCTTCTACTTCTTCTCCTCTAAAGTTATTTGAGATTAATAATACAAAATATAATCAACAAATGAATGAAACTTTATTGTTTTTTGTTTGCAATACAGCCTCATTGAAAAGAAACAATTTACCTAATTATAGCCAAACAATAATGATTATTTCTATGACAATAATAATAATAAAGCCAATAATAGTGCATATTGCACTGTTGAGACAATAATTATTACCACATGGGAAATTCTTTCCCTGCGTCAGCACTAATCCAATTATAAAGTAATTAAACTCTTTCACAAGCTGCAGCATTTAAGTGATGAGCTCATGCATCAATAACTATACTCCAGTAATATAATATACGTTCTGCATTATTAGTACTTTTACTTTGTCCTCTTTAAAGTATATTTTGATGCTAATACTTTTGTTGTTTGAATGCAGGACTTTTACTCATAACAGAGTATTTCTACACTGTTGTTGTTGTTACTCTTACTGCAGTAAAGTATCCGAGTACTTCCTCCAGCACTGTGACATTCTGCTCTCCTTATAGATTACACATCAACTAAAACCATAAAGCCTTCAAGTGATTCAACGTCACGAGGTTCCTGCTCTGCAGCTGAGCCGACCAATCGGAGCTCAGGAGGAAACGTTTACAATAATACAATTACAGACAATAAATGAACCAGACGGGGATACGAGAGGTTCAGTCTGAACGTTTAGGTCTCGCTGCTTTGCTTCATAAAAACAAAAAAACAAATGTGGAGGTGAAACCGTCTCCTCTCCCTCTCTCCTAATCCTCTCTCTCTCTCGCTCTGCTTCCTCCCTTTCTCTCTCCCTCTTAAAAGCACCCAATATCATATTAAACAAGGAAATGAAAACTAGGTCATAAATTCTTTCCACATGTTGCCTCGACGTCCAGACCGGCTCCAGTGATGGATTGAAGGTATGGTTTTAATTCACAACTCCACCCCTCCTAAGACCCCCCCCTTCCCAACCCCCACCCCCACCCCCACCCCCCCACACACAAGCTAGACCTTCTAACCTAATATCCCTCTGCGCTCCACCCTCCCAACCCCACTGCTCCCTCTGCACTGGCTCTTGTCTCCGTTAACTTCCAAACTGTCAATTCCCCCCCATCACTCCATGCCTCCCTGCCACCAAACCCCCTCCCCCCCCCCCCCCCTTTCTAACCCCTGCTCCCACAGCCTCCACCCTGTAATACAGCACAGCAGGTCTGCACTCAAATCTGGCAACCCCTTTTTCCTTTCCAGGAAAAAAGACAAAAATAAGGAGAAGAGACAGCGAGAGGGCAAAGTAAAATACTGAACAATATTTTCTCTATTATTCGATATTCATTATTATTATTATTATTATTATTCATTATCACCTACAGTTTGAATTTATATAAGAAGCAAACAGTTGCCAGTTTGTTCTTGGCTTTAACGACAGCAGCCCTGCAGTAAATCCTACTTTCATGAAGGTTACAAAGTTCACTTTTAGAGGCTCTTGACTCAGCGTGATGATCGTTTCAGAAGCTGTAGTTTGTGCTGCTGTTAAACAGTTTCGTGTTATAATAGCAGCTGTTTTCTAATATTTTGTGGACCCCACAATATGTCTGAACCAGTGCACTAGTTGCAGCAAGGTGTGTCTAATGAACTGGTAACTGAGAGCATGTTGAGATCAGGTTAACAGCTCAAAGCTCTACTTTAACGTGGCCGGAGACTTTTAGTCTTGTTGCATATTATTTGTTCTTAAAGCTATTTATAGACTTTTTATTGCACCAAGCTGTAAACACGGCACTGACATAGCATCGCCTTCTGAGGTTGACTTGGCAAACATGTTAAGCTAAGTCACTTATTCACACATCCAACAACCCGCCAACCAGTGAGACACAACCAGAGGAGGCTGGTCTTTATGGCCTTGGTGGAGGTCTCACCAGGTGCCTCCAAATTAAGGTAACCTTTAGCTCTGTTTTGGTCTCCACCAACTCTTGAGCGTTAAAGTAAATATATAATGAATAAAATCAACAGATGTTTGGACAAATATAATAATGTACAAAACATTAATATGCTCTCCTCAAAGCCACCAGACTCCAGTCAGAGAACATTTTACCACGTTGATCATTGAAACACAGCTCATTCAAACTCCACGGAAACAGAATAAAATTCATTAACAATGTCTTGGTTAGTCTTTCCACTGTTCCAACAATCACCAACTCTGGTTTGGTCGAAATAAACCCTTAACTCACTGTGTTAAATGTGAAAAGAAATGTGCTACTCAAAGCCACTAGACTCCATTGACAGAAACAGTAATTTTACCTCGTTAATCCTAAAACACACATTATTCAAACAATTTCATTGGTTACTAACCCTGCCTCTGGTGTGTCCAAGACGTCGAAAGTTAACACCGGAATAAAATCAGAAAGGTATACTCCTCTACTGGCAAAGGGAAAGGAGTCTTTAGCCTATTTTTAGCAGGTTTCTCCGTGTTTAAAAAATCTGCATATACTCACTCATTTTTCAACTGGTTTACCTGGTAGTCTGAGGTCGTGGTCGGTGAGTTCTTAAGAGCTTATTTGCTTAAAACAGCTGCTGGCTTCCTAATTAAAGAAGTAATGATTTAATTATTTACCCATTGTAGAATTACAGATATATGACTGTAAACAACAAGGTTTTCCTAATATTTCCCATTTGCTCTTCATTAGTAATTATGAAACGGCCAAACCTCATTGTAAACACAGATATCCAGTAAAAGCTAGTAAAAGCATTGGAATCCCATTTTCTTATCAGTCAAAGTCAGCCGTTCTGTTTCACTCTTTTGCGTCACACGTCTTATCTCGAGTCAGAATCAACATGACACAGTAACGCTGCTTCAATTCCTGTAAAACATTTTGTTTTTTGTTTACCCCTGGTTCCAGCCTGGAGCTGAGTCACGGTCAACGGTTAAACCTGTGACAAGCTCTGTGACTCACGACTAGAAGAGAAAGTTTACGGCCGGTAATAAAAGCCTTCACCACCTGAAGGCAACAAGAATCTGAGACAGTTTTACGGCCGAGTTTGTTTGCCGTCTCGTCTCTAATCCCTTCTTGGCTGAAGTTTAACACGAGTGATGATGAGTGAGGACGGTGTTTCAATGAATGTACAGAGAATTCACTCACCGGTAGTCTACAAGAAGCCTTTAGGGGGCTCTACATATGTGAGCCTGCAGGATACAAAGTGTGACCCTCAACTGAAGATCGTCCATTCGATTACGTAAAGCAAAGGGAATGGCTTTACCTTCAGCTGAAATCTTAAAACCACCTGAAACTGAGTCTAGTTTAATGACATCCGAGACACTCTGGCCGGCAGAAAGTGTGTCATAGGGGACAAAAGAGCAAAAAAAGTACAAGTGACATCAGTGCGAGTGCAGATTAGGTTAATGGGCTTTTGGAGGCTCCAGTGCAATGACGTGACCATCCCCTGGCAACGGCATCACAATCTTCCCATCTGAGGTCAATCACTTCCCTCCAAACATCTGCGAGTCTGGCTTCAGTTTTCTCATCAGCGGAGGGTCGGCACGAGGAGTGGAAATAGTGATTAGCGGGGAGTCGGTGTGGTGCGGCGCTGCCGGTGGATATCGGCGAGAGTGATATCATTCGTAGGCCTTTGAGAGAAGACATGCCGAGGACTCTCAGAACACACTGAACTGATTGATGGACTACATTTACATGCACACTTATATTCAGAATATGATGATATTCAGAATTTGATACAGGGTTTTTCCCGATGTAAGACACGTAGGATATGCTGTATTATTCAGGTTTTAGGAGCATTCTTTGGACTTTGAAGTCCCGCCCCCAAAAAGCAGACTGGCCAATCATAGTGTAAAATCTGCCAACTCCGACTACTAATCGGCATTGCTCCGTAGACTCTAATTCAACGGTTTTAGATTTTATTAATTTTCAAGCTAATTTTGGGGATTTGGCGCTAGTCGTGGTTAAATGCGTTAGCACTTTGATGCTACGCTAGCTGCTGAAGGTATACTGAATGTATACACATGATTGTAACAGTGAATAAAGACCTACCCGGCTTTACAGGAACACTGTTGTTCCTTAATTTTATTGTTTTCTGTCTCAGGTGAAGTGTTGCTTTAGCTTCTATCTTTATCTTTTTAAACATGTTTTAGCTGCTGAATCAGTTTGACATCCTGGATATATCCTTCACATTTTGTAGACCCTTCTGTCTGTTTTTTCCAAAGATAATACTTCTTCAAAGAGTGCAGTTAGTGACAGTGTGGGCTCCATAGTAACGTAGCTTTGACAGTTTGATGGAGTAGCAGCAGGGGGCGGGGCTTAGCAAAGGGTCAATTGGGGTTTACGGTCAGCTTGGTGCTCAAACCAGCTGGCCAACAGTTTGCGAGGATGAAATTAGGTGAAAGAGGTGAAGACTGTTGGATGTCAGGTTCTCCATCTTATCTCTTCCTGCGGTTGAAATGAGTGAAAGGTTATCGGCCTTCAGCTCCACAGGCAACGAAGGAAGCCCTCCTGCCTCCTCAGCAGCTGTTTGAAGCTCCTCTCTCGCCCCCTTTCCTCTTCCTCATCGTCCTCACAATGAGGAGACTCAGCGGTGCATTTCCCCATTTTCATTACTGAAGCCAGACTCCCAGAGCTTTATTTAGATGGTAAATATAAATGCAGGTTATGTAACTCTATGCTGGGCTATGAGTACACTCCATTTCTACACTTTTCTGAACAGAGTTATCAATTAGAATATTATATTATATTAGTACTGTATGTATCCATCAAGTGCAATTTCAGTTGCATTGATGTCGTCAAAGCGAGTCAGTCAAAAACTTAGTAGAGACAGAGGTTTCGGCATTAATTAGCTAGCTAGCTACAGCTGATCAAATCTGCAGGAAATAAGATTCAGATGACAAAGTAGATGGCCGTCATCAAAAGACCCCAAAATCAAAGATTGTTTAAAATAATTACTAAAAATTGCTGGTGCGAGAACGGGAAGCTTGACAGGCGTAAGAACAAGAGTCAAACTTATACTCCAAATAAAAAAATCTGTTAATTATTGATCGTCTGTCGACTTGAAAGGAGACTGAAGTCTGGCATTGCTTGCAGCAAACATCTACTCTGCTTGGATTCGCACAATTACAATAGAACCCAATAGAAACTCACAGCAATAAAAAAAACATGATTCACTTCTCTGCTGTTGGTGTTCATAGTTCATGGTGTTCAAACTCCTTCGCCTCCTTATAGCTCAGAAGCTGAACCAAAAGTAGCATATTTAGTGCTCCTTTAGCGGAACAGTATGTGGAAATAATCAAAAAAATCTAATATTGGCTTTAAGGAGTCCTGCTCATTGATTTACAACATCGCACACAAATACCTAAGAGATGCAGTAATAAAGAGGAAGTTACAAATTCATATCGTCTGAACCCTACATCTGACTCAATCTAACTAGCCTACTAAAAGAAATAACTTATTGTGTCCTGACTAAACATTCACATTAAGTTGTTCCAGGCTTATGGAGCAGAGAGAGCCTTCCGGCAGACATGATTTAAGCGCTCTCTCAGGTCAGCAGGGCCGCACTGAGCTGAGTTTACAGCTTGGCATGTCCTTCACCACACGCCCACCTTTTTTCTGTTTGGGCCTGCACCAAATAAACAACAGTGGGGGAGGACGGCCATTTCACCACCACCACCACCACAGAGCTGTGGGAGACAGAGGAGGTTCAGCGAGCATGATCTCATGGCCTCCTCCCTTCCATAACTCACCACGCTGAGTCAAAGTGGCCACAACCAAAGGACACGCACTCTTCACACACAAACACAGATACGCAGGCGCGTTCAACTCGTTTTGTTTTGGGATCGAGAGTCTCCATCTGACTGGGTGGAAAGTAAATATTTGGGTGGCAGTTGCTCCGTGGGTGGAAAAAAAGAAAAAGAAAAACTTCTGACCATCTTGGGGTAAAAGTTCACAGAGGGCTCAGTGAGAATCAAACATCATTCTAGCGGTGGGAGCTGTGGTGCTCGTAATGAACGTGTTCGGCTGAAAGTAGAACTTTTAATTTACCTTGATGAACATCGGACACCGCAAGAATGAAGAGAGACAATTAAAGGTTAGACGGACCGAGTTGGCTTCCGAGATTCCTGTTCTCTTTAAATCAGTAAAGTCGGGTGCGGATGTCAGATTGACGGATTGGACCCCCCAATTCATTTCTGAAGCGGTTTGACCATCCGACAAGCAGTTCTGATGAACTATACTGGCGCCTTCAGACTATTTGTTCAATAACACAAACCTGAGTCTGTTTACTACCTTCTGTCCCGGAAGAATATGCATACTGTTTTCTAATCTAACACGGTAGAAATTCTAAAGGTAATCATTAGATCTGTGCTCACCTGCGATCCCTTGCAGCAGTCCGCACACGTTGAAGATGCTCTTCTTCATGATGCTCTGGAAGCACATGGTGAAGACCGAGATGAACGCCACGGCACACAGCAGCAGGATCCCCGCCGCCAGGAAGATGGACGTGGCCTGCCAGAACCCGCTGGCAATCTCCCCAAAGTGTATCGCGTACGGTCCGCACAGTATTCCGCGCTTCAGGTGGGGCAGTTTTATGCAGCGGCCGTAGATGCCCAGAGTGGGCCTGTAGGCCTCTCCGGCCGCGGTGGCCCCATGGGGGCCGAAGACGGCATCGGGCGTGCGGGGGAATCCCACCAGCCAGTCGGTGCTCATGAAGGCGATGAGCTCTCCGAACGCGGCCACGATACTCAGCAGAGTCCACAGCATGGAGCGGCAGGTGACAATGACATGGCACATGCTGACGGCGGCTGGAGTCTCGCGGGAGGCCCCTTCAAAAGACCCGAGAGCTGAGGGTGCGATGCTTCTCCGGCGGAGATGCGAGGGCGAGTGAGCACTTGTGGTGAGTGAGTTAGGCGACGCCGCTGAACACAAAGGGTTCCCGTCAAAGAATCACAGTCTGCAGCTTCCCTCTTTTTTCTCCTTCTCTGCTTCTCCTTTTGCTTCTTATCTTCTGGCCGGTGTCGTTTCGTCCCACAGCTGTTCTACCTCCTCCTTGAAGTCGCCCTCCTTCTGTCGGCTCGGTCTTCAGACTCTTATTCTGTCTGGTTTTTGGCGTCTACATTGTATTGAGGTTGCGCTCCCTGAGCCAGCCCGCTGGCGTCACATCAGACACACCTAAGAGATAAAACAGGGACAAGAACAACATGCGGAGGGATTTAATTGCGTGCATAAAAAAGAAATGTAATTGCATGTATAAAAAGAAGCTCTAAGTCAGTCCTTTTATTTGAGGAAGTGCAGCTCTCCTGTTTCTGCAAAGCAGAACGAGGAAAGTGTGGAGGAGCAGCAGAGAGAGGAGGAAGGGATCTTCAGGAGAAGGTTTAATTGTGTGGGGATGTTTTTGTTTGAACTGGGCCTCTTCTATTTTCGCTGTGTTTACATTAAAGGATTTGTGATCAGGGCACTCTGCTTTGCGACCGAGTTTGCAAAGATGAAAACTAGAAAAACATTATGCATGTCGTGGAGGTGAAGGTGAGTTAGGGTTTAAAATGGAGAAGCGGATGCAGAACAGACAGGAAAAACAAGCTGGAGGACTCTCATCAAGCAGCCCACTCAGATGACCCGGGGGTCAGCCGACGGTTGATAACACAGCGGCCTGTCCGGCTGTCTGCTGATAACCTCAGTGACATCGACCCCGCTGCACTGCTGAGTCAGAGACACCAACGTACAATGAGGAAGCTGCCAATGGTGTTGGTTCATTAAATAAAGCCAACTCAAGAAAAGAGCTCTGAGATAACTGATTTGGCGCTGTATTAATAAAGTTGAATTCTCCTCTTGGGATCTTCACTGAAATAAGTCTTTTCCATTGTATAACCGTGTGCTTTAAAATGTCCAGTCCTTGACGTAAGTGTCTCTGACTGAGTTATAAACCGGCCTATTTCACTAATACAAAAATTACACGCAAATAAAGGGCCTCATTTTCACACCTTGTATGAAGTTTTTTCCTTAAATGAAGCGACGCCTTTTTTTCCGATGACAAAGTAAAAACACACATTCCAGTAAACGGATGATAGAGAACCTTTTCATCATCCTTTATCTCAGGCCCTGAGGATCCCCGGAGGATCTCGAGAGATCAAAACACTACTTCTATTTAAGTTATGAGATTTTATCTATGAGAGATATTTACAAATTTGAGCAGAACATACATTGAAAAGCAGACGTTTGAAAGCCTTATACAGGCATTTGTGTGTGTGTGTGTTATAAATGCAGCTCCGGGCCGAAGCTGACAGTTGGTTCTTTTCTTTCTTTTCTGCCGCCTCCTGGGACTCCGGTAGTCATTCTCCGACCAGTGTTTTGGCAGCGCAGCAGAGGGATCCGGGGGCCTGCTGTTGACACGTATGCCGCCCGCATTGTGAGGTTTCCATCGCTCGCGTCGAGCCCCTTAAAGCAACGGGTCACTGGAGCCACGGCCGTCCCTTGTGGGACGTCCCGGCAAAGTGTGTGAGCGAGTTAGAGCGTCACACAAACTTTGATCTTTGTCAACCTGTCGAGATATCAACAACAGTTCTTTTTTTTTTTTTTCACCCTTTCTTCTGATCTGTGGTTTCTTACAGCACAGGGCGGTGTGTGTGTGTGTGTGTGTGTGTGTGTGTGTGAGTGAGCTAACGTCAAGTGTGTTTGGACAGATGACATCATAAGAACAGGCACAGACAGCCGCCTCTGAGGATTTGAAACCAAAATTAATTTTATGAATCACAAACTGTTCTCGTTGCGTCACCGTGAACAGATGCAGGAGCGCATTCACTGGCTGGACTTTTTGAAACTCATCCCACCCCTACCCCTAACCCCCCCCGCTTCGCACGAAAAGACCGTTGAGTCCCAGAAGTCCTTTGACGAGACTTGTGTTTGACGTCAGGATTTAAGACAAACGCAGCTTTGGGGTCAAGCATTTGCCGGCCGGTTGCGAACGCTAATTCCTCCCTGACAGGAATACTGTTGGAAAACACTTTGGAGCTGAAACAATTTGAACCAGCTGGGGAGATATGGAGCTTTGAAGACCCGGACACTTAACCTCTGACCTTGCTCGGCTGCAGTATGTTTGCATCACGTGCCTGCTAGCCGGTCTCAGTTTGCCGAGAGCTGAATGTGGGTTAGTAGATCCACAACAAGTCTGGTTCTATTAATGTACCTGGTATTTGTCACAACAGAGGCCCAGACAGACAGATTTGTTTCAAGAACACAAGTTTCCCAAGATAGAGCGCAGCATGGTAGTCCACATATGTGAGGCTCGAGGTGGATTTATGATGTCCTTGATACTCCGGGAGTAACCCGGGGGGGAGACCAGCATTATCTGAGGCTCGTTATACATACACAGAAGAGTTTACAAGCTTCAGACTGCAACCACCACCCCGTTGACCCCCAATGCTGATCCACATGCATGCACACACTTATGAGACTCCCAGCCATCTGACACATGCTCCCCCAAAGAGTGAGCTAGGCTTTACTCATCTTGAATAACAACTAATATATGGTCTGTTAAAGATGCAAAAGGAAGACCATTAAAATGCACACTGAAACAAACAAGTCTACAGCTGAAGCTTTGAGCTTAATGCTGATGTCGGGATGCTAACAATGCCAACGCTAACATGCTGATGTTTGGCAGATATGTTTAGCATGTACACCGTCTTAGTTTGGCGTGTTAGCATGCTAATATCTGCTAATTAGTGCGAGACAGAAAGTACAGCAGGTATTCGGTCATAAACCAAAGTATTCAAAATTTGAAACGATGGGTCTGAAGAAAAGTCAGAGGATCACCAACGTTATTATAATTTATCCTAAGGGGGAAATGAATGTCTGTTCCAAATTTCATGTCAATTCTTCTCATAGATTCCTGCAGAGATCATCTCATCTCATCTCATCTCATCTCATGTCTGGACTTTTAGCACTCTATAGCTGTGATGACCAGTCACACAAAACCTCATGGAAAGTCAGAAGAAAGTCTTTAGGTTTCAACCTCTGGGGATCATGAATACCTGCACCAAATTTCATGGCAATCCATCAAGTAATTGTCAAGACATGTCATTATTAGCCAAAAATGGCAACCTAATGGTGGCACAACAGGAAAAGTTTGGGGATTACCAAAGTCTTTAGGATTCAACCTCTGGGGATCATGAACATCTGCACCAAATTCCATGCCAATCCATCAAATAGTAGTTTAGAAATATTTCAGTCAGGACCAACGCTGCCATCCCCTTTCAGCTGCGACTACAACTGCTGTTCAAAGTGTCCACTCAGCCTTTTCTCTTATCACAGCAACAACATAGCAGGAAACGCCTTTCCACGCTGCCACTGACCGGAAACAATCTACATGTCTATAGACAAGCCTCGACCGGAGCAACGCGTCACCATGGAGAGCGTTTGTTCAGAGCTGGATGAGGAGTTTACGGAGAGTTTCTGATGTGCTTCTACAACGATTAAAAGCATCTACTCATTCGGATAAATATTATCCAACGGCAAACAGCTTCTTCATTTAAATTTCCCTTGCATTGTCCAGCCTCTTGGCTCATGTGACCCAACAAGGGAAGCAATTTTAAAACAAAGGGAGCGCTTATAATCTGTGAGGATCTGTTTGAATGAGAAGCCCCTGCAGCTACTGAAAGGGAATGCAGGAGACGATTGGTCACGGAGGACGACAAACACTCGTCCAGTCACACTTTCTGGTCTCATAACGGCTCAAAGAGAAACCACATAGTCGGATGTCAAACAGCAGCAACAAACACTGGTTTTATATTATTTTGTGGCTCTTTTGCAGGAGTTCAAAGACAGATTTAAGTCTGTTATTTAAGGAGGATTACTCTAATAGTGATAACAGAAGTCTTTCCAAACACTTCTGCACATGTGCACAGCATCCTGGAGCTTGTGATTCAGACCTTAAACATTATATTTACATCCTATCACATCAGTTAGTATGAATGAGGGAATTAATGCAGGATAAGGTAATTAAAACAACAGTCCAACCTGTCTCCATTTGTCTTTGGATAGTCCAGCTCTCCTTGAGATGTGGCTCCTCTGCCCTGACTCTCCTCCTCTGTTCACACACTTTTAATGCTTCTCTCTCAGACTCCTGTCTCCCGGACCCTCCCCTAAGTCCCTCCCCCCTGGATGGCCGCGTCTCCTCTGATTGGTTGGACCCCCGAACACTGGAGCCACATTTCTTGAGAGAGTCCACATGGTGGCCATATTTCAGTGCTGAATCTGGGTTAAAATAACAAGAGCTGGAGCTAAAGAGGATCTCTCCTCTTCCTCGGTTTCTCTCACCTTCTCTCTCTCGGTTTTCATTGCTGCACACTTTCAATCAGCCAAGGCCAACACCTTATCATCAGCCTAAAGAAGAGTTAGATTTTCACTTCATTTACAAAAAAACATCTGAACCTAAACTACACTAAACGTTTGTATACTTAAAACAACCTCACAGAACAGTGAACGTGCTCTATTGCCATTGTTATTTGAATACATATTACAAGTAAACAACTAGTGTCATCTTTATGTGTTACTTTAAAGCAGTAGTGGTAAGTAACTAAGTACATTTACTCAAATACTGTACTTAAATTTGGAGGTACTCGTGCTTTAATTGTGTATTTCCATTGTATTCTACTTCTACTCCACTACTTGTACTTTTTAATCCACTACATGTATTTGATACATTTAGTTACTTTGCAGATTCAGATAAATAATACAAAATATAAATAAACAAATAAATGACGATGTATTGTCATAGATGAAGACTTTATTGATTCTTTTGGTGAAAGTCACAAGATACCTGCCACTATTTAACAATTAAAATGAGCTCTAGCTTTACCAGCTGCACCATGAAAGTGATAAACAAATTAATTCTTCATTATTATAATCCTATAATCAAATATATATTATTCTGAAATTCTGCAAAGTGAATTATTTTACATTTGGTATTTGATGCTAATACTTTTACTTTTCTTTTTTAAATTTCTACACTGTGGAATTGCTACTTTTACTTAAGTAATATATCTGAGTACTTTTTGCACCACCAGCTGGTACGCTGTATTATTGTGAATATAACATAGGACTTGGGAGTACATTGCTAGTTTAACATCATATTAAAATGTGTTTAAAAGAACACAAGAATACATGACTAGTGTGGACTTCTAAAGCATCTAGTGCACAACTAGTTTCTGTAATTAGTTTGTACATAACGTTTCTGCCCCGGTTAACTGACCGACAGAGCAGATGCTTCAGCAGCAAAGCGTCCCAGGACTGCTGACAGCAGCAGTGGGATGCATTCATCCAACACTGCAATCGGCTACGGCGTTCGTCCGACTGTTGTAGTCGCTCAAACACGGGGGAGAACAAATGAGTTCCATATGGAGGCCGGAAAAAAAGGGGGCCGACTCAAACAGGAAGAGAAGCTGATAGGCCAAAAGCAGCGTGGAAAGCCCGAGGAAGAGGCCTTTCTTATCAGTTTGAATGGAAGTCAAAAGCCAAAAACAGTTCCTTTTTAAACCCAGATGCATTTATCCTAAAAACCTTTGACCCGTTTCCAATAAATCCTGGTGACTCATTCTCACCCTGTGGTTGCGAGTTGGATGGGAAGAGGTTAATGGACCTTTTTAAAGGCCGCACGAAAATGTCTGGAATATCACAAAAAGAGCCTTTTCCCTTAGATACTGTTGTTATGCCTGTCAAGCTCTCCTTAATGTTTACGACACAGAACTCACAGTCATTTCTCAAACAATGGGCTCCTTGATTTCAGACAGAAGTAAACAAAAGCAGACTTTCCATTTCTAGCTGGCAACTGCAGATTTTGCCGGCTGAAACGTTTCATAACGAGATTTTTTTTTTGAATGTTAAATGAACCTTTTGCCCCTTTCACTCAAAGCGCTTTAACACTACATGTCATTGACCCATTGACACCCATTCACACACAAGGTGCCACCTGCCCATCAGGATTTGTGGTTAAGTGTCTTGCCCAAGGACACATCGACATGGGCCGGGGATCGAACCGCCGAACGGAAGACGACCCCGCTCCTCCTCTGAATATTCAGTTTATGGCTTATGGTTTATAAATGATATCATGCTAAAACACTGAGGCTAATGCTAACATGTAGCAAGCAAAAAGTTAGCACCAGTTGACGATCCATGCAGAACAAACAGCATTATTCTTGTTAGCCTGTTTGGCTGCTGTTAGCTTAAACACTTGTTTATGAATTAAAACAACTATATTTTTGCTTTTAAGGTTAGAAGACAAAACTCTTTTAGGATGAGGATGTGTTTGGCAGACGCAGCGCTATCTTCGGTAACTTTGCTGGAGTGTAAACTTCCCCTTTATCCAGTAAATAGTAGAGCAGAGCTGCTAACGTTAGCCTAAACTGTGCTAGTAGCATCTAGGCCCAATAGGCAATATTTAACATAGTCAGTAGCTCCTCAGCCTTAGGAGTAATGCTCAGTTACTGTAAACACTAAGCTAGTTAGCAGCAGTTTGCAGCTTATTTTAGAGTCAAACAAACTATCTAAAATATCTCAACTGGACTTTATATTCTCGGCTGCATCTGAAGCCAACCTGACTGCGAGCAGACCTCGTTCTCACATCTTGTTGATGTGGAAATACAGATACAGATCAGACACAGGCTGACCACATATCGTCTTACAGGCTAATGGAAAGCCGACAGTGCTGCACGAATGATGCTCCGGGAGATTTCCCTTGTGCAGCCCTCGAGAAAAAAAGCGATGCAGAGCAGACCCTCACTTCAAAAGACCAGAAGATCTGAGGAGGCCGATCCCCAGCACATACGCACACATGCCAGGTTAAATCATCATTGGTACAGATTCGACCGAGCCCGGCTGGTAATCCTTCTGTCCTTGACAGACTATGATCAATAGCATGTTGTAGATCTGAAGAGAGGGGTTGAGTGTGAAGCAAAGCAGAGTGAAAACTGATAACAGTCAGATAACAAGTGGGGGAAAAAAAAATCCAACTGACAGTTCAGGTTAAGAAGCGGATGAAGATATTTTATGAAGTGTTCTTAACATGAAACATCTTGTCGTGTTCTTACTTTGACAGTACTGGTGAATCACAACAACCCTTCTTCTTCAGTGTGCAAAATACCAGGTGCAGAAGTCTTACACAGACTCTATACATAATAGATGTAGGTTTAATAGATGCAAGCCAAGACTATCATCTAAGCTTTACACACTTTGCACACACATCACCAAGGATGGTTTCATTAATATTCAGGCCTCTAACACAACTACACAACAACTGTTCTGCAACAGAATCCACGCAGCACACTCGCCTCCGCTTCTACAAACCGACCAGGTGACAACCTCCGGTTCTAAAAAGTAAAGCCAATGCTGGACATAGTGAACTTCTAAAAAGCATTTTTAGTGACACTTGCAAGTGAAGGTTTTTCCAGAGACACCCCAAAGTTTTTCTGTTGAGGCTTTCAAGAGGTCTCAAGTGTCACTCAAGTATTTCACACAATGGTGCATAAAGCATCTGCAGAAGAACACAAGTCTTTTCATGACATCGTGAAACGAAGTCATGAACATGACAACGACGTAAACAGCAAAGTGTTCCGTGTCTATAAACCCGTGACCTGGATGTTCAGAGCCGGGCCAGGAAGTGATTTCACACTACACAAACCAAATGCTTGATTTTTGGCTTGTGTGTCGACGCATGATTCCCAGATGTGCCTCGCAGATATCTGAATGATTTTTTTTTATCTCCACGTGTTTTCAATCTGAGTGTTACGTCAGCATCCAGCCACCCTGAAGAGGCTACGCAGGGTTCATTGAGGGAGGAGGACGGACGGACGGACGGATTATTTGGCTCCGACGAGTTTCCAGTTGAGGAAAAAGATAATGACTCGCTCTCTGGAGTGCTCCATTAAATTTCTAGATGAGGATAGCATACCTGATGGTAGCGTATGGATGTAGACAGCATGCCCTTTTCCTATTTTAACTTTTCAAATGTGCAGCCTGAAAGCAGATCCTGAGAGACAAATGGATTGTTGGGGAGTCTCCACTAACGTACAGTCGCTTCTCGGTGCAATCAGAGAAGCCCGAGCTCAGCTTGAATCCCACAGAGGGAGCAGCTACGACCATCTGGCCACTTCAAGGCCCAAAGACAGATGTTCAACATCTAGCTCACAGCCTGGGCAGGGCTGGGTGTTCTGTACCAACCGTTTCCATACCTCACTTTCAGAAATATTAACATGTTTTCCTGTTAAAAAAAACTTTTGTTAATTATCAAAAAGAAGGTAAAGGTATCTTGTGTTAAAAGTTGTGTAAACACAAGAATTCTGCCTAAATAATCGGCCACATTTTGATTTATATCAACTCAAAAGACAAAGAACTCAGAGTTTTCAATGCCCAGTGCTACCGACACCTTTAGGTCAACAACATCCAGCCCTCGTACCGTCTCCTTCCATGACTTTAACGTAAAAAATAACTTGCTGAAAAGAGACACATTTCTTTGTAAAGCTGCATGAAATGTTTTTTCTGCTATAGCGTATCTCCACTCACAACCTCAAGATCCTGTTCATACATTTGGACACTGATCCGTTCATGTAATATGACAGCTGAGGTCAGGAGACAGATGCATTTTCCCCCAGCGGGGTCACGCCACATCGTTTTTAACCATTAACGCTCTTGTCAACAGTGGTTGCAGTCGAACACGCCGTGGTGCTGGGGAGATATCTCTGCGGCGTATTCGCTAATTTATTAACTTTCTGCCGGGGGGAGGGGGGGTGCTGCTGGAGTATAAACACACGGATGTGCTGAAGGTGAGGAAATCCCAACATTGGAGACGGGAGCGTGGGAAAGAGAGAAGGAGGGGGGGTTAAAAAGGAATAACGCGAGCGGGGGAACAGATCCCACAGCTTGTGGTCAGCAGGGACTACACCTGCGAGAGGTGTGGAGCTAACAGAGACGCAACACCTCCGGCCGTGAGGAAAAAGTTGCAGTATATGAGGGGAAAAAGAAAACAATTTCACCGATCCCGGGAGTCCTTTTTTGAGTCCAAATACATACATGGAGCATAATAAAAACACACATGTGGACCTGGGCACACAAAACACTCTCACACACCTCTATTGGTTCCCCCTGGAAACATCTGTTTATGCAATCCGACTGACTGTGTGTGTGTGTGTGTGTCGGTCTGGTCTGAGTGGAGCAGGAGTCACTCCAGTAGGAGGGACAGGGTAACTCCTCAGCTGTGCTGAGGAGGAGGAAAGAGGAGGTCAACAATCCCTCATCTTCTGATATTGACCAGGACAGGCCTCGCGCGGCGGGCCCACAGCGTGAAGGTTAAGAGGGTGATGGAAAACAAAGACCATCTGACATATCGCAGCGGTCTCAAAGTGGGTGGCCAACCGGACCAGACGGGGAAGTAGTCATCATGTGGACGGATTATTTTGTGCCACATAAGAGTTATTATTTTTTTGTCCAAATAATATACTATGATTTCTATGTAAATTTTGTTGACATACTATAGTATGCCTTTTATTACTTTTTTGAATATATGATACTAGAGTTTCATTTTGACTTCATTTGAGATACTTTACTTTATTATGACTCGTTTGAGCTGAGGATTGAGGAGGCCGAGGAACATCAACAGAAACAGAGATACATCCATCACAACGGCACGGCGCCCTGAAGGAGCGACAACAAACAACAATCACGACTGTTTGTTGTGTGCAAAACCAAAACAGTAAATGCATGACGCTACAAAAAGTACTCCAGATAAAATGTGGTTTATCACAGTGTTAGTCATGCTAGCAGCAGACTGAAATACCTCACCAACAATTGGATTTTGGGCAACATTTATGGTCCCCTGAGGATGAATCTTGATACATTTATTGATCCTCTATGTTTTCAATTTAGTGCAAAATATTTCAGTTTTTGACCAAAATACCTGCAAATCTAGTGACATTCCCATCAAACTCGGTTGTACATTGTGTTTACTGCTAATCAGCTAATGTTAGCATGCGTGAGTATTTTGGTGAACATTGTAGACATCATCGTGTTAGCATTAGCATTTAGCTCAAAGCACTGCCGTGCCTGAACACGACTGCAGACTCTTAGTCTTGTTAAAAAGACACTTTTTGGCAGCCCACAAACTACAAATCTCATATTATTGTTGATAATTTTATAAACATGCTTCCAAGCATCACTTGATTTACTTGAAAAAGTATCAGATCCCAGATATTTGCTGGAGGTTAACTTTTTATCGTTAAAAGAAATAGTCCTCGTAGTGGTAAATAATGAAAATATTCAACAAGTTGAAATATCAATTTAAGAAATATGGGGCTACATTCTTCACACCTACTTCCTCTGACTGCTGATGGACTGGGGGGGGCGACACTTCTCCTCTGTCCCCCACTGTTAAGAGAGCCGGAGAGTTTGGGGGCCCTCAGGTCTAACACTGTCTCCATTATGCTTAACCATTTCCAGCCCCACCGTAGCCCTGCACAGAGCCCCGGGGACCATAAACACTGGAGGAGGGGTCCTTCCACTTCAAATCCCCGTGCTTTTGTTTCCCAGGCCAGACTCAGGAAATCAGTCACTGTGCTGAGCTGGGTGGACGGGGTTTGGCCCTTCTCCTCTGGAGGGCTAAAGGCATTGTTCCCACTGTGTTTTGTATTTGGGATGAGTGCAGTTTAATCCTAACTCCCCTGTGGCTCTGACACAAACTCCCCTGCAAACTGAGACCTCTCTGGCTGCTTTATCCAAACCCCCCCCCCCGAGGGACAAGAGGGGAGACGTTGCTGTTGTGGGCAACTCCAAGCTTAACCTGATACCCCCTCCTCAAAATCAAAAGTAAGCACTGGCGAGGAACGTTGGCACCGGACTCTCTCGAGTTACGCATAATAAAAGTATCAAGTGATATCCCCCCTCCCCGCTCGCAGGCTCTCGGCAAATCAAACGCTAACGGCGCACGTAGGAGGCGAGGGACGGAGACAAATGAGGGGAGACGCCGAGTGAAAAGGAGACGGCGAGAGGACAAAACAAGGAGGTGGGAGGCTGAGAAATGAAGACGCGTGCTGCTTTTGTCAGACCGGTTTCAGGGGGAGTAAAGTGAGTCGAGTGAGCGCTTTCACTTCCAGACAAAGACATGATTGTCGAAGAGTCACGCTTTTCTTCTATAAAAAAAAGAAAATCACAAAAAACCTGTCAGATTCAGGCAAAACATTGCGATATCCTGCAGACACAAATGGAGAAATATGTCTGATTTAGAGCCGACATGGCAGGATTTATTAAAACTCTCATGTCTCATATTTCAAGAGTTTATTAACCGAGGTTAACAGCTCTTTAACGATCTTCCTGATAAGATATAAGAGTGGCAGCTTGTTCCCATTAATGCATCCCAATATAGAGCATTAGAGCACAGAGCATTAATGCATCCCAATATAGAGCGTGAAGACAAAGGAGGTCCAGTCAAAAACAAGTGTGAGATAACAGGAAGTGTCTCCCTATTTTCAGAGCAAATGGACAAACGATTCTTCTGTTTATTATCTTAGCCAGGGGGGGGCTTTCCACTTTGAAACCTTCACAGGTGGTCCCTGCTCATTAGCTCTCACTCCGTTGTTTTCCTCCGTATTGGAAAAACATGGACACCCCCACAACGCCCACAACTTCCTACTCCATCCAGATAAATACACCGGACAGATTTCATGAGTCAGCGAGGCAGACAAAGGAAAACACAGCGTGAACTTCACCTTCAGTTGACTAAAATGATTTAAAACAGAGCTCCCAAAAGATGATTCACAGGGTAGTAAAGTGGAAAATATGCAATCAGACAACAGTTTATTAGAGACACCTCTCAGTGTAATTTAACCATCTGCAGAAGTTTCCTTAAATTAAAGTGTTTGTGTTCAGATACTTAATAAGATGATTCTTTCTCTTCAACAATAAATATTCACGACTAAATAAGGAAGGTGAAGTTCCTTAAGTATTATTGTTTCGTATAAATCTCAGCTAATCATCAGGACTGTGTCGATGTGGATTGATCAGATATAATTGATCAGTGGCAGCAAGACGCAAACAACTCTTTTTCGCAACTGTACATCGCCTCGCCGACGTGAAACAAGTGAGAAGAGCGCAGAGAAAGCTGTTCTAACTTTCCCAGATGACTTTGTGTTAATGTAGGAAAGCACTGATGTTAAACAACACCTGCGTGGAACAATAGGGGTCATTGGGAACAGCTGGTATTTCCACCAATAACAGGCAGGTGCCAGGAACCCCAATAATATCATAGGAAGAAAAGCAGGAAACCGGTTTGTTTTGTTGGTCTACACAAGTCCAAAGGGTCCTACATCTGCTGAGGAAAAGCTCTAGTCAGGAGTCAGTTTAGATGCAAATAAAGGGCAAACACCAACCTCTTGTGTGGACGAATTCCTCCCTGAAATCCCAATGACGTCAGAGTCCTCTCTCAACTCTTCACAACCTGTAGAGACAGCAGGAACAATGCAACCATGAGTCCAAATCACAAAACCATACCACCTCCAGAGAGCAACCGTTCAGTCACAGTTGGCTCCGCAACTTTTAATGAGCGTCTTTTTTTTCCTCTTCTTGCTCGTTGGTATTTTCCGTTCTAACCTGACGAGCAACTGCACCTGGAGAGAACTTTAAAACTGTTTCACATGTTCATAAAACAAAACAAAAAAAGAGCTGCTGATGTCTGCATCGCTCATTGGACGTGATGCGGGTTCCTGTGGGGGAAAGTTGCATAATGTTCAGCACAACAAAACACATTGTGTGCATTACATAATCCAGCCAAGTCACTAAGAGGGATTTAAGTCATAAATCCTGTGTGAAAGGTGTTTTTAAATGCCACATCCCATTTTCCCACAGCCTAGTTTTAAATCTGGCATCAACACAGATATTCAAATATGAGTGAAGAACGAACCTGAACTTCAACTCAATGCTTCATGTACAAACTCTAAAGATTATGTGTGTTTTTCCAACATTACCACATAAAAGTAAATTATTTCTTTTAACATTAGGGTAGGCGATCTCTTTAAAATAGTCTTTTCAAATACTTCATTTTCTTAATCACAGTATCAATACATGACACAAGAAAGCAATCTGTCCTTTAGAACCAACCAAGGAAAACTCAACAGGACCACTAACGACTCAAACGTCTCCCTGGTGTCAGCAGCAGATTCAGGTTGCTCTGCCCTCCACATACATCACGCCGTAGATAATTAACTAATGGCCAGCTCTCTTCCCCCTTCTCCTCGGCACCACTAAGGCTCTACTTTAATGGTTAATGGATATCGTCCAGAGAGAGCAGCACTCAGCTCTGGTCAATAGTCTGAATTCAATAGTCACAACATTAACAGGATTGCAGAGCTTTCCACTAACAGCACACAAAATCACTACTGTAGGTTTACTGTCTCCAAAGGAAGCCAAAGGTCGAGGTATGTGCAAATAGACGAGTGACATGTGACAGTGAAGGACATTGTTTCTGTGACAATGCATGTAATCAGTGGCCTCAAGGCTTTATCCACAGCAGAGCCTCTCACAAACACAAACACACATGAATAAGGATGGGTCAGATACCCGGTTTCATTTTGGATCCGTGAGCTCTTTGGCCAACACATCCCATTACCGAAGCTTTCCTTCACAATAGATAAGATAGAAAGTCTCTTTTGTCTCATTTGACACCACGGGGGTCTGCAAAAATTATGCCATCCATGTCTGTCCAACATGTCATCGCTTCATCATTTTATCCTGTTAGACATTTGTGTGAAATTGTCACAATTAGCCAAAACCTATTGAGTTCATCTTTGTGCCCAGATTGACGTTTGTGCCACATTTGAAGAAATTCTCTCAGGAATGGACTGCAGGGATGGAAGACCCGAAAACATCTGGTCTCTGGTCTCAGCTATCGTTGGTGCGGACGCATAAAAAATAAACGGTGACATATACAAACACACGTTACCTCGGCGACACAGTTGATAACTCACTTGGACCACCTTCAACGTTCCCAACATGTGGATAAACCTCACACAAGTCAATGCAGCAACTGAGAAATACTTGCAGGAGGGGGAACAAGGGACTAACGACAAGGGCCTTGCTTCAATATTTATCTATCATCTGTCATGTTTAAGGAGGAGTTTGTGGCATTTGTAATAGATTGAGAAGCCGGTGTTGCACAATAATGTGTGACCCGTCAGATTATATGACCTGTTGCCTTCAGGCAACATTAAGTGTGTCGTGCATGCAGAAAAATAGATATATTTAGAATTAATATGATTTACCTGACCTGCCCTACAGGTGTGGACCCCAAAAAAGGCCTCGAGGTCGGTCAGAAAAAGTGCAAAGTGATACTCTGATAAGGAGCTCTAACATAATCAAATAAGGTATAATCAACATTGGCATCGGGTTTTTGAACAGTGGAAAAATAAGCAGTGATTTTGCCACAAAAACTCAGGAATGAGCTTGAAATAATACACAGATTCTCCGACAGAAGCTTCACTGGGATCCGTGCACTAATAAACAGCATACCAAGCACATAGCAGGCCTCTTAATCATTGAATTCTATACTTTTCAATTCCTTCAGCTGGGAAGATAAAGAACCCAATAACACCAACGGCACACTGTCCAAACACCTGGCGCTCCCCTTCTTTTTTCTCACGCTGTCATCGGGCGAAGAAAACGAGATGAAAGCAAGAACACAAATTTTACAGATAAGTTCCATGAAATTTTAATTAACGGAGAAAATGGCAGGAACAACATGGCTGCAACTCGTGAATGAAGGATAGTGCAATAATTGTACAGTATGTTTTGTCCTTAGGAGAGCCTCAGCAGGGCACTTTCAAATGACAGAAGTGGATATATATAAATTGAAAAGGGTTCTCCCAACGTGTTCCAATCCAGCTGCTATTCCCTTTAAAGTGATGCCAAAAAATGCCCCAACATAAACTGGTTAAAGTACTGTTTTTTAGGAGCTGAGCTGTTGAACCCTTCTGGGGACTGGGGGGGGGGGGGGGGGGGGGGGGTCTGTAGGTGTGTTCACTGCAGCCAGGTCCACCACAGAAGGCTCTTTCTTATAGTATTTAAGGGCTCTGGGAATATGGGAGCTGGATGTAAAGGAAGTATGTGGTTAGTTAACATTTAAAGGAACATTTGGTAAATTCGCTTTCTTGCTGAGCTAGGGGAGTAATTCGATACCTAAGCGATTAGCTTAGCTTAGCATAAAGACTGGAGGCAGGGGGAAAACAGCTACCCTGGCTCTGTCCAAGCACCAGCCCCTCTCAAGAACACTAACTATCTTGTTTGTTGGGGTTTTAAAAGGGGTTTATGTGCCAGATTACTTTTTTGCCCCGTAAACAGTGACTTCTATCAGTTTCTGTTGGTTCCTCCTCGTCTTTAAACTTCAGCTTTTATACAGATTAAACAAAAGATATAACATGTTAAAGTTACTACGAGGAAATAAAATTGTGTGTAGATTTTGGCGCCCCCTGTGGACAAAAGCGGTAGTGTTTCCAAGCACCAGAGTCCCTTTAAATCATTGCATGGCATATTGATCAATGATCACAATAATGGTTGTAAATAATAGTTGCAGTCCTACTCTTGACAGAGCAAGGCTAGCTGTTTCCCCCTGTTTGCAGTCTTTATGCTAGGCTACGCTAATTTAGCTGTAGCGTCACATTCAACAGACAGATACGAGGACGGAATTGGTCTTCTAATCCAACTCTCAGCAAGAAAATACTTTCCCAAATTGTCAAACTAGTCCTTTAAGTGTTTCAGTAGCCACACACAGCGGATGTTGTTTAATCTAAATCAAAGGTCGACTTCATTAAGACACATCAAGCTCTAACATTGCATCCTCCATAACCGTCTGCATCTGTTTAACATTCATTCCTCTCTTCTTCTTCTTCTTCTTCTTCTCTCTTCCCTCTCTGGGCAGTAATGAGAGGAATGTGAGGCTAAACAGAGAGCGTTCTCATTAAAATAACCAGCTCAGGAGCCCCAACGTCCCTCAGGCCAGCGAACACAACACAGGTGTTAGACAGCAGCCGGTCTCCAGCTCCATTCGCTCTCCAACACTAATCGCTGCAACGCAACGCTTCTACAAAGTGTTCAAACAGGCGATTTATTTGGGAGCAAATATTTACAGAAGCTAATAAAGACGGATATCAAGCACAAACACAGCTTGTTTGGTCACCTCAAAGGTCAAATACATGTTTATCTAAGGAAAGAAATAAAGGGATTTTTATAAATCACAAACTACGTGTCACCATCTGTTTCAAAACATATTATATATATACACAAACCCCTTATCTTAAGGCTGGAGCTGTCTATATTCATACAATACGAAACAGACTTGACCAACAATGAGTTCATCTTTGCGCTCGGCAGCCAGTGTGTGTGTGTGTGTGTGTGTGTGTGTGTGTGTCACTGGAACATTTTTACAGGACCAGCAAACTGATGCTGCATCAGCACCACACAAACCGCTCCGTGGATTCAGTATCATCCATGTCCTGTTAAATTAAACACAAGTGACAGCTGATAATGATGCTGTACTTTGTCATGTAAAATGTATGGAACGTCAAAAAAAAAGATTATTCTTGAGGATAATAAGCATCGTCTGCTCCAGCTCGGCTGGGCAGCTGCATTACATTTACCACACATAATTGTTTCGGGGCAGCGCTGAGACAGCGGGGCTTTGAAAGCCTTTGCAAGGCGCTCTTCAAAGAGAGGAGGAAAAAAAACGTTTGGGTTCCTGGAGCCTGTGCAGCTTCCGCTTTGGGTTTGGGTTTGGGCGCGAGCTTCGGCCGGCTGACGGCGACTGGGAGCCAGAAACAATTCTGCTCCATGACGAGTCTCATGAAGACAGTTTACGTCCTTTTAATTGTTGTCTTTAAACGATACCTCAATGTAACCAAACAGAGACGGATGGGACTCTCCCGGATGACGCAACCATCCTATTATGTTTTAACCACCAGTTTTAATTATTTCAACCTTGTTTTCAGCACTGCGGACAGGTCTAAATACCCATGAAGCTCTGCCGCTGTCGCCATGAAGAAGAAACCTTTCAGAGCCATGACTCAGAGGGAGCGGCAGCAAACTCAAAAGCAGATATTTTCTAACCCAATCCTTGCATCCCATTTCATCCCATTTCATCCCATTTCAGCAGTAAATTCACAGAGAAAACAAAGATTTGACTTCTGATTCCAAAGATAATTTATCCCTAGAATTCGCTAAGATAATTATCAGTACATAAAAATCGATTATACCCCATTTTAGATGACATCACACCACTAAGATCCAGCTCTATCTCCTCAGTTAGCCCTTTAATTCCCTTTGACACAAGCACACGCCCCTTTTCCACCTCCGCAAAAAAAAACACTTAACACAGCAGTTACAAAAGTACTCTCAATCTGTAAAGTAAAAACACAAGGTGTCCCTCGGGCGCACGCTGATTACACACTCTGCACTAATGCAATGATTAGCCACACTCTATCCAATTTCCTCTCTTGTATATATAGTATGTGTGTGTGTGTGTGTGTGTGCCTACATGCATGCATACAGACACACATGTGTGTGTCCGGCCTGTAAACCACAGACCGCACACAGGGATGACATCACCTCCCAGTGATTAGTCCGTTATCTCAACGTTAAACTCAACAGATGGCTGCGGAGGGATCGTTCAGCGAGGCCGGTTTATAAATGTTATTAGAGATAAACGTGCTTTTAAGATTAAATGTGGAATCAAAGAGGAAGAAATTCTTTTTCTTTGTTCAGATGTGGTGACTTCATCTTCGCCGACTCTCCATATGATAAAAGACAGGTGTATTAAGTGCTCTTTAATGTGGATAGGAGGGTAATTTCTCAGGGTTGGATAAGAGCCAAGTTCCTACCAGACATGATGATAGACGTAATGGGTAAAGGGGTTTCACACACACACACACACACACACACACACACACACACACACACACAC
>NW_022280053.1:236575-278765 GCF_004355925.1 Anarrhichthys ocellatus
CACACACACACACACACACACACACACACACACACACACACACACACTCCACACACACTCCTCCCAGGACTGTATGTGTGCTGCAGACTCGCCAAATTGTGTTATCATGTCTGTAATTGTCTTTCAGAGGCATCATCTTTCCTGTCTACCCTCTGAACCTTTGAACCCGCGGTGATAAAGATTCCCACTCAGTGTCACAGGCTATTGGCCCCCAGGAATCTAACGGCCCCGCAGCAAACGGGGGGCCATAACGGCTGCGTTAATGTGCCTAACCATCCTGAAAAGAGGATAAGTGTTTACATTATCTGGCCAGTGCATGCCTGCCATTAAGCGGCCTGAGCTGGGCCACGTCGACGCTTAAAAAGGCCGTTTAGGTGTCCACTCACTGGGAAAACAACACAAGTCTCCTCCTCATCGTCTATGAGAGGAATGTGGAGAGAGGGCTTTACAGTTTGTTTCATTTGGGCAAGTTATGATTGTTTCATGGCAGCTTCTATTGGACATGTTTCATGACACGTTACGGGAATATCAGAGAAGACGCCGACAGCATAAACAGCTGATCAGTCATGTGAGTTAAATGTTCCATTTCAGAGCTGTACAACAGACCAGGTATTTTAAAACGTATGCACTTTAGAGACCGTTTACCAAACGCTCTCTTTAGAAATCAAAAATGGAGGCTCAGTGTGGAAACGAGGGTGTGGAAGTAAACTCCGGACAGATGGACAGAATAACGGATGGAGGTCAGAGGCAGCTGTAAAATAAAAAAAGTGGTTCCCCTCAGAGTGAGTGATCTCTGGGGCAGCAGGGCTGTCAAAGGGAAATCACGCTGCTGGTGGAGGGGGGAGAGAAAAGGAAGAAGAAGGAGGGGGGGGGAGAAAGAGAGGTCACAAAGGCAGCTCCAGACGCCCGCCCCTGGGAGACGGATCACGGATGTCTGACCCAGAGCCGCTCCAGTTAATTGTGAAACAAAAAAGCTTTACCTTCTCCTTCTCTCTCTGTCTCCTTTCTACTCTCTGTCTCCTTACTCTGTCATTACTGCCCTCTGTGAGTCACTTTTTCTTGTTTACTCTCCCTTCTTCACGCTGCGAGCGCCGGCCTGATCCCCGCTGTCTTCAGATGTGCAAATACCACTTAGCTGCAAAGACAACAGCAAACAAAGAAATGCCTCATTCTCTGCAAGTATTCGTGTCCGGGAGGCTTCGGACGAGTCAAAGCTAGAAAGGTCAACCACGTAGACTCACTTTATGTTTGCAGAAGCGTCACAACTGCAGTGAACTATTGCTGCTTCTGTTGACAATAAGTTTAGTTCAGACAGCGGAGGGGTTTATGAGTTCATTGCAGGAGGGAACTGACTCTGAGCTGAACCTAAAACTGTTTATTTAACCGGAGCCACGTCGGTGCCGATCCTACCTGAGATTGAATCAAACAGGATGCATCTGTGGACGAGCCCGTGGCGGTGAAGACTAGCCTGGCAAATACCGGTTAGATTCAATTACGTTATTTTTGTGCTGCAGCCCCGTGACTGTGTGGTTCTCACAGGTGCTGTAACATTATCCCTTTAAGTGAAGGGGTCACTCTCACCTGGAGAAGAGCAGTAAACTACAAATCAATTCACAGCTGCAGAGACCGCTGGGCCGACCTCTGCTCTGCGACACAGAGGGAAGATTCCTGAGGTTTTACACACAATTCAACCCAAAAGTTTCACAACAAACCCTCTGAAGTTTTACATTAAACCACAAACTATTAGACCCGGGAGGTACGGCAAAAAATCGTCTATCCCAATATTCAGTTGTCAAGTATTTAATTCACACAGGAGTTATTTCATAAAGACTATTTATTTATTGAATTACAAGAAAACTCAGTTGTCGAGGTATGAAATGAGAAATGAGTGACCTGCTTTATATTCAGCATGAATCACCGCTATTAAAAACTAACGCAGGCCAATGCAGGATGCAGAGGAAAGACAGAAGGAGCACTACGGTCCTGCTGCTAAGCTCCGGCTAACAGAAGTAGTGCATCGGTGGTAAACGAGCGGTGACTGCACACCAAAATACGGTTCCCATGGAGCTGGTGAAACCGGGACCCAAACACGAAGGAAGCAGACCTCTGTGCTGAGAATTTACAGTAAAAAGTGAGTGAAAGTGAAACAACTCTGGATGACAAAGGGACTTTTTTTGGGAGCTAGACTCAAAATGAAACTACGATAACTAAATTTTCCCCCGAATGACGATGGAGTCGGTCAACACACATGGCAAAAAGTAGACTGAGATTATTAACATCATCATTCACATTCGGCTCTGGGAACTAAATGTTATCCTCTAATTTCTGACTTTTTATTAAAAGGCATAGTTTAATAATTTTGGGGAAAACGCTTATTTGCTTCTGGCTGTGCACTAAATGAAGCAAGTTAGCTTAGCTTAGCATAAAGAAGGAAGCAAGAGGCAAATTGTTCCAGACGTGCATATCTTTGTCTCATCAACCTTTTGGCAAAAAAGTGAATAAGAATATTTCCTAAACTATTTGTTTCACCAAAAAGAAAAAATAACAATGCGCTGCAACCTTTGTGTGAGTAGGTAATTCATGAATAGACTCCATCTCTTTGTTGTCATTGTTTTCTTTCTCTAATATAAACTGGGCACCAACTGGAACATGAAAGCAAATTGTAAATTTCAGCTGTTGTCACAAACACAATGTGCAATCTAGAGTAATCTGGCTCATGCAGCTT
Source organism: Anarrhichthys ocellatus (assembly GCF_004355925.1). Taxonomy (NCBI): domain Eukaryota; kingdom Metazoa; phylum Chordata; class Actinopteri; order Perciformes; family Anarhichadidae; genus Anarrhichthys; species Anarrhichthys ocellatus. The sequence goes on from NW_022280053.1 coordinate 239,301, forward strand.
AAAGCCTTTTCCATGACCTAAGCCAAAGTGAACATTCGACACCGCCTTATCGCACACTACACACAGACGGCCTATTGTGGTGGGTCGTAACATTTTTGCGTGATTAGCATACAGCTGTGAGGCCGAGGTCCCCGAGTGTGCTCCGGTTCCAGCTTAATCAATATTCAAACACGTCTGGTACAACATTAGCTCAGACAGGAAACATGGCGGGGAGGAAAAAACACAGGAGATACAAACGCTGACTGAGAGACTTTAAACTGAAGTGAACTGAACACAACCGGCAGAGTTTAATGAGCCTGCAGTTGCTCTGGGACCAGATAAAGTGCTGGAGGCCGTGCAGCTGCAAAACCCCACCGTCCGTCTGCCGTGCACTCCCCTGAGACTGACCCCCCAGCGCTGCCACAAAGGAACAAAAAACCCACCGCAGATTCCTTCTCCTCATTTCACCCGACGGGAGGGTCCCGCCCCCCCAAGTCATTCTTTGGACGTCTCTCTCTTTTCTATAGGGGAGGCTATGTTCCACGTACCTTCAATAGATGGAGGGGACAAGTGTAGGGTGAGGGCTTTGTTATTGTGAGGACCCCACCCTGCTGGTTTCCCAGTAAACAGCAGGCTGGAGAGCCGCTGGAGGTAGATGTACCCCCAGGAGAGGCTCATCTCTGGGAACCACAGGGGGGCCCAGGGGACGGGGAGAGAAGGGGTGATTAGCTCCAGCGCTGCCCAATCTAATCAGTGTGCATGACTGCCCCACAGTGTAGCATGTAGGCGTGGGGGGGGGGCTGTGGAGGGCTGGGAGATTTATATCAGTTGTTTCAGAACAGGGGGGGCCACATGAGTGAGGTCATCACGTAAACGCTGCCGTCACAACAGTAACTCTCTGCACCCGAATGAATAGGAGAGCCAGACGAGGGTCTATTAACAGTAAAGTTACCAAACATTATGACTCACTAGCTTTTTCTCTTTTCTGGTGACCCACTTTTCCCAATTCACTATATCCCGTATCTATAAATCGAGAGAAGAGCGAATTTGTGCCGATATGAATATACTGATATGGGACATTGGTCCAATTCTGACTCAAATAGCTGGATCGGGTGACAATGGACCGATCTGGTGTCGGATCAGAACACATCGGTACTCGGTATCAGCCAATACCCAAAACCCAGGTATCGATATATCGGGATTGAAAAAGTTGAATCGGTGCGTCCCTTATTTTTACTGCCGTTTCCGCATCACCTTATATTATCTTGAGTAGATAAACCAGCCGTGTAGAAGAGATGTACATTAAATAAATCATAACATCGCAGAGAGACAACAGTAGAGCACAAAGCCTCTCGGACGCCTTTCTCCTCCTCTGTATATGCAGACTGTGACACAGACTGTTCCAGCACCGGTGAAACAGACTATTTCTGACGCTGCTTTATCATAAAAATAATAAAAAAAGAAACAAACTCTGACACACGGCTGCTTTCAATTCACTCAGAATGACTCCTTTCAGAAGCTTGGAACGGAAAACCTAACGTAATGTGACCCAGTTAGGATTTGTCATAATTTTTAAGACCGTCTTCCTTGCATTACGTCAATTTTATGACCAAATAAACAATCTTTAGGGCAACAAGACGCGTATTTCAAACCCTCTGTGATGTGTTGCTTTCATTAGAGCACTTCCTGGATGCTCCTGTATAAAGTTTTATTGACCGCACTCGTTGGGAAACAAAAGAATACTGTGGTTAAAATAATGACGACCCCCCCCCCTAAAAAAAGTGCTGATTGTCAAAAACAGCTGGGGAAGTGAATATTCTAACTCAAAGTAGTGAAACGGTAGTCTGAGGACATATGACGCACATCAACCAGCCTTGTTATCAGGATTGATCCACAGCAGCGCTCTGCTGTGACAAACTGTAATCCAGATGTTCGTCCCAGCCGGCCGGAGTCGTCTAGTTTGACCTCTGACCCGGTGAGCAGCCGTTCCATTAGTGGATTTCACACTCTGGTCACGGTGACACCACGGTCCTGGCTCACACCGATAGTGCCCAGGTCTGATTTCCATCAGCGGGGGGGAAAAAAATGTAACGCTCACAGACGCATAAAAGCGTTTATTTAGGCTCCAAATCGTCCTACTAGGAGACATATACTGACCCCTCTCCCATAAACTGCAGCCAGCATCCTGGATTAATGACAACAGCTCTGCCATCAAAGCCCAAAGAAAAGCACCAAACACAGATGATGTGGTCGGTGTGAATGGCATGCTAGTTAAACTCTTCTTTTTTCACCAACTGGATCATCTGCACCGGGCAAAAATGAGTCTGGTAATATTTAATGTCCGTGCTTTGAAGGTTGACCATTCTGTTTAGGAAAGGAGAGTAAAATAAAACATTAAAAGAACTTCTCCAAAAGCATCTGCTCTGCCATGCTGCCAAGAGAGAGAGAGAGAGAGAGGGAAATGTATTTTTTGCTTTTTTCTTGTGGCCCAAACGGAGGGTCGTAATGAATGAAGCTTATTTTAATGGGCCGAACACGGAGCCCTGAGGGACCACGTGCAACTGGCGCATAATCCCAAACCACTGACGGTCCCTGAAAGTGGACTCCGACAAAAACCGCCATCTTTAACGCTAGTCACTCATTCTGGAGATGACCTAAGCATCATTAAACATCTGAAGCTCATTTGCGTGCCTTCAAAAATTACAAAGAAAGGGCTCAAGCTAATTACAGAATATGGAGTCACAACCGAGACCACACAGTGGCTACGCCGATGTAACTAATGCAGCTGGTACGAAAAGCGACAACAATGCATTTAAACAACAATCCTTCAGCACAAGAACTACAACAGCTGCAGTGTTAATCTAGTAGCAGAGAGTTGCACGTGGAAACAGTTCATGTGGCTCTGGTCTTTCCTACCACGATGAATCGGTGACTGGGGTTTGGAACAAAAACACCACACGCCTCATGAACACTGCGTCTGTTAAAGCATTGCAATAAAGAGCCTCACACGTGGAAAATAAAAAAAAATCACTGCTCGTTGGAGAAAAGCAAAGTAGGGTTTTATTTATGCAAAATGCATAACATGTGTTCCTGACTTTGGTTACCTCATGGTCCAAAGACTTCGTACATTAAAATGTCTTTGCCCTCAGGAGCCCTTTCTCTTTCCCACATCAACACTGGTTCACAGGTGGGACCTGTTCTCAGGTTCACTGCTGAAACACAACACACAACAAAAGACGAGAATCTGTGTCGACACTTTGTCAAGACCACTGACAGACTGTCTCTTGAACCGTAGACCTCCGATATGTAGAACAGGGCCAGGATCAGGTGTTTGGGGTCAGCGATGCTTTTGACGGGGCTCCCGTGGAACACTAAACGTGGTTGTGTGTAGAGCTGAGAGAATTAGGTGATTCATTCAAGTCATTTTACAAGAAGAATTACAAAACAATGCCTAATTCCAGCTTCTCATTTGTGAGGATTTGTTGTTTTCCTTTGTCTTATTTGATTGCAAACTAAACGTATTTGGCTTTTGGGCTGTCGGTCGGACAAAATAAGACTTTTAAGACATTATAATGGACATTTCTCACCATTCAATGACTAAACAAGAGTATTAATGTTTCATATATGTGTCTTAATAAACCCTTAATAAACCTTTTTATTCTGTAACAATGCACATGGTGGAACAAAACAGATGAATAAAGGAAAGTGAAGAGGTCTTTACTTTGAATTTTGCAGACAACAGCTGCAACTAATCATTAATTACATCAGAGCTGAGAAGATTAGCTAATTAACTGATAAGAAAATAATCTGCAACTAGTTTGACAACAGACATTGTTTTGTTTAAGCTTCTCAAATGTGAAGATGTGATGCCAACATTATAGTAAATTTGGGATTTTTTTGACGCCTGAGTCCAACTTAAAAACCCATTTCCGCTCTAATATTAATCCATTTTGTGACACAGTTTGCATGGTCAGTTATATTAAAGACGTATATGAATAAAAACTGTAATAATAAACTAATTAAATGTGATAGACTCGGATCACATACTACCAGGAGGGGTCATACTGTGCTGCAGCTTTGCCTGGCAGAGCATCAGTCTGCTCGGCTTTCCTGCCACGAGTTTCCCCTTTAACGCAGCTCCGCGAGCGAAATGACACAACTTCTTTAAAAACGTGGAAACACTTGAAGGTCACAATACGCGCGGCTGAGATACTTCAACTTATACTCGTTTCATGCACGAGCACTGCTGTTGTAGAAAAGCACTTTTTAAAGAGAGTTTTTCTACTTACGTGTAACTGCTGGCGGTGCGTTTTTGGGGGATTTGCAGTTGAAGCGACGCCTCTGAGGATGTGTTTTGAGTCTTCTCTGTGGAGTTTCGGTTGTCGGGTTTGATCCGGACTCTTTTCCCCTTCAGTGTCTCCTCTTCATCTTCCACGTTTTCTCCGGGAACCACAGAAGAATGAATGGTTCCGTCCTCCTCTTCTGCTCCAGACAGACTCCCGTAGGGATGGGAGTGACTGCCCCCGTCCACCAATCACTGCTGCTCACACTCACGAGGATACATTAAATATTTAATGTCACTTCATGTGAAATACTATGTGAAGGACCACTGCTGTGAAATGTCTGTTTCTTTTTATTATTATTTTCAGATTAAATAAAGGAATTAAAAAGCTGAATAAAACCCAATACGTTAAAGGAGCAGTGTGTGTTAGTTAGGGACATCTATTGGCAGAAATGGAATATAATATTAAAGTGAAGGTTCACCCCGGCCTTAGTTCACCAACTGCATGATTTAAAAAGTGCAAAAAAAATCCCCAAAATTCGATATTGTTTTTGTGTACAGGGACACGAGTTGTCTGTTCTTTCGTGATAACATTACGTTACAAATAAAAGTTTGATTTAGGCAACAAAACCACTTTGTAGAGTTTAGGGAAAACATCATGGTTGGGTTTAAAATAACAAATAAAAGTTAGGTTTAGGCAACAAAAACATGTAGTTTACTTTAGGACAAACATCAAGGTTGGGCTCAGTTATTTTTCCACCAACAACGTAAAAGCTTCTCTGTCGTCGGCTTCTCAGCTTTGAGGATTTATTGCCTTTCTTCATTTTCTTCTATGATAAGAAACTTTATTTATTTGGGTTAATGAAGACATCACCTTGGACTTTAGGAGATTAAGATCAAGATTTTGTAAATTAAATGATAAATCAATTAATCACAAAAGTATTCAGCAGATTAAGATATTCTTCTACCACAATAACACTCGAACGTATTAAAGAGGAAATTGAACATCTAGTCTTACAGCAGTTGTTGACTTAGCATCTCTGATTACCACTCACCCTAAAGACAAGCTACTCACATAGTACCACATGGACATGTGGGTTGTCTCCATGTTACATTCTCTCTAAATCTTATTCTTAACCTTTACTGGGAGGCTAACAGCTGAGCTAAAGACTCACATCTCACACCAGTCAATGCAGACGGCTCACATTCTGAACGTCCAACATGTCTGTCTGTACGCTGCACAGCTAAAAGCCAGACTGAGCATTACTTCCAGATGCATGTGTCTACAAAATGCATGCATCTCCCATTCACCAGTCTTTTATTCTCGCCAAATTCAGTGCGAGGATGTGCAACAACAACTTCTGTACATTCGTGCAAGCTTTGCACGACAGTGAACGAGTGTGAATGGACTATTCTGAGACTGTTGAGACTAGGAGGAGAACAACTGGAGCCAGGATCTCACTGAATACAGTGAAAACACACGAGGGCCGTCTCATGACGTGGTCCGGGTGTTTCTGGTCAAACAGCAGTTATTGTCAATAATAACAGCCCTGATGTTATCCATCCAGTTCCTGGCAGCGCTGTTAACCCTGACTGACAGTCAGAATGAAAGCACAACAGAGTACAATAGAAAAACTCCTATTATACATCATATATTGTGTAGTTTCCCGATCTGAGATCTGAACGGATTCAAACGCTAACTGATTCAACATCCTGTGTTAATGTTCCTGTTTAACAATGAGGATGTAGATTATTGATTAGATTGTTATATTGTGTGTATAATGTCATTGTCTCTTTTCATTTTCTATATTTAAACTTATTTTACGTTTGTTAATTTTCTATTTTATTTGTTCGATTTATTTCCTTTTTTATTTATCCGTTAGATTTATTCTGGAGATATTGGCATCTAAGTATAAGTGACACTAAAACTTGACTTGATTGGGAAGAACAGTGTACTTATTCACTTTGTATGGCACATCAATTAAATACTTATGGGTACTTATGACAAAACAAATATGTACTGTAAGTAGAAGGGAAGGAGACGAGAGAAAAGCAAACGCTTGCAATGCTAACACGCTAAATGTGTTAGCATTTAGCTTAAAGCACCGCTGGGCCTCTTCATCTTTCTCACTCAGTGAAAGTGCCACAAATAGTTTCATGGCACGGCTATTGTATGAAGACATGAATATCAGACATATTCCCCCTTTTTGTACCTTGTAAATATTCAATATTTACTGGAAAAGTTTACAGAGTAATTTAAACTTTGTTACGCACATATTCCCTGTACTTCTTTAAGTATTTCATTGGTTAACCCTGTAACATAATGGATTTAATCTAAAGTGTTACTGAAGGTGTTGCCAGTCCTTGCTTGAGAATAAGATGAAGTATACTGAGCGCACGCTCTGCTGAAGACCTTTAATCATCCTATTAACCGAGGAGGCATTGAGCTCGAGTCTTCTAAAGCTCTTCTGTCTGTAATTACACTTAAAAGTGATTACATGCTTTAAGAACAAGAGCGATAAGTTGCACCTTCAGCTACAGAAACAAACTTTAAAATAACGTAACAATTTAAGGGTTCCAGTCTAATAACGCCTCCTCGAACGTGATCTTTTATCTGTGGTGGTCTTCCAGCACTACGAGGAGCTTTTCTTCTTTGTTGGGTGTGATAAGCTGTTGGATTTCCCCTCTTCGAGGCTCAAGGTTCAACACATTCCTGCCTGCAGTGGTCAGTATGATTTTAATCTGTTTTCACAGGCAGCACAGACAGACACAATCTTGTTTGGAATTCCAGTCGCACCTCACCTCAGTGTCTCCTTGTGGACACACCAAAAGGGGAATGAAGGGTGGCAGCCGTGTTCTTTTTTTAAACGCATGTGTCCCACATGTGCTCACCATCATAACATCTGCTATCATATCTTTTTACGCTGTCATATCTTTCAGGGCCATCACAGCAGTGGCACACATTGCTTTGTCACAGCTGAAAAAACAAAACGTAAAAGAGTCAGAGGGGGGGGCGACGTCAGAGCCGGCGAATCCCATGTGTTGATTCAGCAGAGGCAAATCAGAGTGCGTTTGTCACTCCGCGAGGCAGACTTCACAGGGCCGAGTCAAAGTGCAGGATTAAGTGTGAAAGACACACCAAAACCACTTTGGAAAAGAGAAAAGTATAAAGCCCGAGGAGGAGACGAGCTGTGACACTCGTAATGACAAGATGGAAGCGCTTGTCAGGAGGGGTAGTTCACCACAAACCAGGGCAGGAGAAGTGCAAAAGTGGTCTGCGAAGTGAAACTCGCAGGCCTCGGGCTTCATTAGATGAACGGCAGAGCGGGCAGCAACGTCTAATTAAATGAGCCGTCCCATCATCTCAAGAGGCAGAGTTTTGATTGTAGAGTAAACTAACAGAACAAGCCAGTGACAAATTTGTAGCCTCAGCGATGTAAGAAGTGCTTTCTCAGAAACATAACATCATCATGTGGTATTCTGGAAGTCGCCCATTACCAAAATCCCAGTTTAAATTCCACTTTGGGAGAAGATGGCGGGGCTCTTTTTTTAAAAGCACGTATAGACTTTAGTTCAAACAGACACTTACTCAAAATTAGAAACCACTGATTCTTAAAAAGCAAGATAATAAAAAGGAACTTTTAAAAATGTAAGCACATTAGCGGCATCGCGCAGTAGCCTCGGGCGGCCATATGGAGCAGGCTGTTACTAAATAAATAATTCAGAGGAACACGACCCAAAATCTCAAAAGACGCTCATTAATTAAGCATCAAAGTTCCATCTGGGTCTAGTTTGACACACAAAAATCACAACTCAAGGTTACTTACAAGCTTTCTTCTGGAGCTTTCAACAGCATCACACAGTCTTCGTCACAGGACTCACAGATTCTAAGGATGAGAAGAGTTTTTTTTATGGACGGTGTCTCCGAAACAAACACTCCATCCAGTGATGAAGACCATGTGATGCGGTTGAAAGCTCCGTAAAAAGCTTGGAAGTTGAGACTGAAATGTGAAACCACTCATTGATGCTTTATGAGATTTAGATAAGAAGACCACACTTATATCTGTCCGTTGGGTATGAAGCTAAATTAGCTTAGCATAATGAGCGGGAACAGGGGGAAACAGCTAGCCTGGCTCTGTATAAAGGTAAAGGCCTACCAGCATGTTATATATCAAAAAATAATGTGTATAAGTGAAGTCGTGTTTTTTTTTTTACGAGGTTATGTGTCAGACTATATCCCCCCGTTTCCAGTCTTTATGCTAAGCTAACTGTATTTATATTTAGCACACAAACATGAGAGTGGCATCAGACTTCTCATCTAACTCTCGGCAAGAAAGCAATTTTCCAAAACGTTTCCTATACTGGTAGACTCATATCTAGCTCAGTTAAGGCTATTATTTCGTACCACACTGTAGAAACTGTAGAGACCAAACTTCAACAATACAATCAACAAACTTGGCTCACAATTGTGAAAAGAAAAACCCTTTTATAAAGGAAACGAGAGTCCGTGACATCCGACTCTGTGCAGCTCTACTGTCCTCCACAGTAAGCAGCATTGTTGTTGGCGTCGCTCAGCTGCCAATCAATTCACATGACGGGTTAAAGGTCACGGCCCACATTAGGACCCGGCCGCCCGCTCTCTGCAGGGAGCCTTTCCTGTGGTCGTCTGCTGCCCGTAGGGGGTCCATCACCAGGGGGCAAAAGGTCAAAGAGGGAGGGTGCATTAAGGAAATGAGTTTATCCTGCTTAAATTACAAATATGCAAATGATCCCGTCTGATTTTCCTTCTTTGGTATGTTTGTTTTCCACGATGTGGGGACAGAATCTTTATCTACAGCAACCTTGAAGACGTGTCACCATAACTGTATCTAAACCTTGAGCGCTGTACATCCATGAATGACTGGCACGAGGGAGTTAAAGCTGAAGACATAACACGAGGGATACGTGAAGAGCACAAGACATTCCTCACATTTTCAACCTCTAAACTAGAAACACACTGAGAACCCGTTTAGCACCGACTCGTTAACAACTGGAGGGAAACAAGTAACCCAAAGAAATAACTGGACTGTAACAGAATCACAGTTTCAGTTTGTTTTACAAACATTTTCAACTTTTTAATATTTTGTTTTCTGAACAAAACACATAAATTGGTAACACATCTTGATCTTTGGCAAATAGGCGCTCACGAATAGTGTGTACAATTAATAAAAAAAACAAAGAAAGTAGAGCGCAGTTAATTTAAAGCAACATGTTTTCACCCTGCAATAATACTGTAGAGGCAACAAAACCAGTTAAACAAAACATTGACATATTATCAACTCATAAAGATGATGTCAGCAAACAGTTGCTTATTTACACATCCAGCGGATAAGAAGCACGTTTTGTTTTGGCTCTTTTTATCTTGAACATTACTCTGTGAGTTGGTCACATATAGTTCCCTAAGAAGATAAATCTTCTCCGGCAGCTGGTTACATATTTAAAAAGATATTTTCATGATCTAATGGAAGTCCAAGTTTTATATTTTCACAAACTGCGCAGCAACTTAAGTTGTATTCCTTCCATCGACAAAGAATAGCAGAGTTAGGTTTAACAGTCTGTCAAAGAATATGTAGATTTAAACATTTGTTTCATTTGTCATTTCATTTCAATAAGACGTCTCTGAAATAATAAAACATATTTATATCTTTGAAGATACAAACTCCTGAGGGAAATGTCTGGCTCTTGTGCGGCTAAATGCTCCACTAGTTAGTAGCTTTGGTCGTCTGATATGAGAGCTGTGAGACTGAACCAAAACAATGAGCTAAAAGATGCTAAAACAGTCTGCAGAGCTGAGGGGAGTCTGACGGTAATTCTCTGCGAGTTTGCCACTTCTCTCCTCCTTTCACATTACATGTAATCATTGTATGCATTGTCAACAAACAATATTGATTAGTGCGGTTTGAAATGTTAAAATCTGTCTAAAATCAACGTTATCTGCTTTCTGGAACGCTATGTTCTCTCCTGTTCGATCCTTAAAAAGCTCCAAAAAGACACCACAAAGGAGCCTGCGGCTTCTCAACAGTAGATAAATGAAGTGCAAATACCTGCAGCAGCAGGGAGGTATAGTCTTTACAGATCAGCAACATGTGTAGCTGACAGCGTTTACGCAATCGCTTCAACTAAACCTCCGTAAGCATCTCAGAGCACATCGACAATAACGAGAGCATCTGTCAGTCGGTTAGCGACCGAGGCTATCCGCTGGCTGCTGGAAGGATAAAGAATCATCACAGAGTACAACATGTCCCTGTTCTTCTCCACAGAAGAGATTACTGCTGCTGTAGTTCACCGTAAACAACCTCATGGCTGTTTAAGCCCAGGGCCCCCAGGCCCCCGTGGGGCCCGGGTCACATCTGGGGTCCTCGTCGGGGAAGTTTATCGGCAAAGCGCTTTTCTGGTGTTGATGGAGCCTCCTGAGGAGATACTCCACGACTGCTGGGAAGGTGGCGGATAAGTCGTTCCTCTCCTCTGGATCTTTTTCTACGTCAAACAGCATCACGGACTTCAGCGGATCCGCTCGGGACGGGCCGGACTCCGAGCTGTTGTGGCCGGGCCGCGGGAACCAAACGTCACAACCTGGAGGAAATAAGATGACGACATCAGCAGCCGTGTAACTAAGGCCTTTTGTTTTGGATACTTTAAAGTTACTACAAGGAACTTTCATGTTGTGTTGATGTTGGCGCCCCCTGTGGACTAAAGCGGTAGTTTTTTTAGTTGTTCCTGAGCACCAGAGTCTCTTTAAAAAACCTCTCATTTTACTGCAGCGGGGTCTGACAGTCGGCCCCTCTCAGTGCTGTTTCTGGTTCTCCCGTGCCTCCCTTCCCTCCAGCGGGTCCAGCAATACGTCCTGGGTCTCCAGCAGCGAGGCGAAGGAGGACCAGCCTCAAAGCAGCAAAGCCGGATCTGGGTCTGTTTGTGGTGGGCTAGTCACTACCGGAGGCACAGTTGAAGGAGTTTCTGGTGAACCTGCGTGATCCGTCCGATTTTGCCTGAATCGGACCCGGTGGCCCCGATGACGAGCATTAAGAATAACTCTAAAGAAACAGAGCATCTTCTCTCTGATGGTCTCTTTACTGATGGAGGTCACAGAGAGGTATCAGTTTTAAACTGAGACTGCTTCATAACCAGTTAAAAGTTCCTCCCAGTAACTTTAAGTACATTTTGCTTTGATTCATGATTTGGTACTTTCACTTAAACTATCTGGATACTTCCTCCTCCACTGATTAGCAGAGATAAGAATTAAATGTGCTTCCGTGCACAAGCGCGTTTGATTTCCTGCCTCCCACCACAGACTAAATACGGCATTAAGGGTGACAGAAGATACTGACCCGGGTAGCCAGTCAGCAGCTTCCAGTTGGAGGATCGAATGGCCGCGTGAATGGACACATTGAAGCCAGAGTTGGCCCACGAGCCTCCGCTGACCGCCTGAGCCAAAGTTACCGGACGCCCGGTGCCAGGACCTGCAGAGAGCGGAGGACAGAGCTAATCAGGGAGGTCATCCATCGTTAAAAATATGCATAGAAACCGCTGATTAAGACGATATTAAACTACCACTGGATACAAAACGCCCTCTGTGGACGTCTATGTAAACCACACGACTGGCACCGAACGTCAGTGCATACCTGGGAATCAGGTGGAGGTGTCAAAATAAACACACCAATGAGAAAGCTGTTAAAATCAGTGAAACTGCAGGAATTGACAGCTTCAAAACAATCATTTCCTTTAAGAAGAGAAATTATCGCATGTATGACTTTCCTTTAAACACGTGGAGCTTTTAGGGCTGGAGGAATTTGACAAACACGGCGGCGATGTGGTCGACTCAGCACCAGTCTTTTCATCTCAGCCAAGCACAATGAATAATTTGCCATTACTGCAGCTGTGCAGATTTGAAAAGCGGTAGGAAAACGAGGAACAACAGTCACAGTTACCAACTGGCATCATCTCAGCAGTTTCATGAGGCAAAAGTAAATAATTCATCTTTGTTCTGAGGGTGTCCAGAGATGTCTGCAGCCTCGAGCTATTTCTGCTCTTACGGAAAAAAAGTCTGCCAGAAGAGAGCACACCTTTCTTTAAAAACAAAAAGTAGCCTCGAGAGCTTCTCAGGTTCATGCTGCGTTTGACCCCGACAATATGGTCCTGATTAGACAGATTTGAGAGTAATTTCGGCGTCCTAATGCTGTCAGAAACAAGTACTCTGCTCACATTCTTTGCATATAGACAAATCCACACCCACACAAAGCCAACGCTTCCATCGGAGCTCGTTTTCATGGAGTGGATTCGACCACAGCGACATGACTGGAGAATTAAAACATTTCCGATCTCAGCGTTTTTTTGCAACCACATGATAAAAGCTCTGACATTGATTTCTTCACTGATCATTGCACAAAATGCCGTGTGGGTATCTTAATTGTTCTCACATGCATTACGCCCGATCCCTGAACCAAACCGGAATTTGTGTAAACAACTAGTCTCGCAGAGCTCACATCCTTTGCACAAGAAGGGCGAGCTGCGGTTATTGACATCATGCCAGATTTAGGTGTTAAGTGGGTTCGATTGAATTTCGAGCTCTTCTTCCACTTGCTTCTTTCAGGAAAAGGGGCCTCAAACCGCAACACGTCCTACATTCATTCTTTGCATGAGCGCCTCAAAGCAAGGCCTTGCTCATCTGGACCCACAGCAGGAGAATCCACAAATGGGCTCAAGAAAAAAGGAGGAAGGCGAAGGGGGAGAGTGGGAAGAGACCCTGAGAGAGCAGAGGAGTGTGGAGGGGAAATTTGGGGGGTGATTTAAGGGCTTGGGCCAAGTCCAGGGTTTCTCCGCGAGAAGTTCAGGGACCCCTCTGTGACCCATTCAGCCGGGATCCCTCTTCTCACACAGAGCGGGCGCAAAGAAGGGGGGATTCTGAAAAGCGGCTTGAAAGGAGGAAGTATGTAAAAAGAGGACAAAGCTCTTTCATGACCTAAACGGACAAAACCAAAAGAAGAAACGAGGAGAAGCCGGGTCTCAAAGACGGGCCGGGTTAATAGGAGAAGAGGAATCTCAGCATGGAATGCATCTGGAGGAGCCGGTCGTCACCGAGGCGGCTGACAATAAAGACTCCAACACAAAACACGGGCGCTTGTAAAGCAGCAGTGTTGTTGATGATTTAGATGGTAATGACCGACGGTAAACGTTGAGATTAATTTGAGCTCCGCTGGCTTCTAGCCGCATATAAATAAGCTTTCATTTTAACAGGCTATTTGGATGTTTCCCAGTAGTTCTTGGCTAAGTTTTAGATGAGCGATGTGATGTAAAAGTGCGTAGTAAAAAGAGCGTTTTAGCACCTTTCAGCTCATTGTTTTGTTTTTACGGCCCACAACTTCGTAATGTTTTAGTCTCACAGCTGCAATTAACAGCCGACCTCTGAACAACCCAACTCTACGCTGCCAAACAGCGGACACACAAAGTTAGCAACTATAGCTGGGACATACTGGCAGCAAAAGAGTTGGTGGAGACCAAAACAGAGCTAAAAATGAGGGCAAATATTGGTCTTATGTCCAACTGGATATGTAAATATGTACCTGATGTCCTTCATAAAGAGATAATGTGTCAATGTCATGGTTACAGCTTGTTACGCTGCACCCAAGTTGCCAAAATAAATCAATTTATGCTTATCTTAAGGTTAAATTGACCCGTCTGGTGTAAGCCAAGGCTGTCGCTTTTTTAAGATCCTTTTGCATCAGATAACCAAGTTGTACTGCAGTGCCGCAGACGGTATTGATCAGCGATAATGAGTCTTCTACCACACCTCCTACATGCTAGAAGAACAGAACTGACTGAAACGGCTTCTATTCTCATGAAGACCCATTATGTGCCCATTACGGCACATCTGTGAAACATTTCAGCAACAAAAAGAATGTCCTCCTCCCAAACCTCTACTGTTGTTGAACGTGTAACCAAAGGTGCAGCGTTCTCCACAAAGTCAGAAACAGTGGCCTCAGACCAGGACCACCCAATATTGAGAATGAGACCACTTCACTGTGTCTGACAGCCCAGAGAAAAGAGGCAGTCACATGAGCTATTTCCTGGAAACCTCCCTACAATCACAGAGTTTAAACTACACACACACACACACACACACACACACACACACACACACACACACACACACACACACACACACACACACACACACACACACACACACTTTTGTTGTTCCTCACATGGAAGCAGAACAAATACCATTCCATGAGGGACAGTAATCACAAACACGTGACTAAAATGTGAGAAAAATAAAGCTTATTTGTACAGAAGTGGAAGATGTTTCATTTTAAATTAGACAGAGTTAATATTGATAAATCATCTTAACATAAATATTACCTTCACTGGAAATAACGCGCGTTCACGTTTCATAAAGCTGCTGAGATTAAAGGACATCCACTGATAATAATCCAGACACCATGTGAGACTCCCCTCATAAACTCTTAATCCGCTCTACACAAACATCAAACACTCACAATAAACTAAAGGTGGATCTATAACGTGAGTTTAGTGGGATGTTATATGAGGCCGTGCTGTTCTGAGGCTTTGTCTGCTTTGACTCGAGTTAATTGGATCCACGATGTCTGGTGTGTTTGTGAATGCGGGCTCAAACAATGAGCCTCTTGATACTCGAGGGCCATGATGGGAATTAAAACAATAGAAAACGAAGGGAAACGCATTGGTAGACATCGTGGACACAGAGAGGAGGAGGAGGAGAGGTCACTTGAGGTTTCCAGCAACCTCAACTGTTGTCAGTGGGACATGAGAAATGGTGAAAGAAATGTTAAGTAACTGACAATTAACTAAATTGCCTGTAGGAGTCTATGATGTCGGCCCGGTGCCGGTGCCGTCCTCTCTCCCAGTGTGAGCTGGGACGGATCCTGCTCAGGATTTATTGATAAAGAATCGATGCACGAGTTGAAACCAGCGATCACCGGATTATCAAAAGGGATATTAGATAAACTAAAGAGGCTTCAGCTGCTCTAACACGCTGTTAAAGTTGCTCTTGACACAAACTACTTCTGTGCTTTTTCATGTGAACTACAGAGTTCAATATTCCCACATTTCTAAACCCTTTAGAAACACCAAAAAGTCTCATAATAACCAACCGATCGGTGCAGCAACGCCCGTGTTCTGCGAGGTAAAATTCTTAAATTTAAATTCTTAAAGTTTTCTTAAAGCAAGTGACGGATGACTGGGATGACTTTCCTCGTTTCCATTTGCTTCAGGAAGCTTCTCACAAAGAAGACGTGCAGCTGCGTCGGTATGAAATAAACTGGAGGCAAACTAAGTTTCCAGATTTACACAACGGGGTGAAATGATCTCAGCCCGTTGGCAGTAAAGTGACGAGATCTCTGCAGCTTGCGTCAGCCAATGTTTGTATTTCACAAGATCGTATTTCAAAATTCACGTCAAAAGTCTCTCTTCACCGGGTCTGTGTGGGAGCAGATCTACATAAACACTGTTCACACACTCTCACACAGCAGGGGCAGGTTAGGAAACCTCAACTTTGTCCAAATCCTAAAATGAAACCCTGCTGGAGGTATTCGGTCTTGTGTGTTCTGATTCACGGGATAGACAGGCTGGAATAAAAGCCCCGTTTATAGACGGAGAAACATGTGAACTTACATGGAGCGATGTCAACGTACAGAGGGTCGATGTTGTGCAGCAGCTCCAGTCTGGGTGAGGGAACCCCATTACTGTAAGATAAAAAAATCACAACATGTGAATACACAACACACACACACCGTGTCTGACTCATACTGTAAACTCCACCGGGATCTGTAAATCTAAACCAGCTGGCTGTTGTTCACCAGGCAGTCATATGCTCTGACCGCACTCCACCACAGAGAATACACAGCCCTCACTGACCACAGTGTCTGATAACACAACTAAAATAACTCTCTGCTGCCTGCCTACTGTTCTGGGCCTTCGTTTGGGGCCTTTGTTTTTTTGTAAATTCCAAAACGGCCGAGCTGCTGTTTTCTGAAACAGGCGAGCCAATTAAAAACTAAATGAAACTGCAAAGCAGCGAAACAAACAGAAGGTTTGTGCCCTGAGTCGCTAGGCAGCAGCAGCCCGGCGGTCAGCTGACGCACGGCAGCCAATCGAGCCAAGTGGAGGCTGTGAGTAGTAGTTTGTGGTTTCGGGGGTTAAGCCATCGATTTTCTGCCGGGGCTCTTTGCTGCTGCAGCCCTCAATTTCACCTCCTTTCTCACTGCGTCCACATTTAGTTTACAAATATAACGTGTCAGTCAGACGGGAGTCGGTGACAGCCTGTGTGACGACCCGCACGTGGAAAAGTGCATCTGCGGTGAATCGCAAAAACAGTTTCTTTGCAAAGATATTCAAAACATAATTGAATATATTACCTCTAATTCTCAGGTATGTTGCCACATGAAGGGATTTGCAGCTAAACTAATTAGCTTATCCAATAGCAGGCTTTCTTGGTGGGGATGGAGAAAGGACAAGGGGTGAAGGAAAACAGAAAGGGATGGAAGGGCTGCAGATTTGTGTGAGAATGACTGATGGAATTTCCTTCTCTTGGAGCTCCCATTGCCAGAGTAACAAAGGGCTTATTGAGGGAGCGAGGGGGCTCCTACAAGAAGAAGACGACGTGGGGTCAGGGAGACAGGCACAGGGAGCTGGAGCTGGAGGGAAGGATCGGATAAAGAGGCACCCGGAGAGGGCAGGCTGTCAAGAGCTAAGAGCAAACTATCGCTCAGGCTGTAAACTCTGAACCTGCCTCCCCGGAGGTGTGAAAAGCTCGGCTCACCTGATTGTGTACCACACGTTGAATCCGTCCAGCGGCTTCGTGGCGTTGGTGCTGCCTCCCGCCAGGCCGACCAGAGTCGGCAGCCAATCGGAGACGTGGATGAGTTGGTGGCTGACGGTCCCGGGTTGCTTCAGCAGCGGGCTGGCGACGAATCCGACTCCCCGGATCCCTCCTTCCCACAGCGACCACTTCCTGCCTCGCAGAGGCCAGTTGCTGCCACCGCTCCGCGTCTGACCGCCGTTATCTGGGGGACGAAATGTCAAAACACAAGGAGATAAAGAAAATAAACAGATACGGGATTATCAAATCAGTGAACATGAAAACAAAATCATAAAAATGAGATTTAGGGAGGTGTCAGTGTAGAGAATGATCAACAAGACTGAGAATCTACAGCCTAACCCGAACTTTTAAATGCATCAATTAACACAGAGAGCAGAGAGGAAATATTGCTTTTAAATGTTGGTTTTGTCCCAAACATTTTATCGTTCCAGGTAGAAATCCCTGACATCAACACAAAAATGGAAAAAGTAAATAATTTCCATTAAAGTTTGTGAAGGGACCGCCATGCTCAGAACAATGTAGAAACGTACAGAATGTGGCTACAGCCGCGCTAGCAGCGCTGTGACGTTGAGCTAATTGCTAACAGAAGAAAGCTAACACGCTGATGTTAGGCAGGTATAACATTTACAATGTTCAACATCTTAGTTTAGCATGCTAACATTTGCTATTTAGAAAAATAAAACGCAAAGTGTAGCTGAGGCTGGTGGGATTAGTTTTGCAGGTATAAAATATAATGTTTGACCCGATGGTGGCGCTGGATGAAACAATAACGATCATCTTATTATTGTTGAGACTTTCCCCTTGAAACCCACAAATGTGATCCTCATTGTGGCACCAGAGGAAGAGTCAGAGGATCACCAAAGTCATTAGGAGTCATCCTCTGGGGAACATGAACGTCTGTACAACATTTAATGGTAATCAATCGACAAGCTGTTGAGATATTTCGGTCTGGATCGAAGCAGTGGAGCGACCGACAATAACGTCCACAGAGCATTAAAACGATACAACAATGTTCATCCATTTGTCTGCTTCCTGTTCAGACGAACGCTCCTGCTCGACATCCCACCGTTACACAAGTGCACACACACCAGTGAGACCGACTGTCATCGTCCAGTATAAACACACTTGACCAATCACATCCAGGCAGGGCTCCCTGTGTCATGCGAGTCCAGGAAGTTAGTCTCTGCCGATTCCCGAACTGTTCTGGAAAAGACCGTCTGCTCCTTAATGCCTTTTCAAGCTGCTTTGGCCGATTCTCAGCCTCTCTCTCCCCCAGTTTCCCCTCAAGCTCTCTCGCTTAACTTACTTACAGTAAAGTCTCGGTGAGGTACAAAGTTTCATCACAAAGGAATTTCAAGTTTAGGGCCCAATTCTTTCCTGTCCATTCTGACACATGTGGCTCAATTGTAACAGCTGGAACATGACTTGTAGATATGACTAATACAGCGATTGACAGACCTGACTCAGACTGGGGATGTTTGTGTGTTTAGAAACTATTACATAACACCGGTGCATCACATTGAAACTGACGGAAGCAGGAAGTATTTGGAGTTTCTTTCCTCGGCGTCTGACCGGCATATGGGCGGCTGAATCCTTCCACAAGCAAATGTGTGGAAGGAGAACAATGAAAGAGGCCACCTATCGCGGGCATGAGAAAAAAACAACAACCTTGAACTTCACTTTCACAGCACTGTTCCTGTCTTCTAATTACCCTTTTAAAAGAAACACTAAAAATAACCCTCAAAGGAGTTACCTACTTCAGATGTGATTCATTAGAAGTTCCGCATGTGTGAGAGCAGAGAGAATGACGTCCTCATACTACCGGTATGTTCTCCATCAAAAAGGTCAACAATGATCGTTTCAAGACTCAACCGTACCGAGTGGTGTGTATGAAGCCAATGACTGCGTTCCTTCAGTGTGATTTCTGTCTGTGAATCTCCACATCTGGCTGGACAAAGCTCCCGACAGGATAAATACAAGAAAACACTGCTCTCTAGTGGACATCTGGTGTATTACAGGAGCTCTTTTCTCTGACAATCCTGACTGAGAAAATGTTGCAAACATGAAACACGCAAGGATATCTGTTTCATGTGCCTCCTTCTTGTGTAGGAAAATGTATAATCAAACCCTCTGATGCTTTAACTCAATAAACCGTCACCTGAACTCCTCTCAGCCCTGGAGAACTGGCTTTGACGCACAGAGAAAATGTGGTTTTGAGTCAACGGACGTCAAATGTAATTGCTCTTCACTTAGCACTCACTGATTTGGTTTCCATTCTGGCACGCGATACAAAGAGACAATAAAAGCAGTGGAAAATATATGAGCATTCCCAGAGGCGTTCACCTGATTATCCTATTTATGTGTAAATAAAACTTGTTCTTTCATCGTTGAAATGTCAGAAGTGAACTCTAAAGAAGTAAGATGATCCGGTGCAGCATTTGCTTACATCTTAAAAGCCTTTCCACGAGATTCCACAGAGGATAAATTGTTCTTTATCCAGCGTCTCGATACAAAAACATACCCGTTGAGAACACCAGGATCGTGTTGTCCCAAAGTCCTCCCTGCTGCAGAGCCAGAGTGATGTTGCCCACCGCCTCGTCCATGGCCGACACCATGCCGGCATACAGCCTGCGATTGCGGTCTTTGATGAAACTGTAGGGGGCCACGTAGCGCTCGGGCACCTGCAGGGGATCGTGGACGGCTTGCAGCGCCACGTAGAGGAAGAGCGACTGCAAGAAAAAGAGAACAGCAACTGAAGACTCACCCCACAGTTGTAACGAAGAGTAGTGGTGGTGTCAGTTAAATACATCAGTCAGAAATCCTCCCTTACAAGTCCTCTATTCAAAATCCCACTTATCTAAAAGTACAGAAGCATTATCAGTGAAATGTACTTAAATAATCAAGAGAAAAATAGTTATTTTGCACATTAAATGTGTTAGCAAACAGTTTTTTATTAAACAAGCAGTTAAAATGCAACATTATGATTCGTTTAGAGTCTTGTTTCTGACCATCTGATGAATATAAGTCCAACATTCTCTCTCTTTTAACTCTGTGTTTGGTCTCCACCAACTCCAGAGGGACATATCTGTGTAATTATCTGCTAAATGCTCCACTATGTTGTCCAGCTGGTCTCTAACCGTGTCTATCGCTTGATGCTCAACAGAAACTCTTTACAGCTTCTTTACTGTAAACAGCTGCCTGCTGGGGGCGTAAAAGACGACAGCGAAACAGTAAGAATGTGGGCTGAACTGCGAAACATTGAGCTGAAACTCACTATAAATCTGAATAACCCGTTTTTACTGGCAGTGAGATTCCAAAGATGCAGTTGTAATGACGTTAAGTCGACTTAACGTCATTTCTTGATGGTACAAAACGGCAAAGTACACAGATTTCTTGACTATTAACAGCGAAAACAATATACTTTGAAAATCAGTATATAGTACATAGCGTATACTAACAGTGAGTAGTATTTAAATGGGACTTTGATAGAGAAACAAAGAGGTGAAATAAGTACTCTTGGTTTATGGCTGTCTTCTCTTTCTAGGTGGCAAAGTTAATTCGATCGTTTCATTGTGTGTGTGTGTGTGTGTGTGTGTGTGTGTGCGTGTGCGTGTGTGTGTGTGTGACCTTGCTGGAGTTGTGGTTTTCAATAATACTGGAGGCCCTCTGGCTGAACAACTCGGTGGAATAAACTCCTGTGTACTCGGCGGTGACCTCTTCTCCTTCTCGCAGGTCCAACGCACAGCGAGTGAGGTTCAGAGCAGAGATGGCAGCACAGTGGACATGAGTGAAGTAATCCTCGGCGCCCAACAGGTAGCCTGGAGCACACGTTGATCCAAATATTAGGAATAAAACTGCCTCCGTAGCTACATCAAAGGTGTATTCTTACTGAAATATACCAAAGTATGTGTCGAAGCCGCGGCGCGTGGGCAGGCAGTCCTTCTTGTACATGCCCAGGTGCCACTTGCCCACCATGTGTGTGGCGTACCCCGCCTCCTTCATCCACTGGGGCAGCAGTTTCTCATCCAGAGGCACACAGTAGGGCTGACAGGGCCAGATGATCTGATGCTGCATGCCCGTGTGGATCTGAGGAGGTTAAAAATAAAAAACACATGTTAGGAAATAAATACACCTCGTGTTGAAAATGGCCCAAAGCAACATGTGAGAATAGCAAAAAGAGGAACCCAACGGCGACAGTGATGCAAACTGAAGTTTCAAAATAAGGTCAGTTTGTTCTTCTTTCCACCAGCGTTAAAGTTAGATTTTTGGAAAGTTCTTCCAAACACGGAAAAGTATACAAACCCAAAGTCATCATGATGCAGAGGAGGCTCCTTTAATGTTAAGTTTCTTATGATTCGCTTCACATTTAAAGTAAATTTAATCAATCATTAAATAGACATCCAGTGTTTACCGGCTCCCACTGGTGGGGATGCAACTAAATACATTTATTCAAGTACTGTGCTTCAGTACAAATACACATTATTGCAGCAGGAACATCAGATATAATAGTAAAACACTGACAGTACGTTTACTCTTTATACTTTTACGTGAGTAAGGTTTTGAATGCAGGACTTGTACTTGCAGGAGAGTATTTCTACAGTGTGGTACTTGTACTTTAACGTGTACTTCTACCACCACATCCTCTAGGACCCCTCTGTGCACAGCCATAGAAACACACACAGCCGTGCAGCAGGGTGCGGGTCTCACCTGGTACCTCCCGGTCATGAGCTGGTTCCTGGAGGGCGTACACAGAGGCTGGACGTAGTAGTTCTCCAGGCGGACTCCTGCTGCAGACAGCTTGTCCAGGTTCGGCGTGCTGATCTCAGAGTTGTGATAACCGACATCGTTCCAACCGAAGTCGTCCGCCAGGATGAAGACGACGTGAGGCCGCTCGGCCGCTAAAGCCACAGAGGAACTTACAAGAAACACAGCTATGAAAAGCGAATAATCCATCGTTAGTTTCTCAGTTATGAGCGCCATTAGTCCAACTAAGTTCGTCGCAAAGTGAACAAGGACGTCCGTTAGGTTATGTTTATTGATTTACTGGCTTCGTTAACTGGTTAGTCCCTTCATTGTAATGATATAAGTAATAAATCACTGATATATATATAAGTTACAACCGCGTCTAGCTGTCACTTCCGTGTTCCGCAGGTTGAAAACGTACAACGACTGCGGCAGCCAATCAGATAACTGGAAAAGAACAGCCAATCACGTGAATGTATGGAAGCCCACTTGAGTAAATATAAATACGAGTCGCGTCGGTTAGAACAGCCATAGAGGAAAAACGACCCATTGAGTTGGATTAGAGCTGAATGTTGTTGATTAATCGATTAGCCGATTAACCGATAATTCATCTGCAACTATTTTGACAATAGATTCATCGTTTCAGTCACTTTCCAAGTTAAAATATCTCTAAAATTCGCTTTTCGAACGCCACTTTACATGATTATATTTTGGTTTTGGTGAGAAAAAAACAAGAAATTTGGAATGTGTCACTATTTTGTTAGATAATTTATTTTGTTTGAATCAATCAATCGAGAAAACAATAATCAGATTTATTGATAAAAGTAATTGATAGCCGGAGACCTAATTTGAATGTAATGAAGATGTAGAAACATATCCATCATCATTTTATTTTTTATTGCATTACATTACTCATTCGGCTGTATAACACTATATTACGAGTGTGCTTGTATGTATTTTATCAAATTATATATCATGGTATTCTTTGATTTCTATTATACAGTATATATGTCATAATATTGTAATATTACTGTACAGTGGATGTACTGTATACAACATATAGTATACAAACATGATAAACTATACTGTAGTATACAAGCAGGGGCCGCTGTTGCATGGATGTTACTTTGCACAAGTGGTCTTACTATTGAATGTATTCAGTCGGGTGAATTAGGAAAAATAAGACTTTTGACAAAAAAGCATTTTGAAATAAAAACTATAATGAAATAAAAATAAAGTCTGACAAAACTCTAGAAAATGAAAGACTTGCACACTAAGGAAGAGGGAAAGTAGTTAAGACACAAAAAACAACTTATACAAGACATTGAGTGCATTGATTTAATTATCAAGGTATTAATATAAACCAGTTTAATTACATATTCGTAAAACGAAGAACAGATTTATAAAACAATCTTTGTACAAGTTGGTGAGCCTCTTGTTTCTGTTGGTTATTGTTTGTATACTTTGTTACATTTATCACTAAATGCCAATAAGACTATTAAAAATGCAGCTTTTTCTTCAAATAAACGCAAAAGGCTTTTTTTTTCCTTCAACCCCTTCCAGTTGAAATTTCAAGAATTCAAGCATCGTTCACAAAACGCTCGACTTGTGAAACATTAACATCCATTCAGAGAATTACAAAAAGTAAATTACTCACCCAGAACTTTGAGACATTTCGATGCAGGAACATTAAATATTTTTATTTCCCTGTTGCTCAAAAACCACATTCATGAATCACACTCGCAATCTGTTCTCAACTTCCCCCTCGTGAAGAGACAAGACAGGAACTAGAAGTTGTGAGGTGACCACAAACAGTCCAGTTCATGGATTTAAGACTCTCGTTGATATATCACAATAAAATCGTTTTTTCATTAGCGTGTGAGGAACTGATCGAGGACATCTTATGATTTTCCCTTTGCCTTTTTCTGCAGCCGGGTCCGCGTGGGTTCGGTGAGGACTAAGGGCTCCTGGATGACCATGGCGCGGTATTTCCTCCCCAGCAGCTCCACCATCACCTTCTGGCCCACCGAGCACAGCTCCGGAGGCAGGTAGGCGAAGGCCAGGCTCTGCTGGCTGCTGTAGCTGTAGGCTCCAGACGTCGTGTTGCCGACCACCTGACGAGGGAAGACGCACCTCGCTCATGTGAGAAATAACCACAAAAATAACCCTGAAAAACTGCCTCACCGAGCAACTTCCGCCGTTGCTGACCTTGCCATTGTGCCAGATGGTCTCGTTGCCTTCGGGGTCGATGTCATCCGTGTCCACAGTGATGTAGGAGAGCTTCCTCTTCAGGCCCTTGGCTTTGATCTCCTGAAGGGCGGCTTTGCCAATAAAGTCAGCGGGCTGGACAACAGAAAACAGTGTTATTCAGAATTTATTCCTGGTTATAGAGGAAATAAATCGTAGAAACTTGTTAATGTATGTTAAACGAGATGGATGGTTACCTTGTTCAATTTGATGAAATAATCCAATCCGGCCTCCAGAGGATTTGTGTCACAGTTCATCTGTAAAGATCGACAGATGTCAAAAGTCATAACCTTAAAGGAATAGTTCACAAGTTCTTGCCAAGAGTTAGATCAGAAGATTAGATATCACTCTCATGTCTGCCCAGTAAATATGAAGCTACAGCCAACAGCCAGTTAGCTTAGCATAATGACTGGAAACAGAGGGAAAAAGCTAGCCTAGCTCTTTTAAAGTTAACAAAATCTGCGTACCAGCACCTTTAAAGCTCACTGATGAACATGTTATATCTTGTTTGTTCAATCAGAAGAAAACTTGTGACGTACTCTTACTTGTCCTCCTGTGTGTGTGTGTGTGTGTGTGTGTGTGTGTGTGTGTGTGTGTGTACACGCGTGTGTGCGCGTGCGTGTGTACCTCGGCTCCCCAGCCTCTGAAGCCCTTTTCCAGTCTGAGGGAGGACATGGCGTACACGCCGAAATTGTCGATGCCCTCGTCTTTTCCTTCTTTCATCATGGCCTGGTACACAGTCGCCGTGTTCTTCTGCTCGATGTACAGCTCCCACCCGAGCTCACCTGAACACACACACACACGAACACACACACATTTAGTATCACTGACCAGTATGTCAAGACAGTTGCAGGGCCGTCAACTGGGCAGCGGCCTTTAGCAGTCTTTAGTTTGTGTAGTTTACAAGTACCTGAACAATTGATTATTGAAGCAGTTGCAGATTATTTATCTGTCGATCTAATCAATTAATCGACTTGTTGTTGCAGCAAAACAAAAATAAAAGATGCACTAATTGAGAATTATGAAATACTTCAGTAACTTAAGTGCACAAGTGACTTAGTTTCTCATAATTTTAACTTTGTAAAACCAAATTTTACTCAACATCTCATAATATCATTTTGATTTAGTTCAGAATTAGAACATCATAAGTTTAATTTACTAACTCATTATTCACACAAAGTTTGTCATTGTTTTAATAAGACCAGTACTTGTTAAATCAAACAGGAAGTAACTTCACAAAGTGTGCAGTACCTGTGTAGGAGATCCTGATGGCCCGGACGGGAACGCCGGCCAACTGGATGGACTTGCAGTGGAGAAACTTGAACCCGTCGTCACTCAAATCCTCATCCGTCAGCTTCTGAAGAACTTTGCGGGAGTTTGGCCCCGCGATGCCCAACACGCCTAAATCTTCTGTTACGTTTCCGATGTCCACGTCATACCCTCCATCTGCAGCTTCGTCCTCTATCCACCTGAAGAAAGTTCAAATACACAGAGAAAACTTTTAGCAGGTGAATTTTGTATCACTATCGCTGCTATGCATGTTGAACAAACGCATTATTAAGGGTTAAAATTTGGAGTTTTAAAGACTGGGCAAAAATGATTTTAAATGATTTTAAAAGTCCGGTGTGTAGGATTTGGCGCCATCTAGCGGCGAGGTTGCAGATTGCAACCAGTTGAAACGTCTACCACGTGCAAAGCATGTAGGAGAACTATGGTGGCCTACGCTGAAGCCAGTTGCTTTAAGAGTAGTGTGTAGAATAACAGAGCCAGTGTGTGTGTACTGGGAAGTGAGTGGCGGCAAAAATGAGCGAGTGGCGAGTGGTGGCAAAAATGAGCGAATAAGTCGGCACGGGGCAGTTAGTTAGTTGGTGAATGTACGGTGGAAGTTAATGCTGCAGCTCCGGCCATTGAGACCCAAACAACGTTGTCCCCCATGTGTTTTCTGACCACAGTGAAGAAGACAATGCAGAGTGGTTTGTCCGTTCTGGGCTACTGTAGAAACGATATAAACGGCTCATTCTAAGCTAACGAAAACCCAATAATTCTTACTTTTTAGGTGATTAGACACTGAAGAAAACATATTTATTAATATTATAATTAATTTCTGCCAGTAGATCCTCCTAAATGTTACGCACTGTTCCTTTAAAGGAAATATGCTGTGCACATGTTTTTGTGAGGACCTCAAGGATACACACAATGCGTTTTGGTGAGTGACACTGAACATAAACATGACTCTATAATATGATTTCACATATTGTCACTTATCAGCCATGTGTGGGAAAAGGTCTCACAGGATGACGTGATCTTGTTGAACTCTCCATCTGTAGTCTTTACCAGCAGAGGTCGCTACACAGCATGAAACGTGTCGTTGGTTAGAGAGAACGTTTTAATGTCACACTGCCTTCCGATTGGAGCAAATTGAGGGGAGTCGTGTTGACAGCTGCTGAAAGGTTTCAGGTTTCCGCCGTATAAAACAGACTGTGAGAGTTTTCTTCAGCACGGCTCGGGGCTCAGCTCTGTCCAGGGTGTGAGAACTAACATCATGTACTCTGTGAATATTATTTGTCTACTTGTGTGTGTGGAGGTTGGTGCATGTGGCCCTGGTTGATTGCTGCTAAGATGCATGAGTGTAGTTTTTTCAGAACGCATGCCTCAATGCTTTTGAGTACGAAAACTACAATGACTACAATTCATAGAGTTGGAAAGTGGAAGGAGCTATTATTTAACTTTTTTTAAATTATGGTTTTTAATTGAATGAATGTGCACTGGTGGCATTTTTAAAAGCATGAGACAATGAATTCCTTGAGTTTATTTAGGCAGGATTAAACTACCAAGCTAGCTACTGTTAGCCTGATTAAGCGGAGCCAGATGAAGCACAGATTCACCTGAGATCATGCCCCTCTGACCCAGAGCCCGTGATGAGCAGGAACTCTCCTGGTGCCAGCTGGGTGATGGTGACCTCAGCGAAGACTCTTCCGGTGGGTGTCAACATGTGGCTGATATTAGTCAGGCCCACCTGCAGACACAGAGGATAATGAGTCGGAGAGAGAGGCGGCGTGCACTTCAAACAGCTCACACGGGTGTTAATAATAAAGCACACTTGTGCTCTACCTTGGGCATGGTGTTGGCAAACAGGCGGTCCAGCAGCTTGTGCGAGTCCTTCCCCTTCACGATGTACTTTGCAAAAGGTGTCAGGTCGATCACTCCCACCTTCTCCATCACCAGCTTGCACTCTCTGCCAACTGGTCCGAACCAGTTGGTGCGTCGGAAACTGGGCCTGAGCACAGCACAAACGTCTCTTTGTAATCCGTCGTTATAATTGCATAATGTGAAATCAAAGTGGAAGTATTGGGAATGAACATTGTTCAAGCTATTTCTTGTTGAGACTATTATAGTACATAAACAAAACTCATGAGTCGACAGCCATGCTAGCATCGCTGTAAGAGCTAAATCCTAATGTCATCATAATAACATATGCTGTGGCTTTGTTCAAAGACAAACCCTCATGTCACAGATATGAGCCAAGTATGCAGCTACTGAGACAGCCAACTGGTTTGGCAAGACTCCAGAGAAATGTCTGACAGTGTGGTTTTTAAATCATTGTGATGTCACATACTCTGAAGCTGAGCTCCTGCTCATGTTGACAGTTGTGTCAAATGCAGCTATTGACAGTTATTTGCATGTGTTGTTTGACCGTTAGCAGCTGTTCTGTTCTTTCACAGTGTGGTGTGTCTAAATATCTAAATGCTTCTCTTGTGCTGCAGCTTAGAGTCAGATGATGTGTGGTGAGTTCATCTCTGCACTAAACCGAAAGAGTTAGGAGGGAGCCCTTTATGGGAACATGCGTTTGTGCCGTGTGCCAAGAACATTGTGTCTTCAAACGTATATTCAGAGGAGCATGCATCTCCAGCAGAAACCATAAGAGCTTCTTTCTTTATGCATTGCTGTATACTCAGAGTCGTCGTTCAATTCTTCTTCTTTCTCCACAATGATGAGAGGGAAATGTAAAAGTGAGGAGGGGGTGTCTCCAGTGCAGGAATGTGTGATTGCTGGTTAATTAAAAGGGTTGCAAAGTGCCAAAGTCACATTAAAAAGACAAGTGTAACCACGGCCAAACACATTATTAGAGATTTTTAAAGAACGTACATTAAAGTAATATTTCAGATGAGCTCTGCTAACTAGATGCCTTACTTGTATCCGATGTCATCTCCAGGTTTGTAGAACCAGTGCGGTTGTTCCCAGCCGGCGTGGAAGCCCATGGATGCTTTGTCCTTCAGCAGCTCGTAAACGCCACTTTTTCGGTGGGTTGGTCGACCGGCGAATCGCTCCTCCTTCGGGTAGCCAACTGACGAGACCGACAGAGTGACGAGTTACCGTTTAGCGACGGTGAAAAGAGAAGGTTTCGTCCGACGAACGCGCGATGGTCTTGTTCTTACCCACATTGTTGAAGCCATAAGATTCTCGAGCTTTGTCGCACAGGAAAGACTCGTCCGACCATTTGCCGTAGCGGTTGGGGTCGCATTCAATCAGGTCGTAAGGAGGCTCCCCATTCCTGATCCAGTCACTCAGGAACTTACCGATCCCGCCAGCATGGATGACTCCATACCTGAAAACAGTCCAAAGCTTTGAGCGTTATGAATCAGCCCTCATCTGCTAACCAATCCCCATCCCCAACACATACCCGAAGCCAATGGCAGTCCAGTAGTTGCGAACTCCTTGGTGCGGTCCGACCATGGGCAGCAGGTCAGGGGTGTACGTGATTGGTCCAGACACTATGTTGATGATGTCAGCCTTCTTCAGCACGGGGACCATCTCCATGGCCATCTCAACGTGCTCCATTATCCTGTCAAGGTCCGACTCAAACAGCTCCTTACCGAAACCTGCAGCAGCCACACAGAGGCACAGATATTTAGCTAAAAGAAATAAAAAAAATGGAGGACGGACGGACAGATGGCGGACAGACCTGGGGGCACTCCGTCTCTGACCCAGGAGTCCTGCAGCACCATCTTCTCCATCTTTTCATAAGGGCCGAACAGCAGGCCGTCTCTTTCCTGACGCAGGTAGTAAGAGCCCTCCAGGTCCCTGATGACGGCCAGCTCCTTCTTCAGAGCCTTCACCTCTGGTACCGTTGCCGTCACTATGTACTGGTGGTGCACCGGGATGGTGGGGTGTTCGAACCCAATCATCTTGCCCACCTCCCGGGCCCAGAAACCTTTAAAAAACGACCACAGGGATGGTATTAAATCAACTAACAAGATTAAGTCGGCTCTGCTTTGTGGGCTGCATTTGAATTAGTTCGAACAAACAGCTTAGCTTAGCATAAAGACAGGAAACAGCTAGCCTTGGTCCGTCCACAGGTAACAATCTGCCGACCAGCAGCTCTAAATCTCATTAATGAACACATTCTCTCATTCCTGTCTTGTTTTGTAATCAGGACAAAAACTGAAGTGGAAAAAACAACGAGCTTTTTATAGGCAGTTTTGTGCCGGAGGCGCCCTACCTAGAAATGTACGCATTAAACACAAGACATATAGGCACATTCTTTTACTTTTGGACAGAGCTACGCTGGCTGTTTCCCCCTGCTTCGTCTTTATTCAAAGCTAGGCTAACTAGCTGCTGGCTTTAGTTTCATATTCAACAGACAGATAGATATAAGAGTGGTGTCAATCTTCTCATCTAACTCTTAGCAAGAAAGAAAAACTCCCAAAGTATTCTCAACTGCCTCCACTGTACCAGACTTTTGGCAACTTGGCAGTGCTGGTACAGCATGTTCTCTATTGCCTCAGAGGTTTTATTGAACCGTGAATAAAGACTTTATGTCTCCTGGTGGACACACAAAGTTTGATGAATGAATCTGTTTGTATGTAAGAAGTTACGTCCCCTGCAGAAAAGTTAAATGTACAGTGCGTACACCTGATCAGCTCAATCAGCACATTTCTGTGCTGCATTGGCCTAGACCAGGGGTCAAAGCCGTCCCCTGGCCTAGACAGACTGTCTGTGAGAACACGGGAAATCATTGTTTCATAGCTGCAGTTTAGTCTCAGGGGTTTACAGTCATGTACATTATATTATTCAGCAGCTCATCCAGCAGACACAAAGGGAGCAAGAGACCATTTTGCATTTCATGCCCCCGGCCCGCTCAGCAAAAATCAGGCCAGGGGCATAAAATGTTCCCTTTCCCACTTCCTACCCCCCTACTTCCAGAGCCCTTGCTTGGACCACACTCATCTTCGTACTCGGCTTAAATTTTGATCTGAACTACACACCTGTAACGGTTTCTGACTACATCTCGCATGGTTGTGACGCTGTCGCTGTGACAAAATCTATCCACAGAGAGACGGACAGAAATAATAACACCTGGCAAAGTACTCAAAACCTCCTCTGTGGTGGTTCCTGATACAACAGGTGTCTCCAGCACCCACATTGTGCCATGATGACACACATACACACACACACACGGTGAAACCAGTACAAGCGTTGCAGCTGTCTGTCTCTCATCAGCTGGTTCATACCCAACACAACAAATGTGCATCGTTGTGACCAAGTGGCAACCTCTGTTGCTGAGAAAGTGAGATGTGCCAAAAACTGCAGTTCCTCAAATGGCCACTTGAGGCTCCAGAAGCGAGTCAATCCCCATAGACCTCCATGTTAAAATGTCAAACTTTACAGCAGCAATAAGCACGTTTACAGCCCGGTACAAATAAAGTTTTGGTCTCTAAAGCTAATTTCCCCGTTGATGATGACTGTATGGTGGGAATTTTACTCTATTAAGGCTTAAAGTTAAGCAGGGACCTGGGCACTTTGAGTGACAAGTTGGTGTCATCTCCTCTCCTCAGCTCCACCGACGAGCTATCCCTTTGACCATTTTTGGATTAACCGCAAGGGGGTAAATTTGTTTAATTGCATGTAGATCTGCAACATTTACTCTTTACATTATGCACGTGCGCCACACGTGAACTCTTTCTCATGGTGAGGGTTGTGGGGGGGGGGGGCATGCACACAACATCCAGATAAGGACCCGGGCAGGTTATGCAAGAGCTGTGCTGCAGAGGACCGTGTTTACCAGACGCCTGCACACAGGGCCGATTCACTGGGTTACCCAGGAGGAGTGATGAACGGAGTCAACGAGCTCACCAACATAAAACATCCTTTGAAACAAGTCCCGCTATGTCCACGCTGCTAAACTATTTTAGTTTCTCTATTCATGAATATAAACGTATAATAATCAGGTCAGAAGGTCGCAGGCTAAATAACATGTGGAAATATTGTGAAGACAAATTTGATTAAATAGAAACTACGACTTGATTTAAAAATATATCCACATAGTTACAGTGAGCTGTAACTCCTGAGCATCATGTGTTGCAATTGAGAGTGTAACATCTAGTTAGCAAGCCTGCAGAGAAGTTTAAACAGTTGGCTAACCGTTGACCTTAATTTAGGCTCTCAATGTCCAACTGGGAGGAGGGAGTACTGCGCTTCAGACTGCTCCACAGTTTGATTGAACAGAATTTGTGAAAAATAAAAATGCTGGCTGGACAAAAGAAGTGGTTAAGGTTCTGCACAAGGCTCTGTGGAGAATGGGAGGGATAACGTGTGTAAGACGGAGCAGAGAGAGACTTTAACCGAGGACAGTTGGTGTTATGCAAGCTCAACAAAACAGCTGCTTGTGGGTACTGGGTTTTAAACAGTAACATGAGCACAATGACTGAGGTTCCTGCTGTCTCTTGGTGAAAGCTTTCTTTCTTGCTATGTTGGATTAATTATGGCAGAAAGTACTTTCAAAAGCCTCCAGTTACCCATTTAACATCAGTAATGAAATTGTTATGGCAGACAGGTGCGATATCTGTCAGTTTGACATTTCAGTCCCTGGATGCAAAAAGCAAGAAAATGCTTGAAAAAAAAAAAAAAAAAGAATTCTGTCGGGAGGTGTGCAAGTGCTGCTGCTTCAAGATTGGACAACATGTGGACTGTTGGCCTGTTGGATTGGCCAACAGTGAAGGCAAAAATGCCAGCAGGATCCGCAACATAACCGGCTTCAACCAAGAGGACAGAATGTGCAGGAAATATGGAACAAGACGTTATGTATGAGCTGTAGAATGTTTGTTCTGCAAGGGTCTTTTATGCAAGGGCGACCAAGGATAAAATATGCATGATCTATATATATATAATTCTAGATGTTACACAATCTCTTCGACGACACACTGAAGCAAATTCCTGTAAGTTGCCAGATAAACAAACAACAGCAGCAGTGATGAAAGGAGTCCTTGCCAACAAAATCCCCCCAGAACTGGTATGACCCAGTTCAAGCCAAAGTCTAAATTACTCTGAACTCTGCAAGCAGTGGTCTGTGTGGGCAAAGTTCTCTTGCTGTACAGTGTGCACAGATAACATAGAGCAGCGACTGTATATTCTCACATTTTAGCGTGGGTCTTTTATGTGAAACACCTCCAAGACCCAAAACTTAGTGTATGGACTGCAGTAAATATGAGCCTCTAGTTGTTGTAAAGCTGACTTTGATGCAAAAAAGACATTCAAGGCCTGATTTTGCACGAAAGACCAGAGCAGAACCCATCAACATTTTGATATCTCTGATTTGAGAGTGAATGTGCATTTGTGCAGGTACAAACCTGTTGCATTGACGATGCGGTTGGCGCGGATGGTCCCGTGAGGAGTCTGGACGTCCCACTTGCCGTCAGCGGTCGGGTTGAGGGCGGTGACCGGGGCTGGGTTGTAGATCTGGGCACCGTGCATGCGAGCGCCAGCAGCCAGGGCCATAGTCAGAGAGTAAGGGTCAATGTGGCCGTCTCCT
This sequence comes from Anarrhichthys ocellatus, assembly GCF_004355925.1. Classification (NCBI taxonomy): domain Eukaryota; kingdom Metazoa; phylum Chordata; class Actinopteri; order Perciformes; family Anarhichadidae; genus Anarrhichthys; species Anarrhichthys ocellatus. Next base: position 272,253 of record NW_022280053.1, read on the forward strand.
GGGGTGTACAGACCTGCCAACACCTGAAAATAAAGAGAAACTTTAATGTAACAACATTCAATATTTATCACTATAATATTCAGAACACTTAAATGGTACCGACACCATACCAGCAGATTTCATATTCTTTTTATGGTGTATTTAACCAAAGGGGTGTATCCACATGCGAGCATGAATGTGCTAAGCAGATTTGATGTCAGTCTGGATAATATTAGATGATTTAAAAGAGTTGTTTGTGTGTAAAATGTTGACGTTTTGTCCTTGTGGTGGTGCCAGACAAAAGAACAGGAGCTCACTTGAGGGGCTCAGAGAGAATCATCTAGGTATCATATAGCAAAATTCATGTTGACGAAGATTTGGTATATTTCATGGGAAATTCCTGTGCACAAAAGGTAATTTCTGTCTCGAGATGCTGCCAGACAAAAGGACATTATGTGATAGTTGTACTACGGTGTGGTGGATGATCATGATTGACGGTTCAATCAAGGACCACCAATCATTACATCATTAATCCACCGGAATCAAGTTCACTATGAGGTTGAATACACTAATATTTCCATGGTTCTCACAGACCTTGTCTATATTGAGGAGAGGGAAAAGTTCGTGGACTTTCTCCGGTCCGATGAAGTACTGTTCAGTCACATTCCAGTGTGTGCGCGTCATCTGATACTTCATCTCGTCCACTCGAGCCGCCGAAGAAGCAATACGGACGCTGCCGGGCTGATGAAGGCCCACCGCCTGCAGATGAAAAGACGATACAAACGACGTGTGAGCGCACAGATAGAACCTCATCAACACATCAAAGTTAGGAAAGGTGAGCAAGACACCTCACCTGTCCAGTTTCAGCCTCCAGGCGCTCGTATAATTTCATGCTGTCATAGTGGACTTTTTTGAGGTTGATGCCTGGATGGTAATATGTTGTCAAACCAGCCTGAAGTACAAAACAAACCAGGATAAGAAAATACATCCACGACGACACAGCACTTAACGCATTTTTTGGCAGAAATAAAGACTGAAAACACAACACTGACGACATGTTATACGTTTGCAAACAGTTGCATATTTAGACATCTAGCAAGACACAGAGCAACATCATCACTCACATGGATTCGTATTTCTGAAACAAAATTTGTTTGAACCGACTATGACTCCTGAAATGAGTTCCCTGTCACTCACACAAATGCATGCTGGGATAGGCTCCCGCCCCCACAGATGAAGAGAGTAACATAGTAAGAGTAAGTTCCCCTGTTCGACATGTCAAACGTGTATTAATAGCATCACAGTGAAGTGAATGAGCGGCGGTGTGGGTAAGTGAGTCGAGGCCTCAGATGCCTTGAAAGCTTCTAACAGCTGCCCTCCAACACAAATGTCAGGAAACCTATTCAGTAAATAAGGCTGTCGAGGAAGAAAGCTCTCCATACTTGTGCTATTAGCATTAGACGCCAAGTGGTCAGTAGGAAATAGGGCTGAAACGATTAGTAAGTCAAGTAATGTTTTAAGCAAAAATGCCAAATATTCCCTAGTTCCAGCCCCTAAATTGGGAGGATTTTTCTGCAACTATCAGTCAATTAATCAAAACATATATATGAGGATTTGCTGCTTTTCTTTGCTTTTAATGACACTAAATGAAATATTGTTTAGTTTTGGACTCTTAGTCGGATAGAACAAGAATTTAAAGAGTGTCACTTTGGCCTCACTTTTATGGACAAAATTTATAATCCAAAAAATGATGTGCAGATTATTTAAAAACGAGTTGCGGCCCTAGTTTAATGTGAATGGAAACTGGATTAAGTAAACTTGAGTAAATTGTGACGGGCATTATTGAGTATTTTCTGACATTGTATTGAGGATAAATAATAAATAATGACAGTAATGTTAGTTGAGAGTGAAAATGAAAATGTGTCAAAACATGTGGTGTGACAATGTGCTCGTGCTGTGAGACACAGATCACATGGGTCTTCCAAGAAAAGCTTATTTAGCCCTTCATATGTCCACCTTCACATTCACTGGATTAGATAAATAAAAGTTGACTTTGGTGGACGTACAGCGTGCCAGGTGGACCCAGCCGTCAGATCAGACTTCTCCAGCAGCACCACATCCTTCACGCCACCTTTGGCCAGGTGATACGCCACGCTGACCCCCACACATCCCCCGCCTATGATGACAGTGTCAGCAGTGTCCTTCCACCTCTTCCTCAGAGCTGAGGATGCATCACTGAAAGACAGAGACATTACAGGTGAATCATTGCAGCTTTACAACATGCACCTCGTTTACAATGTTGTCCTTACTGCAAACAGAGCTGACATATTGAAGTCACCACCATGTGTGACATGATGCACCATAACTGCTTTACCATTTCTGCATTAAAGGTTGTGTGAATCGACCGGCTGTGCAGCTTTACGCGCATTTTACGCACATTTTACGCACGACACGTTCAGCATGGCTATTTAATACTTGATAATAAACGTGTTAAATGAAGCGTCCAGCAGCGCACATGTGAAGAAAGCTGCACCATCTCACCTCTCCTCAGCTTGTTTTCTTGAGGTGCAGCAGATGGTCCTTAAAGGAGGCAGAGCTCTCCCTCGACAGGCGGCTAAATCTCTCCGCAACTGACAGTTGATTAGGTTTAATATACGCGACATAATTGAGGTAATATTTTTGTATTTAAACTATACATGCAACTTCTAATATAGCCCCCCCCCACCTCTCTCTCACTGGACCCCTTCACTGCCGTGTGTGGTTACAAATATCCCACTTTCGCAGTGACAGCCGTGTTGGCACGCCCACAGATCGAGGACCAAGTCAGGACGAAACTTTACACGGAACAACCCTCACGCGCGTTAACACTTTGAGTGCCAAAAAAAACAAACGTAGGTGACAGAGATCCGAATATATGTGAATGATTTTAAAGTATTTCTTTTTTTTCGATCAGTCATGCTACCAGGTCTAATGTTTATTGTGTTTCAGATTCAAAATTAAAGTATAAGTACTTAAGTATTTGGAGCAACATGTACTTAAAGTATCAGTAAAAGTACCAAATTTCATACCAATATATTAAGTAGTTAATGAGATATTTCAGTCTGGACCACAGAGGGAAACCAGTAAAAACAATCACCAGCCAAACCTGTTAAATTATGGAGCATGTATTGGTATTCTTGCATAGAAGCCATTAATGCAACGGTGCAGATGAATAACACTGAACTATTTCCAGGAAAGGCTTTGCTCTAGTCATTTGTGTCTGGGTTATGCAACTTGTGTGAAACGTAAACAACAGTCATAAGAGTAGACCTCTATTAGACAGATTCTGAGCGATCCATACGGACACATTGATCTCTGAGTGGTCCTTGAGCCTTTTATTGCAACACAGCTTCCTCCAACAGCTGCAACAGGTTTGAACCAGACGTTTATCTTCACAGCTGCTTTAAATAAACACCAAAATGCAGAAGCAAATGTATGAATGGACCAATTTAAAATTATGTGCACAGTTTATTGAACAGTATTGGGTGGATTTCCAAGCAAACTTGGAGTTAAAAAGTTAGTAAGTGTTTCAACAAACATGGTGCAGCAGACTTAACTACATCAAGTTACACAACAGCATGTGGTCCATACAGGCTGCCACTATCTCTGGTGGGACGGCAACATGCTGGACTGTTTGCTTAAAGCTTGTCCCAAGGCAAAGCCTCTTCTTCTATGTCTGCGTATGTTTGTATTTTGTTAATAGTTTTTACCTGTAAGGTTTACTTTAAAGGTTTTAAGTTTTTTTGGCACGCTAGCGACTCCAGCGACAGCAACGTCTTTCTGTTGGATGGTTCACCACTTTGGTGCACAACGACTGATTGTTGTGAACTTTTCTGTACACATTCAATCCGTTTTCACTCCCAACCAGGCAGCAACCTTCTGTTCAAGGAAGTGAAGCCAATGCTGAAGAATCCTTAAACTTGCATTCTCTCTACTGGCCAGCAGGGGCGACTCCTCTGCTTGTAAAAAGAAGTCTGGTTGAATAGAAGTCAATGAGAAAATGACTACTTCTTTGGGCTGTTGGCATGCTAACATTTGCTAATTAAAGCTAAAAGCAAATACAACTGAGGCTGATGGAAATGTCATCAGTTTTCCAGATTTTAATCAACTTTCGGTTCTGAAAAGTGAAGACAATGATGAAGTGTCTTAAAGCTGCATTCTCTCTAATGTCCACCAGGGGGCGACTCCTCTGGTTGTATAGAAGTCTATGAGAAAATGACTCTACTTCTCTCTTGATTTATTACCTCAGTACACATTGTAAACATGAGTTTATGGTCTCAATCTCTAGTTTCAAGTCTTCTTCAATACAGCATGATTTAGTGAGGTGTGGTTTTCTTACCTAAACTTAAATTTCTGTGAAGTTTATTTTGAAAGGACACTAAGACGTCACGGCACGTTTAAACGCTAGAGGGGTACCTAGTGCCTCGATCTCCAATCTCCAAGGGGCACTGACCAAGCAGCGGCATTTGATACATTCATGATCCCCTGAGGATGAATCCTAATGAATTTGGTGATCCCCTGATTTTTCCTCTAACTCCACCAACAGGCCAAATATTTCACATGCAGTCAAGTATCTCTTCCTCTACAAATGTTTTGATTAATGATATTCATGTTCCCCTGAGGGTGAACTGTAATGATTCTAATGAGCTCTCACTTTAACTCTGTTTGCAACGTTTCTGTACTTGCTTGTGTCTTTTCACTTTGCAGCATTTATTTGTTTATTCAGGGAACTTTTCTCTTTTGAACAAACTCCCTGATCACATTCCCACCTGGAAGCTGCCAAGTACAACCACAGTCTGATCTGCTGGAGCGGTTAATGTGGTGTAATGTTGTGTCTTCTTAAGCTGCAGTGCGCTGAGCTCTCAGGACCACTATACAAATGGATGAGACATGCTAGCCTGGATTATTAAGACATTTCAACCCTCTTGACATGGGAGATATAAACTAGAACATCCGCAACATATGTGGCATCTGTACATCATGTACTGCCTCATCACACATGGCGTTAGATATAGAGGGATACAGGGTACAGAGGAGCATCCTAAAAAAAGATGCTAACATAAGATGATCTTATAGAAGATGATGCATTGATGTAGATTAAACTAAACAACAGGATATAAAGGAGTTAACATGCAACATACACATGAATATTAATCCAGAAACATCAGATAGTAAAACACTGACAGGGAACATTTTACTGCACAATGAGTATTTTTACTTTAAATACATTTTGCTGATACATACTTTTACTTAGGCAAGGTTTTGGATGTAGCACAAGTACTAGGAGTATTTCCAGAGTGTTGTATTAGTACTTTTACTTAGTTTTGTTCATCCTGTCGTCTCTCCTCCCCCTCAGTATAACAAACCCACCTGGACTCTGTTGCGTTAATCTCGGCTGGATTGCCAGACGGTGTTATCGCGGTGACTGACAGTGTCTGTGCTGTAAACAATAAGTTGTGTTTCTATACTTTTTGATGTAGTTTTGGCCTCAAAGGATTCATTTTAGGTACGATATTGCATACACAGTAAAAAAGTGAAAATGAAAATAATAATTATTTTCAGCCATGAACAATTTCTGTGTTTCCTTTCACACACATTGCTGAATCTAGGTAGATGATAGATGCTACCGAGGATTAAAGATCATCTGTTTAGAATAATAATAACAATGTTTTTATCAAAGGAAAAGTTTAATTATCTCATTCGAAATACTTAAAATGACATCTACACCTTCTCCCTCATCAAAAAGAATCCATCATTTATTAAACTAAAATGTATGTCGCATCAAAAGTTGAACTGCAAAGTCTATTCTCAGTGTTTCTGCACTCTTGGCTTCCAGTTTCTTCTTTTTTTCACCACGATGGGTTCCAAGCTATTTGCCACAGAATCCTGCTCACACTGAGCTGTGCTTAAACAAAGAGAAGCTAGACGAATGCGAAAACAGCCCTCTAGCGTCAAACTCTGCACAAACATCTTCCTGCACAGAGACCCTCAAACATCCGAGTGAAGTAACAATGAGTAAAGAATATTTTGAATGGAGGGGGACTTTAAAATAAGGATAAAAATCATGCCAAACCAATCAGGTTGTCCTCTTACAAGCTTTATCACATCACTGCTAAAGTATTGCACAAAGGGCACATACTGTATATCAGGGGTCAAAATCACAAAATATCAGTAGAGCACGAGTCTCATGAACAATAGGTTATCATATGCAAACCTGCCAAAAGAAAAAAGAAGAAGAAAAGATGAGCTGTGCAAGAGAAGGCGGTTCCTATTGAGTGACATCAGGCACCATGCCCTCCTCAGATTATAAATGCAGCGTGGATGTTTGCTCAAGCTCTTTCCGAACTCAGAGGGACTCTGCAGCTGAGAAGAGAGTGCCGGTCACTGCTGCAATAATCATGGCACCAGGAGCTAAGAAGGTGAGTAAATAAGATGCGACAACACATATCATTTTTGTTTATTTAACTTGTTGCATGGTTGAAGTTTTGACGCCTC
>NW_022280053.1:278775-281577 GCF_004355925.1 Anarrhichthys ocellatus
TGTGAAGATGATGAAGGAGGGAGTGGAGAAAGCCGGGCTGAAGGCTCACTACATGAGCCAGCCGCTCGCTTTCCACACTCCTGACTGCAACTGCCAGGGTTTCATTGATCTGCCCGAGTTCCCTTTCAGTACGTGTACACACTCACAAACTGCTGCTTCTCAACGTCTCAACCCAAACAAAGATAATGTACAACCGTGTTTTCTCCCACAGGTCTGGAGCCGAGGATCCTGACCAGATGGGACATGCAGCAATAAGCCCGGGAGGCGTACGCTGTTGGCATCCGCTACATCGGGGGCTGCTGTGGATTCGAGCCCTATCACATCCGCGCTCTGGCTGAGGAGCTGGCACCTGAGAGGGGCTTCCTACCTGCTGGCTCTGAGAAGCACGGCAACTGGGGCAGTGGTCTGGAGATGCACACGAAGCCTTGGGTCAGAGCCAGGTACTGGAGAGACTTCTTTCTTTTAACCTCACGTTTTCTCTCAAAATACCTCCAGTCTGGTTGGAGTTAAAGGTTTTCCTCTCTGCAGGGCCCGCCGTGACTACTGGGAGAAGCTGAAGCCCGCGTCCGGCCGTCCCTTGTGCCCCTCGATGGCCACGCCCGATAGTTGGGGGGTCACCAAAGGTCACGCTGACCTGATGCAGCAGAAGGAGGCCACCTCCCAGGAGCAGCTGAAGGCCCTCTTTGACAAGGCCAACAAAAACCAAAACAGATTGAATTGTTGAAGTTCTTTCTGCCTTTTTAAAATCATTTAACTGTATGCAGAAGACTGATATCATATTCTGCACAACTGTGAGTTACTGTAGCTGCTAAAAACAAAGCAGCAGCTGTGAATGCACCTAAAGTAATACCTAATGTCAGAAATAAACTTCTAAATTAACAAAATCAGCATGCGTGAGCCGGGATTTGTCGCTGTGGGATAGGAAGTAATTGTAGTTCAACTACAAGAAAATAATTTTGAAACGTGTCAGTTCTGGAGGTCAGAGTGGTTTTCATGCATCGGTCCATTCTAGCTAATATTTAGAGTGCTCCGTGGTATCAAAAACATGCAAATGATAGCAGCGTTACTCTCTCTGGATAGGAAGAACAATACAAAACTGCTGCTGCCATCTAGTGGATGAAAACAAAGAATAATAGGAGAAATTAAACCGTTTTTCATCAACATAGGTTTTTTAACAAGTTATCTACAGACTTGTGCTCCTATTTTTAAACCAGAGAACATTTAACAAAGGTATGGTGTGTGTGTGTGTGTGTTAAACTGGATGTCCAAAGGGAGTTGTGATTTCCTGTGTTTGTCTGCACAATGATGTGGAAATATTAGGATGTGGTCTTACATTTACATGTTGTACTGACATACGAGTGTGCTGACTAACCATCCTCAAGAAATCATGCACGGCTCTGCAGACATTATACGTCTGGAGAAAACAGCAGCTTTTCTGATTTGTCCTACTTTGTAAAAAAATCCTGTCAGGACCAACCACTTCTGGATATGTTGGAATATGTCAGGGGTTAAAGGTAAATGTAGAGCAGAAATGTTATGTGGAGAGATATATAATGTAATATAACAAGTGTGGGATTGTTTAACCATCAAGTACAAAGGAAGGGGAATTAATAGCGATGTATTTCTTATTTTTAAATATAATTTCTGGTTGGATTTCATCGATTTAGTATTTTGAAACCGACATCTCTCGTTTGTTTATAAGCGACGTTCCTTTGTCCTACTTCACTTGCCGTACAGCATCCAGCAGTCGTCACGTTCTCTGCGAGCTTGCGTCATGGATTTGCCCACGTGCAGATGTTTATGCTCCTCGTGCACGTCTGCAGTGAACAGAGACAGAGAACGATTTGTAGAAGACTAAGGAAGAATTGAGGAAAACTATTTTAATTAAAAACATTAAATCAAAGAAGAAGAAAACGAATTAATGCGGATGTATTTTAAGCATTTCGCTTTGTTTAATAAACTCTCCTGTTAAAGGTACTGTGATGCCTTCATGTTGCATGGGAAAAATGTGCTTCCTCTTCATGCTTCAATAGTGATCGTTCTCTTACTAGCCTGAAACATGTTTAAAAAAGTATCTGTGCATTAACAACTGTATTTAACATTAAAGTATAGTATTTACTCAAAAGATTAAACAATATAATATTCACAGTTGCCTTTATAGATTATAATTGTACAGTTGTGTGCACATTTTTTATTATGTACATCATCAGTCAATGTCAAATATAAATCTTACACACTTTAAATATAGTAAGCCTATACAAACATCTTTACATGTACATCATGTACATTGTCATCCAACCCATGTATATCCATTTAGTATTTATTAATTTGCAGTATTTGTATTGTTTACAATTTACAGAACACTTGACTTGCATAGACGTTTTATTTTATGAATGTATTCATACATACACCTAATACTGTCTATTCTTTATATAAATATATTCCAGGGGGGTACGTACACTAGGGGTACTTTGGAGATTCATGTTTATAATAAAATCTAAATAAAAAATAATTGATGATATGTTAAAGATGAAAATAAGACTTCATTGATCCCTTGTGAAAGTCACAAGCTACCTGGTAGTACATCAAGTCAAATATAAGCTACACCTTCACCAGATGCAACATTAAAATAATGTTTACATTAATGCATTAATTCAGTAACATTATATATACATATATATATATACATATATACATATACATATATACATACATATACATATATACATATATATATATACATATATACATATACATACATACATATATATACATATATATACATACATATATATACATATA
>NW_022280053.1:291577-358470 GCF_004355925.1 Anarrhichthys ocellatus
TTCTTCAGTTTATCACAAACATTCAACATCAACACATGAAGGAACACTTCATCCTTCAGTTTATCACAAACATTCAACATCAACACATAAAGAACACTTCATTCTTCAGTTTATCACAAACATTCAACAACACATAAAGGAACACTTCATCCTTCAGTTTATCACAAATATTCAACATCAACACATGAAGGAACACTTCATCCTTCAGTTTATCACAAACATTCAACATCAACACATAAAGAAACACTTCATTATTATTAGGTGATATAATCAACAGAGTGACCGGCACTGAAGCGTCTGTCATCTGGATTTAATGATATGATGAGGAGGAGGGTCAATGAGAGTTTTACCTTCAGTAGTATTATACTTTATGTACATTATGTTGGCCTGTGGGAAAGTATAACACTTTTCTAACATTTTAGTCATCACATTCCTTGTTTTAATGTACCGTATAACTCATCATAACACCTTGCAGACTTGGATTACAATATTATGTGATAAGAGAAAAGTACAAGGAGAGCGTTCGGTGTGTATGGAGCAGATGGACAATCACTGTTGTGCGTTTTATCCGCCCTGTTGGTGCTGATAACTGGATCAAATATGCACAAAGACCGTCCACAGATGTCGGCCATGTGTCTTGTCAATGATTGACCGGAGACTTGTCGTTTTTCTTATCTGAGGCCTGTTGTTAAACAGAAGTAAGCTCGCCTACAGTCAACCAGACACGTAGCAAGATAACAGATGCATTTGAATGGGGTCTCATTACACAGAAGTCTGAATATCTTCTCTGAGTGATGGGATCAGCCTGCCGTGCTGTGGCTTTGTGGCACAACATTTAAGCTTCAGTTTGTTTACATTGCACGATTCCCGTTGGGGTATGCCGGCCGTTCTTTTATTCTGTGTGAACCACGGACACACATTTATTTGTCTTTGAGCTGAAAGCCGTGATATTGTGCGTGAGGTGCGCGTTACCTTTTTGAGACGGCGTCTGCTGGAACCGTGAGTCCTCTTGAGGAAAAGCTTTGAACACGGTGAAGATTTAACCCACTTTGTTCTGTCGGTCACAGCTCTGCAAACAACTTTGCTATTGAGTTTCTTAAGATAACCGTTATTCCCTTTTGCATTCATGTCTCCTAAATAGCATTCGGTTCATTCAGAGAGCCATTAAACAGAGTGTCTGCTTCCTCCTGTGAGATACTTCAATTACAAGTCCTCCAGCTAGACGGAGCACATCTAGTGCAGACGAACTGGAAGAGTTGGTCCTGATGATGGGGTTCGTCTGTACTGCAGCTCGTATCACTCCTTTAATTATGTACTCGATGCACTGGGGAGTGCTCTCTGTACACGACCATGTGTATTATAATGAAGTCTTTTAAATAAGTACATTTAATGTTGCACTCGCCGCTGTAGCTCAGACACTTTTTAATTACAGTTTTCTTGGAAACGTTCATTTTGATGACAGAACTTCGTAAAAACTTCTCTTCCACTTCGCTGACTCTGCAAACTCGAGTGAAGTTCAACCAAAACGTTAAAACCAGGGCTGCAGCTAACGATTATTTCAATATCTATTAATCTGCCGATTTTTATCTACGCCAGACGTCAGCCTGTGGGGAGATCATGCGTTCGATCGTGAGCGAGTGTGAGTGTGTCTGTCCACGGCTAATCTCGCTCACTTCTGGACTCATCAGCCTCGTATTTGTTGTGCTCATCTATGACTGCATGCTGAAAGACCTCTTGTGGTTGCGGTGATTCATAGTTTTTAAAAAAAGTTTTCATTTAGCATCATTGACTCCCGACTCCTCATAACTGACCGGTAGCCGTACTTGGTCTGTTGCAGGCCACATGTTGGCCCTTTGTCGTGGCTGAAAATCGAAAGAAACTCCTCCCAATGCGGAAGCTTTAGGATGAAGACAATATTTCATTTGTGCTTGGAAAAATAACTTAAAAACTACAAACCTGCTGCAGATTGCGTTCTTCATCAACTGGTCAAACAATAGTTTCAGCTCTAATGAAGACGAGTAACTCTGCTGCGAACTTTTTGAAGTGCTGACTCATCAACCCATCACAAGGCCCCCCGGCTTCTTTCCTTTCATCAGATATATTTCACTATGTAAATAACATTACAGCGGGACTGTTGCATTATATGAGGAACAGCTCTGGAAGTAGAAGGAAGTAGTAAAAGAAAATCCAGATTTTTTTTTTTTATTTGTATGTGTCAAAGTTTCACCTGAATAAATTGTAAAACTTAGTAGTTTTGCATAGTTCGTGTCCAGGCAGGATTCGGCTCATTTAGCCCAGGGGGCGGGGGGGTTTCTGGCGAGCAGCGACTGCAGAGGGGGGGGTCGGCCGTTGGTTACGATGGTAACGCAGGCCCAAGGTAAACAGTGGCAGCAGTGTTTCCAGCTGAATCGCTCAGTGTGTATCCTCAGCAGCTTGGAGTAAATGTAAGAGTCTCCATTCATATCCGTCGCTCCTCGCAGAGAGACGAGCACTTTATCCAGTGCTCAGGACCAAATATTGGGCGGTGGCACATTTCAATATTTATCTGAGGCACAAGTGAAGGAGACGTATTGTGTCCCGTGTGAATTGCAGCCACTGGTCTCTTCAGAGCCGGGACGTGGATTGTGTTTGTGTGTACAATAGAGGTTCTGATAGCGGCTATCTCAGGAACAATGAGCGGTCTGTGGAGAGCAGGACATATGGTACGAATCAGCAACAGTTGGGGCCAATTTCTTCTCATTGTGCTCCACTCAGACAATATATTTAATGGTGTCATTACAGACCCCACACACACACACACACACACAAACACACACACGAGGACTCTCCTACTCTGATCTCTCACTTTCATGGGTTAGGTTTGGATTGTTTACTTTGGTTTAGGACTCATTGTAGTCATGAACTAGATTCACTACACAATCAAATCCACTTATTATCAAAGCCAGCATCACTCTTCTTTATAAGTAACCCTATTAAATAGGCTCCTGTGTTGGTCATCTGACAATGTTTGCTGGCAATATATCTGCATTTTCCTCAATGTTTTAAAGAAAATTCTGCGATTGGCATTTTAGAACCTGGAGCCAGTGAACTTTTGGCATTTTCCTTTTTAAAGAAACACTTAAACAAGGAATTGATTATCATAAAACAGTCTTCAGTACGCAGCTGTTTAAGGACATTAGTTAGCCTAAACGTGTCTATATTTGGGCCTCTTTTCTTTATCTTTTCTAGATGTACGTCTTCAGTAGGAGCCAAAAGCCGCAGTCAGAGTATTAATAGAAAGATGAACACATCGCTGGTTTTGGTCTTTTCATGGGATTTGTTGACGATAAGAAAATGATAAAACACCACCGTCCTTGTCCTTTTAACATTTAAGTGGAATATGCGGTGGATCTCTGCTCCCATTCCCCACTACATCTTTTCATCTCTATATATCTTTCTTCTTTGTTTTGTCCCAGGTGTTGGACAAACACAGAGCCATGGACAGCATGGTGGAGCTGCTGCAGGTGTACCCCGAGGAGGACGAGGCCTACGGAGAGCTGCTGGAGGCCACGACTCAGCTCTACCACTACCTGCTGCAGCCTTTCAGGGACATGAGGGAGCTGGCAATGTTGCGCAGACAGCAGATTAAGGTAATACACACACACGCGCACACACACACACGGATACAAATACCATCTGTTTTGGGGGCTTGATTTAAGCTGTAGTCAGCGAGCTGGTCTGTCCCGGAGCACACTTTGACTGCCTCTCTGCTACATTCTACTCCACCGCCTACAATGTTATTCTGGTGGTTTTAAAAGCAATGGTTAGTGCTGGTAATGTCCTCCACTGAGCCTCCTAAGCCCACAGCAATGACATTAGTTGCCGAGGATATGTGTGGTGGTGGTGATGATGATGATGATGATGATGATGATGAAGATGATGTTGTTGTAGTAGCCGGTCTGTAGCTTTGCATCTGTGGCCTGCGTGGAGGGCAGAGGATCAGCCAGAGAGGCTTAACGACCAGCACGAGTAGTATTACAGCAGCCACTAAACCACTCAGTAATTCTGCAGCCTCGGCACACTCTTTCTCCTCTCGCAGCCTGTGTTGTTTCTCTTCATTAGAGGTTTTAAAACCCGCAGGTTAGTCTCCGCTGTCTCACAGAGCTCGGTTCAGTCTCAACACTTCAGCCCTGCAGGAATACATTGCAGATTTTTAAATAGTTTATGCACAAATGCATGCGATAGTATTGAAATGCAACAGCAGAATCAGCTACCGTCCTCTGACGTACCGCTTCACTGCTGCTAGCATTAGCTGTGGGCGTTTAATGTATGCCTTCTGTTATCGTAGGTGTCGTATCATAGAATTTCTTAACCGATTTATGCACATCAGAAATAAAGCTGAGATCACTCTGAATCTGAACTTCTGTGCATCACGTCTGTGTGTTCACTCGACTCAGTTGGGACTAAACCACTTCCTGTTGTTGTCAGACAGCTGTCCCTTTCACATCACTCAGTACCTTCACCTCACGTCTCTGCCTCACAGTTTGAGCTCCATAGTGAGCAGTAAAAACACAGATTCAGGACGTGAATCTTCATCATTCTGCGTCATTGCTTACAGGTGATGCCGTTCTATTGTCAGCAGAAAGTAACGTACATGTTGTTTTTCGTTGCATTTACTTCAAGTGACCCCGCTGTGTTCAGGTGTGTCCGTTCAAGGCGGAGTCCAAGAACAAACACACAACAGAGGAGAAAGTCAGTGGTGGAGCGGCAACGATAACAAGCTAATCTCACAGCGTGAGAATGACACGAGCACAACGTCGGACTTTGATGTAGTGTTTAAAAGAATTGAGGGCTGTTTCAGCAGACACGTCTCTGTCTCTCTGTAAAGACTCTTCAGTCGTGTTGTGAGAACTTTCCCGTCTCTTCACTACATTCCTCTCACAGCTCGCTCATCCTGCATCGTGTCCTCACCAACAAACACGAGTGTGACTGCGTGTGTGTGTGTGTGTGTGTGTGTGTTGCAGTATGATGGTATTTGGGTTCTTGGGCGGGTGCTGCTCTAAATTAAGCATTTCTTCTTCAAGGATCAGTATGGTTACTGTCAACAACATGAAGAAACTCCCAGAACATCAGTGACTGCATCTACTAACGAGTAGTGTGTGTGTGTGAATCTTAAAGATGTGCCATTGTGGTGAACAGGTTATTTAAAATGCATCAATGAGCCTCACTGTTGCGCAGGGGGACATGTTCCTTGAACACACACTGTAGTGTATTTACATTGCCACAAATACTCACTAGAGCTCCACATGTGGATTAATCCGCCGCTGAAAATAGTCCTCAACAAATGTCCTCCTTTTTGAGTGAAAAAGGATTAAAAACTGCAGTGACCAGCTGTTTTATAGATTTATTTATCCTTTTGTAAGAATGAAACGATGTGTTTGTGACCCGTTTAGAGACAGACTAACTCATCTTTGGTGTTTGCTGACAATAAAAACATTGTATCTTCAAATTGCTTGTTTTGTGGGACCAAAAATCTTCAATTTACCGTCAAAGAAGACTAAAAAATATGGTTTCCCTCGACCAAATAAATTCTTTGTCGGCTAATCGAGTAGTTGATATAATCGACAAATCTATAGAACTGAGTTTCTCCACAAAGAATCACACAGAAGCGTCTCTTTGAACAGTCATTTAGTATGGAAAAGCCAAACGATGAACTTATCAACTAAATGAATCTGAGTCGGCTAAAACCAAAATGACCGATTGTTAAAGATGTGTTATGAATCTATATTTTATAATGGCAATGTGTTCCGTAATGTAAAACCTTCCTAGAGATCCATCTTCTTTCTCTGGAGACGTGAGTTGTTAAAGAAGTGGACGGAGCATCTGATGAAAGATATATCTTTGGAGTTGCATTATGGGAACTGTAGTGTGCAGAATTTTGGGCGCTTGGCACATAGAGGCTTAAAGTCAGGTGTGTCTTACATGGAGCTAAATCTCGTTGACCTGAAGCCTTGAGGTGTACACTCCCCTCGTTTCGGACTCACTTTACGGAGACTCTGAACTCTTCGAGGTGGAAAGGTTTCCCGGCTCCACCAGCTGCTCCCCTCGGGGCGATCCAACGGCTGAAAACAAAGCTGCATGCAAATGAGTCCTCGATGCCGGCAGAGGCGGTTGGTTTCTCCAAACTGATGAGTCAGGGGATCGTGGAGAGCCTCTCTGCTTATTGTGACTGTAATTTACATACGGTTTGCATCCTGCTACACTGATTGATGGAGGGACAGGCCGTCAATGACTTCATGTGTGACTGCACGTGGAAACACGTGAGGACGTTAGAAAGCCGACAGTGAACTCAACTGTAGAGATGTTTTGCAGGAGGTTAGGGGTGATGAAGGGTTTGTTAGCCGTGACCTTTCTAAGTTGTTGTGTGTTTTGGGTGCGGTGCAGGGTCGGTGTCCGGTTGCCTGGAGGGTCGGAGGTCAGCCATGAATTAAGAATGAGGTTCCTCTGTAACGTGTCTGCGAGACTTCTGTACCGCAGTGAGCTCCAGTTACTGATGCACTGTTACATGGCGACGGGTGTTTATTCCTCCAGCTGTCAAACTTTACTCACGTCTGTAAATACCACGTTCAGTAAAAAGTGTTCCTGAATGTTCTTAATTAAATACATCATGACTCACAGAAACACCTCTATGGTTATTGATTTAATCAAATGATTTCCTTGAATAATGAAACATGCTTGTCAGTTTTTTTTAAAGCCAAAGCTGACGTCTTTAAATGTCTTGTTTTGTGCGACTAACGGTTAAAAAAACCCCATAATATTCAGTTTACAAGCAGACTGCGTAAGAATCTGTATTTTAATGCGTGAAGTTAAATTACAGCAGATAAAACGGACTCGATCCAGACATGTGTAATCATGAATACAAAGGTTTCATGAAGGAGAGGTGGAGGTAAGACGGATCCAGATGTTTACATGAATCCCTGGTGATAACTTTGTCATCGTCAACACATCTCATGAAAAGACAAAATGTGTCTCAACTTCCCACTGAACAATCTCACAAATGTATAGTTTCATTTCTTCAAAAGAATCGCAAAAGCTTTCAGCAAACGTCACTTAAACGGGACAACGCGGTGCATTTGTTGGGGACTACTTTCAGCGGCGGATTAATCCGTGTGAGTATTTTCAGCAGCAGGACGGTGAATGTGGGACTGAGTCAGAATAAGCCACCGCGTGTGTTCATGTTAATGAAGGAACATGTCAGTCAGAGCAACCGTGAGGCTCATTGATGTGTTTTTAATCATTTCTGGACAACAATAGAACTCTGTGGCACAGCTGGATGAGATGCATCAGCCTCTGGATACACATCTCCATTGTTTTCTTCTGACTTTTCATGAGCCATCATGCAAACCTTTATGTGGAGCTCACCAGTGTTATGTCCATCCAGATGCCTGATAATCACTGCCTAGTTTCTCTCACTGTTATAACTCGACGAGATAAAGCTCCACCGTGACCGTATCCACGCTGTGATCCCGGCACCGCGGGAGCTGACCTCACGTCTATTTTCAGAGAGTTTGACGCGTCTGTGTTTTGTCACAGCTGTCGACCACCAACAGGTGTTGAAGGAAATCACTCACGGTGGCATCTTCCCCCATCGCGTCCCGCCTGGTTTTAGTTGTACACAAGTTGGGAGCTGACTTAAATACAAGGTGTTAAACTGCTTAATTATGTAGTTTGTTTACTGGTATTCACAGACCTCTGTCTCTGTGTGTGTGCATCCCCTTGTGCTGCAGCCTTTACATTAAGTCAGTTCAGACTTGCGTGTAAAAGGCACCAGGATGTGAGACAGATGTGTTAGATTAAGGGGTGCAGGTCCGTCAAGACCTAAATGAACTAAGTGCGGTTCAAGAAATCCTTAATTCTTAAATCACAATCATGTTGTGTTTGAATACGCTCCTGAAGCTTCATTGTAAATAAACATGTCTGCTCTGCACGAGTCGTCAACATGAAGTAAACGGATGCTTTTAGTGTCGGTGTGACTGATCTGCCTTTTGTTGCTCTGTTGATGTTGGCGCCTGCTCTCCTCCTCCGATGTGTTCCCGTGTTGGTGCTTTGGTTACTGTATGCTTTGTGTTACAGGATACCTGAACAATGAGCTCACTCACTGACTTTTGACTTCATATTTTCTTTCTCTTTTTCTTTTCTCGACTCCACTCATTCCCAACTTTCAGACTTTTTCTTTCTGGTCTCTGATGTAATCTCTCCTCCCTCTTTCGCTCCCGGTTTCACCCCAAAACCACTCCCTGTGCACACACACACACACACTGTAAAAAGCACAGAGTGTGCTAGCGGACATAAATCGGGGCCTTTGAGGTTTGTTGGTGTTTATTTCTGAGTACCTACACACATCTGTTCTCCGTTGAGATATTAGTGTATGACTTTAAGTGCACGAGGCTCTCTGAGGAAGTTAACCCGCTTGTGTACATTTTGTTCCATGTGGTCTTCTCTTGGAGGTGGGGGGGGTTCAGGTCTCCACGTGGCGCTGCTTCCTCCTGTTTCTCACTCTTTTCCACATGGCCTGAGACGAGCTGGTGAACTCTGGTTGATATGATGTGACGTTGTGCCACGTAACATGAACTCCTACTGAGGTGTGTTCAGCGTTTTCTCTTTCTGTTGTCAGAGATCTGTTTTTGTCTTTATTTATTTATTGTCCCAGCAGCCCAGTAGGACACTGGGTTAGTGTCACATAAACATGCACGAGCATGCCAGGCGTCAGTATCACCGCCATCTGCTGTCATGGGCTGGTATTACACTGAACACTGCGGTGAATGGTCTGTGCTGAACCAGAGGTTTTCAGGGGAAGAGGTGAGGCAAAGATGCTGTGTGAGGAGGTTAGTTATTGTTTGTTCTGCTGCAGCTCATTAAAGCCCAGTTTCCTGTTTGTGTCATCATAGTACTCCTCCACGGAGTCATACCGGAGCACTCGGACATGACGCACATTTGTAGGTGAAGTGTGATTTTTCCGAGGCGAACATTTCAATGTCCGCCACAAATTAAGGTCCATAAATCTGCTTGGAAGTCATAAGAAAAGACGACGCCCCTTTATAGCTGCAGAACTTATATCGGTGCTGATATCGGTATCGGTGCATGTCGAGCCAGTTTGCCAAAATGTAAACGAATATACAGACGATAAAAAGTCCACAGCTAACTCACTGAATCCATGGCAACACTTCCTGTTTACATCCCCTTCAAAGTTTATTATCTACCAAAGAATAGAATAATAATATGAGGGGAACACGACCAATAATATAAACGTTTGTCACGTTGCAGTAGATGTATATAATGTGTGTTAATGTTGGGGCAACGTGTCCGTACTCTCTGAACTCTGTTGTGTGTTGATCTTTAAGGGCCTGCTTTGACCCCCCCACAGATCTCCCTGGAGACGGAGCGTCTGGGGCCCCGTCGAGTGGAGGGCCTGAGGAAGGAGGACGAGGAGTGGCAGAAGAAGGCTCACGCCGCCGTTCTGTCCATACAGGACCTGACTGTCAAGTTCTTTGAAACCACGACTCGGGCACAGAAAGGTGAGCGAGCGTGAAAGGAGGCTTTTCCTGTTTTTATAAAGAGTCTCTTGTCTTTGCTGTGATGTGTTGTGTGTTTACTCCATGACAGAGTGCAGCTAACGCTCCACGTAGAGATGATTTAAAACCAACAGCCCCAGTCAGGTTTCCAACCTCGCATACCAAAGAGATTTCTACAAGTCCTCCAGAAGTATTTTAATCATGAAACAATTTCAGCTATGAACCGTTCGGAAACACGTCAACATGTTTCTGTTTAGACGAGGAACAGGCTTCACTGACCTCCAGTTAAAGCACATGTGCACCAAACACTGCTTTGTTTTCCATGTAAGGGCTGAAACTAACAGTTGTGTTCTTTGATTCGTCTGTGAATTACTCTCCGATTAGTCGATTCCAGGTTCAGTTTGTAAGACGGTAGAAAATAGTGATAAAATACAGTAAAATATGACGGTGGCGTCTTCAAACAGTCAGTGCAGCTCTGGTCCATCTCTTGACAGTACTGTTATACGTGTTGCAGCTTTGCATGAGCGGATGCGCGCCGACCAGAAGAAGTTTGGCAAGTCGGCATGGGTGGTGGCGGTGGAGCGCATGGAGCGGCTGCAGTACTCCGTCTCCAAAGAAACCCTGCAGCTGATGAGGGCCAAGGAGATCTGCCTAGAGCAGAGGAAGCACGGCCTGAAGGAGGAGGTAAAGTCCACCGACGCTGCTCACAAGAAGGTTTATCACCGAGGAAGATCACGCTGTGTGTTCTTATAGTGAGTCTGTTCAGAAGCCACAGTAACCAGGGATGGAAGAAGTACTCCAGATGGTAGCAGTACCACGGTGTACAAACACTCTGTAGAAGTCTTACTTAAGTACGAGTATTGGCATCAAATACTTAAAGTACTAAAAGTCCTCCTCATGCAGAGGGGCTCATAATATATATTATTTATTGGATTATAATTATTGATGCATTAATGTGTTCATCACTTTAATGTTGCAGCTAGTTAATATACTGCTGGGTAGTTTAATCTGTAATTATAAATAACAATGAATTAATAATATTTTTATTAATAATCTGAATCTGCAAACTAAGTACAAATGTTGGCAAATAAATTAGTAAAAAATACAATATTGGCTTCCAAAATGTAGTAAGTAGAAGTATAAATTATAAAGTGTACCTCCAACTTGTACTCAGGTGCAGTACTTGAGTAAATGTACTCGACGGTAACAAGAGCGAGGGACACGAACACTTTGAGAAAGAAGTAAGATAATGTCCGTGTTAG
The DNA here is from genome assembly GCF_004355925.1 of Anarrhichthys ocellatus. Classification (NCBI taxonomy): domain Eukaryota; kingdom Metazoa; phylum Chordata; class Actinopteri; order Perciformes; family Anarhichadidae; genus Anarrhichthys; species Anarrhichthys ocellatus. Next base: position 302,391 of record NW_022280053.1, read on the forward strand.
AAACATGAGCTCACGGCTCAGACATCCTGCAATGGAGTGAATAACATCCTGCTGTACAACAGTGGAAATGACTCATTGGGAATGATTGCAGGGGTCACGCACTTACTGTACAATACATGTGTACATGCATAAAGAAGTAGCTGTTGTAGCTCAGAGAGAAAAGGAACGCATGTTAATTAAAAAACAAGTGCGCAGACGGGAAGTACTGCAAAGTCACCCGTCCTGTGGCGGATCCCCTCCGCTCTGTGGTTTAGGAGAGTAATGCAGCAACTGTGCGTCTGCGTTTGTAGATGCAGAGTCTGCACGGTGGAGAGGACGCCATGCTGCGCCTGGACCAGCTGGAGGAGCTGTACTACGAGCTGCAGCTGCAGCTGTACGACATTCAGGCGGAGGTGCTGCGCTGTGAGGAGCTGCTGCTCACCGCTCAGCTGCAGAGTCTCCGGAGGCAAATGACCGGTGAGCATCTTTGAGGGCTTTAGTTCAGCTCCATGGAGCAAATGTGTCATTCAAATGTAAAACAGGCCATTCAGTTAATATCCACCACAAATCTATGGCTTCCAAAATGTTTGTGTTAATGTTAAGAATAAATATCGGCCGATATGTGGTTATGTCACTTATGTCATTTTTTATTAGCTAAAAATGAGTCTCAAGACGCCTTACTTTCCCAATTCTGTCTTTGCAGTTCTAAAAAGTTCTTTAAAAAAGTAAATTTTAAGAGCCAAGACTGATCTTTGTTTAGTGAGGTAATTACATTTATTCATGAGGGACCATTAAAATACAACAAAGGAATACTTCACAGTTAAGGCTGCTGCATGAGTTGTGTGAGAGTCTGTTCAGAGATGTGCTTTAATAACCTAAGAACCCGATGAAGCAGTGTTTATAACTGCGTTTGGTTGAATCTCTTCTGATGTTGTACCAGAGCGACAGGACGAGGTCGTTTACTACGACGCCTTTGAGAGCCCCGATGCCATGAAGGGCGACGAGGACCCGGCGACCCCGCCGCCGCCCCTCAGAGAAGAAGAGATCAGCGTCCTGCAGCAGAGGACGAGGCAGCTCGAGGCCCGCAGGGGCCGCATCACCGCCAAGAAGGTCTACCTCAAAAACAAGAAGGTAAGCGTCGACGATGAAGACGTCTCTGTGGAAGTGTTTCAGAACAGCTGCACAGGTCAGTTTATCTCCTTTTGTTTTTCTTCAACAGGAAATCTGTATCGTCAATCACAACCAAAAGATTCAACAGCGACAAGGTAGCCATGTGTCCCTACAGACACTGCAACAGGTAAGACACCACTGTGTGCAATTCATAAGCATTTTGAATGGGGCATAAAGTTCCCTCTGGTAAACCGTTTTTACCAAATACAAGTGTATTTGTCCAGGGCTTTTATTGTGAAAGGTAAGAACAGAAGTAGGGGATCTGGTCTGCGTTGCCTTGCCGTCTTGGTTTGGACTACGGAGCCTCCGTGTTGTTGAACTTTATACTGTATGTTTTAAATATGTCCGTTCTGCACAACGTGATTGGTTGATGCCTTAAATTTAGGACCGGGTTAGGAGGGTGGCGGGTGGGGGTGTGTTGGTTTCGTCCGCCTGGAAGCAGACCGAGAGCCTCCTTTTCAAACGGTGCGGTTGTTTAGTCCGAGTTGCATCGTTGGCGAACCACACTAAGAGAGACCAAACAATCAAACTTGTTTCCCATAAAGGGAGGTGAAGCCGAGGAAGACAATGAAGCCAAGAGCAACGCCAGAGTGAGTCAGGACAGGCAGAGGACTCTGGACCGACTTCGCAGCCTGAAGCAGGTGAGAAGCTCAGACGTCCACTGATGTTCAGCTCCTTCTGAAGAGCTCCTGTAACCTGTGACTGACCCCGGTGTGTCTGATCTTTTGTTACCAGCGTTATCCCGGCCAGGTGACCCTGAAGTCCAGCCGGCTGCGTCTGAGTCAGCCTCCCGGCCGGAGGAGGTCCGGCCAGCAGCACGGCACTCACTCGGCCAGCGTTCAGACCGACTGCATCTCGGATCTCCCAGAACTCTCTGCTCCTCCTCCACCTGACGCCTGCAGCTGCGACAGCATCTCTCTGCCTACGGTTCAACTCGATAACCTCGACTCTTCGCCTCCTTTCCTCTCGCTGCCTCTGTCACTGGGTGCTCCTCCTCCTCCACCACCTCCCCCTCCTCCACCTCCTCCCTCAGAGGACCAGCAGGGTGAGGGCAGGGAGGGTAACCCCAGCCCGGTGCGGCGTCTTGAATGCGAGTCCGAATCTTCGTCTCTGCCTCTGGCTCCGTTTTCCCCTCGCTTCTTTGACAGCAGTCAGCTGCAGACGGCGAGGAAGAAGCTGAAGAAGACGGCCTCGCTGGACTCGTCTCAGTGGAGGAGAGGTGAGGAGGGAACTCTTTTATTGACGTGTGTCAGAACAAAGGAAAAGGTTCAAGTTTAATTACAATAATAACTGCTTTATATAGAGAGGTGATCTCATCGTCAACATACCTTCTTCATGCATACATTCATTTCTTGCAGCTTTTCCAGGTTCGGGTTTTGTTACTTTCATTAATTACAACATTAGGAATTATTGTTATAAACAGCTTGGAAGTATTTAAAAAATTGTGAGATCTATCTATCTATCTATCTATCTCGTCCCCACTGGTTTTCCGAGATACTTTAATACTTGAAACAACAGGTGCTAAATTGCGTATTATACAGTTTTAAAAGTCTTTACCTTGTGCGTGAGGCTGACTGTAGCGTCGGTGTGTTTCCTGCAGCGAGCTCCCCCATGGACGAGGTGCTGGCGTCGCTGAAACGCGGCTGTTTCCACCTGAGGAAGGCCGAGCTGCGGGTCCTGGCCCCGGACCCGGACGACGACGGCGACAACATCCTGGCTCAGATCCGGCAGGGCGTCCGGCTGAAGAAGGTGCGGACCCGGCCGGAGCAGCAGCGCCAACACAGGAGCTTCACCCACTCGGCCGACGCTCTGACCCGCAGCATCCACGAGGCCCTGAGGAGAATCAAAGAGGCCTCGCCGGATTCCGAGTCGGAGGACGAAGGCCTGCCGTGCACTGACTGGGAAAACTAGCTATTGGAAGTTTTTATTTTTACGGATACGTGGAGCCAAAACGAAGAGGAAACAAGCGGACAAGCCGGGGTTAAATCACCTGGAGGTAGCTTGGTACAATTTGAACAAAAACACTTGATTTTCTTCTTTTTTTATATATCAGAAAACCGCTCAGAAGTATGTCGTTGTTTTTTATTCATACTTCTGTGGGTCGTTTGTAAAGATGGACCACTAATCTTCTTTTTTTTTTAAGTCGTTGCTGTGGCATCCTCGGCGAGGATACAACCTCTGACCTCTCATCATGTCGTCTACATGTCAGAGTCGTACTGTAGCTTGCTGTGATGGGTTTGTTTTAGGAAGTGAGTATTTAGTTTTTTACGTTTCTCTCTCTCTTACATCGACACAGTAAGCGTTCACTGAATACGCGTGCTGTACACTTTTACATTCAACCACGCGACAACCATCCATACTGTATATTTCACTGCATAGAAACGTTTATGCAGAGGAGGATCATTCCCACTTCCTTGAAGTAATCGTTTGACATTTTAGGAGATAGAGCTGCTGGCTGTAGCTTCATATTATACAGAAATTCTCAGCAAAATGGGCCAATAAGTATATTTCCCAAAAAATGTCAAACTACTACTTTCATTTCATCATCCTAGTAGGAAGAATGTAAAAAAACTGGCTTTGATTTGTGTATTTAGCAAATCAGTCATGCTTGTTTTTAGCATTTTCACTTTAAAAATGATAGATATATTCTAAAGAAGGTTGCATATAGAGGTCTATATGACTTAACAATATTTTAGGGGAAGGACATCAAAGTCCATTTCAATCTCCGTCATCGGTTCTGGAAACAACAGGAAGTGCTGACACTATGCTTTTAATGGTGCCAATTTGCCAAAAATGGGGCTCAAATTGGTTCCCACAGTGTGACTCACTGACTCCATGACATCGTACTTCCTGTTTACATCTCCCAAAGCATCATGGGAAATGTAATTCCAAAACCAAGAGCAGGTTTTCTAATAACAGGAGTGACAAAAACCCATAAATATCTACATATTCGTGTTCGGAACTTTGAAAGTTTAACACGCTGTAGCTGACAAGTGAGAGTTTATGTTAGAATACGATCCAAATAAACCGTTTACCTGATTTACTGTTTACCCAACAACACAGGATCAGACCGTTGGAAGATCAGCTGGTTCACAAACACCAACACTGGACATATTAGCACACAAACACCTGTCGGTTTTATCTGATGCATATTCATAACAAATTATATCTGTTGACTTGTGCATCCAAGGACGCCATTTTGACCGGGTCAGTATTTTGACAAAGTATATTATATATAAAATATATATATATTCAGCACCAATTGAAATATAAAGGATTACTTGAATATAGCTTTTGTCGTTTTCTCTGAAACTCAAAAGGATGGATGAAACATTTTAATATATGAAGAGTTCTCCTCTAATGAATAATAACGATCGCCCCCCGTTATCATACATTTAATTACCGATAAATCACAATTCATGACCCAAAAACATACAAAAGAATATTTTTTTTAATGGAGCTCTACTCTGCTGGAACAATTCTGCAGAATACAAAGTATTTAAATGATTGTTCTAGTAATTTCTCTAAAGCAGAATCTGAAATGATTCTCTGGTTGAAGCTCCTAAAATGTGATGATTTGCTGCTTTTATCTGTTTTACATCACTTTCTGTTTCTTGGGACAAAAGAAGCCATTTGAAAACGTTGCTTTGTGAGCATCTTTCACTATTTTAAAGACTCAGCGATTAATCGATTACTTGAGAAAACAACCTGCAGATGCCCCCCCCCTCTATTTATATACTTTAAACACACGCGTGTAACAAACTCCAGGATATCTGGTTCGGATACATGATGTAGAAGCTTCTCCTTGCAGCATATTTGAAGCCTGTCTGCTGGGCCGAGCTGAAGTCTGAGGCTTCATCGCCCTCTGCTGGTCGACATTTACACCACGTGATCATTTTATTAACCCGAGAGTCTTCTCTCCTTCCACTGCCTTCAAACATTCGTTTTCCAAGCTTGTTTACTTATGGAGTTGGTGTGTGTGTGTGTGTGTGTGGGTTTTATACCAGTCTCTTTATTATGTGTTAAACTGTGTCAAACCTGTCTTCAACTGAATCTCACCCTTATTCTCCTGTATTTAACAAGTAATGCACTGATGGTTACATTTAACAGGAACAGTTTGACTTTTGTTGGGGTGGAAATTCATTCATTCATCTTATTTCAGGCCGAGAGTTTGATGAGACGGTTACAAATACACTCGTGTCTGAGCTACAGCTAGCCGATGGTTAGCTTAGCTTAGCTTAAAGAGTGGAAACAGGGGGAACTGCTAGCCTAGCTTTGTTTAAATGAAAAACCTAGAAGCTACCGTTGCTCTGTATTGGCCGGATGTATGAGTACATAAGCGTTTGCTAACAAAGAAAGGTGATAAAATGAGTGTTGTGTTTAATTATATTAATAAATCTGACACATAATACTCCTTTAAACCACTAAACTGTAGTTTTACACTTTTGGTTTAAACAAACACGGTATAACGTGTTAATTAGGGAGGTTTTGAGTCGCTGGTAGCCGTTAGCTTTCGACAGAGCAAGGCTAGCTGTCCTCCCCTGTCTTTATGCTAAGCTAAGCTAATCGTCTTCACATTTCACATTAAAACGTGTCAAACTGTTCACTGTGAACATAATGGAGTTAAACAGCTGTCGTTTAAATAGAGAAACTGTTGCTAAGTGTTAGAAATCATCGTGACTCTTGAACGTGTTGCATGCAGTGCAACGACATCGTGGCTCAAACTGTGCTTCTCTTCCATCCACGGAGATCTTTAATGATATTTAACATTTTTTACATCATGTGTAACAGTAAAACTTGGCAGCAGATATTGGCTCAGTGACAGTAACTCCACACTGCTCTTATTTTGTAATTTTATTTGAGCTTATTAAACCATTGTGCTTTTGACAAAAACCTGTTTTTTAAACGTGCAGAATACGACACTAGTTGAACCTTTTACGACCTTATGCATGTGACGAACCCATCACAACGTAAGTGCAATAATTAAGAAGAAAAGTCATTTTTATGAATTAAAATACTGTAATGAAATGTAAAATTATATCCGCATGCCTAAATGTATTGAAGTATTTATTGAAACTTCATATTTTAAAATGATTTTTAAAAGCATACAAATGTAAATGTACTTTATAAAGTTTTCTTTTTTGTTGCTCTTTTTGTTTCCTATCATGACATTCCTCTCTGCTTTCTATATCCTGATTATATTTCCCTTTCAAAATAAAATTAAGCACCAACATGTTGTCTTAGAATACTCTCCGGTGTCTTTTATTTTAATAAATTATTAAGTAGTTTATAAACATTTAATAGATGGATTATATCAACAGCTATAACTCCTCTTCACTTTGCAGATTAACACAAAACATGAATCAACTAATACATTATGATTATTGATATAGACAGACTTTTGGTGTATTTTCATGCTGTTACTTTTACTCTAGATTTTGCCAGTAAAAGTATTTTTACACTGTAGTATTACTACTTTTACTCAAAACATGAGTACCAATGTGCAGCCCAGATTGTGAAAGAACGACACGACAAGTTGCATTTGGTTTTCTTTTACTATAAACTCAAAATTACAATTTGTGTTTTTAAGCATGTGGTATAATCAACATTTAAAAGTTTATTCAAATGTTTTATTTTTTCCTTTCAAGCTGTAATATTCATAATTTTCAACATGATAAAGTCACCGCTAAAATCATTTCAAGTCTCCCAAATGTACCCGAACCAACAACAAGCCCTTAAATAGTGTTCTTCAGGTGTGTATATACTTATTCCTCTGAACGGCGCTGAATTTTTGGCAATAGTAAATCCCACAAAAAAATAAAGTACCGTTGGTGCGTCTCTGGGCCAGCGGCTATGTCGGCAACAGTTCAAATCTGTACAGGAAAACATTTGGCAAAAGAAAAAAAGATTCTCTGCAAATCCAACCAGCAATTGCCTTCTTTATATTCTCATCTTCATAAATAGTTCAAAAATATTGCCAGTTTTTCCAAAAAACAAAACAACCTCAACAACCCACGTACCAGACATTTAAGATTAAGTGAAAACAAGATGCAAATAAAGATCTCTGCTCGTGTACAACTTTCATCTTCAGTAACAGTTAGTAATAAATTAACAACAAATCAAAAAAGGATTCAATCTTTGCACTTCAAGTCGCAACAGAAACGAGAGAGAGATTCACTCATACACAAACTCCATTTTTACAAGTGCACTATGAATTTATATTCTTTAAAAAAAAAAGTGTTTAGAAAGAAAGTGAATAAAATCTCGCTTGTGGTTTAAACATATCCGAGAGAGGAGTAAAAGTACCTGAAAGTGAGAGTGGAAAGTGTTTATTTACCCTCTGAAGCTCCCTTTTTTGTATTGCTCACATGTTGTATAAGAATATAAGACAAGAGTCCTCACCCGTCCGTCTTTTTTTGTTATTTTTTGGCAGTCCCTCGGTTGATTATAGTCACAGGAGGAACCTTTGTCTCTTCAAAACATTCGAAGCCCCTTTCAAACCTCCAAAGTTCAACTGAATAAAAATGAATCCGAGTGTAGGAAAAGCTGGAGTCCATCTCGTCTGACTCCCTAGTGTTCGTTTTGGCGGACGATGAAAGAAAGAAGATGAGGAGAAAAAAAAAAGCGAACAATCACCGGCTCCAGGTGATTGTTCGCACAATGCACCAACGCCAAGCTCCAAAAACAGAAAGCGCAGCTCGCCTTCAATTAATTCATTAAAGACAAAATGTTCCCGCAAACGGCATGATATTAAAGAAACGCGTGTTAAGAATATTCCAGAGCGGAGTGGAGGGAAGGCATGGACCAAGCAAAGCCTCTTTTACTTGGTTTCTTTGTAAACATGTACCGTAGCAAAAAAAAACACAAATGTGTACCTTTTTAAATGCATAAAGTCGTGTGTAAACTTTTACACGTATAAATGTGAAGAAAAGAAAATTCAAGTTACATGTCGGTGACGACGTGATGTGCCAACATGCAGGTCGTTTCCTCTCTGTGTAGCTGCGGCTGCGTTGGTCTCTCTGGCTGCGTCTGCGTCTGCGTTCGTCACTCTAGCTGCTCTCGATGAGCTTCCCCAGCGCGTCCCGCAGCTCCGTCAGCTCGAACAGCTTCCCGTCCAGCAGCTCCAGCAGCGAGCGCAGGCTCTTGCGGAAGGCTTCCCTCTCCTGCTGGTTGCTCTGCAGACGCTGCTCCAGGTCGCTCAGCCGGGCCTCCAACGCCTGGTTCATCGACTCAGTGTCCTAAAAACAAATAAATAAAAAGAACGTGCCCGTCAGAATTTGGTGCATCAGACTAGCTGTTGTCATATGTTTTCATTTATGCAGAAGCCATGAGTGATTTGACTGAGTGCAACAGTCACGTGACAAATATTCTGTAAGACTTCGCCGAGAGCAGAGGCTGTAACGACGTCAATAGTTTAAAGTAGATAACACGTAGAACCTCCATTTTTATTATTCGTTACACTTTTGGACACAAATGTTGGATGTATAGATTCCATTGTTTTTACAACTTTTGTAAAAGAAATTATCAAAGAAATTCACCTTGTTTCAGCTGCTCATATTTAGACTGTCCAATATGTGGTGAACGCAGCATTAGCAGCAACATGCTAATGAGCTGCAGGTGCACCTGTAGTTCACTCACCTGTAGCTTCTGTGTCAGGGAGTCTTTTTGAGGATGAAACTCGTTGGCACTCTGCACCTCTTCTTTAAGACTCTCCAACTCCTGGAAGTAATACAAAAAGAGAAAGTACTTATTAAAGCTCAAATAAGACGTGTAGTACTCCTCAGTACACAAACTCGTACCTCCTCCTTGGCCCTCAGAGCCGACTCCAGCTCCTCTATCGTTTGGTTGAGTTCTGTCTTTTGGGATTTGATCACTGTGGTTTGGCCGCTCACGCACTCCAGCTCCGTCACCTGGAATACAAAATAAACCATCAACACATAGTCGAAGCTGACTCATCAATAAACGAGATCATTTTAATGACTGCAGCGATACCCGTTTGTGTAGCCGCTCCGCTTCCTCCTGATAGGCCCCCAGCTGTTGCTTCCACTGTTTGACGTTGGCCGTGGACTCGAGCAGAGCCGTCGTCAGCTTGGCGTTGTTCCCTTTAAGAGCCGCCAGCTCCGCCTCCCAGTGCTTATTGATGTTGGATGAACTGGGACGTGAAGAGGAGACCGTTAGAAGGGCTGCAGCTAATGTATATTTAAACCTGGAGCTTGTTTCCTCATGTGTTAGTGCAAACTGGTCCAGTAATGAGCGAGAGGGCTGCAATGTCATGTATTGGCACCAGCTGGCACCGTCATTAACTTCCACTTATAACAACAATCAGGGAAAAAAACAAGCACTTTTAGTGGACGTAGCGGCCGGTTACAGTCTTCTCCTTCAACACTGGAGCAGTTCTAAAAGGAGTCGTCCTCATTAGTCACTCGGACACAAAAAACATGGAAAATATAGTCCTGGTTGAAAAATACAGAAGTTTGCTTTTAACATTTGGCAGAACAAAGTGAAAAGCATTTAGAGAAGTTAAATTTCTACGTGGTTATAACTCGTTAAAGTTCTTCTGCTGCATTAATGTCACCCGAAGCACAGCGGACAAAACTATATCCACTCATTTAGTGCTTTATAATTAATGGGAAGCATGCGTAGTGTTTTAATGTAATGCTGTCCAGAGGCCCAGCGACCACATTAATAATACATGAACGAACGAATCGACACGAGCTGCAGCGCTCTGAGCCGCGCTGTGCCAATTTCATTTTAAATCAGCACTCCAGAGAGTCTCACATACACTCCCGAACGTGATCATGTCACCATCAGGATGCAAATGGAAAGAACAGGAAGTCACATGGAGAGATTCTCTTCTCCTCTCGGTTCTGTGCTAACCTGGCTTACCTGTGTGAGAAGGGCAGTGCATTCTGGGAAGGCTCTGCTCTGGGCTCGGCGTGCTGAGGTGTGGCCGGTGGGACTCTCTCATCATCTGTGCCGTTGATGCTCTCTGGGGTCATAGGTGACAGCAGATCACCTGGGGCCGACTCCTGGTTCCACACGTCGGTAAACAGAAACATATATATATATATATATATATATATATATTAGCAGAACATAAACACATGGAGATTTTGTTGAAGCATCAGTTCAACATTTTCGGGAAAACAGATCATTTGCTTTAATGCCGAGAGTTTAATGTCTGTATGATAAATATGAGGCTTGAGCCAGTCTTTATGCTAAGCTAAGCTAAACGGCTGCAGCTACATATTTATCACACAGACATGAGCCTCTCTGCAAAAAAGACAACCAAACATATTTCCTGAACGGCTGAACTGTTCCTCGTCAATTCGGACTATGAGACACAACGATAATCAATAAAGTGTGAATGATTCCGTGCTCTCAAAAATGAACAGGATTTTCCCGCTGAAATGTAGGGAGGGATGCTTGCAGCTTTTAGGACCTGAGCTGCTGGTTTAACGTGCACACATTTTAGACAAAATCTTTCTGAAGACAGAAAAGGAAAGTCTCCTTTTTCATTGATCTTGGTATAATTGTTGTCACAGCTGCTCAAACATCCCCGACTGTAGCTGACTGTCACTTTGTGAGAGCATGAAAGGAGAACTGGAGGGTTTTGTGGGATAAATTCACAGAGACGATGCTCCTCTGGTTGTTAGTCTGACATCGGGGTGATACACAAAGGATTTTAAAGACTGATGACGGAGGTTCTTCTGAAAAAACAATGGGCAGAAATCTAACATTGTGCTCACATTGAATGCTGCAGAGGGGAGTTTGGGGGGAGGGGGGTTGGTCATTTGAGTCGTGAAAATGATGCTTTCCATTTATTCTTTACCTTATTTTTACCAGGTTTGTTGACTGACAACACATTCCTTTTTACAGCGCCACCCTGAGGATGCTTTAGGGAGAGCAAAGGAGGTAAAACAAGCCACAGAGTCATGTTTAATGTGAGCAGAATGCTGAGTGGAACATGAAAGTATATGAACTGTATTAATTCCCCATCAATTTCTAATTTGGCTTCGGTGTCACATGGGGCTCATTGCCAACATTAACGTATTAATATTGAATTAACACTGATTCTGAATGGAAGACGTACTCCACTGTGAAACATATTAAACCAGAATGAAACCAGGAAATGTTTAAGAAGGAAACTGCCTCGTTAGCTCAGAATTAGCTGTTAGCATCTAGCGATCTGGTCAGAGCCCTGGATTTAAAGTGGTGGACAGTTTTGCAGGAGGAAACATCTCGTTTGAGGGCGCACGTGAGCTTTATGCTGCTGCACTAATAAAAAGACATCTGGCTCCAGATGTGTAAATGCAATGCCTGGTATGTTTTGATGGTTAACAGCAGGAGGTTCATACAGACTGACGATATAACATCCAGTATGGCGAGGCTTTGATGCTGTTAAACTGTGCCGCATTGAACTCTGTGTAAAGACAAAAAGGTTCTTCTCCTCAGATTTATAAAGAACCGCGTTTATATGATTCGGATTTATGAATCTTGCAGCTATTTTTCTCTCCAGATTTCTACGAATTGAGTCTGTATGGTTCCTTCCTTTTTAAAATATATTTTAGTTTAGTGCTTCTTTTTAAATACTTTTTTCTATTTTATAGTTTTATTCTATACTAATTTCAATGTTTGAATACAGCTGCGTTTCACTGATGTTGTGATGTTGTGAGTCACCTGAGAGGGAGAGCTGCTGAGCTCCATCTTCTCCTGAGACTTCTCCTTCGCTAGCCGCGCCGCCTCCTTGAACTCGGCAAACTTCTCTGCAAACTAGAAATAACAGCAGCAATTAATACAACTCAACCACAACAACTTCCATGTTTTCTGAGAGAGAGCATGCACACTTTTGCTATTAATGCTCTCACCTTGGCCAGGCTGCTCTCCGACGAGAAGCCGAGGCCGTAGACGGTGTTCGCCCGGCTGTCGGCCCATTGGCCGAACTTCTGCGACGTCTTGGTGAACGTCATGTTGGGGGTGATGGTGCTGTTGATGATGGCCTGTTGAGGACAAGACAAGTTAATACAGTTTGTTAAAGCCTCGTGGATTCAGGAAACAGACGTAATGGAGGGTTTGACGACAGCAGCTGGATGTCTTGATTATACGGAGAAGCGGTGGTAATACAAGTGTGTGTGTGTGTGTGTGTCGTGTAAAGACGTGGGTTTGATTTCCCACTGTTTGGTTAAACAGGAAGCAGCGAATGAGGAGTTCTGAAGTGAGTCGACCCGACTGTCGTGTTCTCGATCAGAGTGGGAGGACTCGCTGGCAGAGAGGCGAGCACAGAGGATGAAGAGAAAGATTTCAAATGTACCATTAAGATGTCTTTATTCTTCACAAAAGAGACGTAAACTCAAGGTTCACTTACTCGCTTCATTGAAGCTTTTGACTGAATCACACACGTTCGAGCTCCTCGTTTCACTCTGGAGGAAACAACTAAAAAAAGGTGGGTTGAAAGCTCCAGAACAAGCCAGTAAGTGGACCTTGAATCCATTCTCACCTTGCTGCAGTGACGTACAGGTGTACTCCGGGACGCAGTGACATCACTGCTGCGTGTGGCCTAAAACACTGCTTTTCAGCCTAATGTTGAGTTACTAAGATTTGTAAATAGCAGAATGGAAAGAAACGCGTGAAGAAATAAGGACAAAATCTGCTTGAAAATGTGGTCGTATGTGTAGACTGACTGAAAACTGTCAAAACTGTTACCAAAGAAGTGAGCTTGTAAATTTAAATTTATACAGAAACACTTCATATTTGTTAAATATATATATGTAACGACGTGATTAAAAAAGAAAGGGTCACAAGATAAATTTGAGGTGAAGAGTGAAGCAAGACAATTAATATAAGAAAGCATAAATACACAGAGTCAATATGTGTTCTTTTTTAGACTTTCCTCTTTCTTTTTTGTCTTGGAAAATCACTTTTACTTCTTTGGAAAAAACATATTCTGGTAAAACAGGACAACCAAACCCACGTGCGATCAATGACGGGGATTTTCACGAGCAGGTGTTGTTTTGGTTTTCTTGGGTTTTGTAAATCCACCGGCCGTTTCATTTCAGAAGTTCAAAACAAAAGTTTTCTCCCTTCTAGAAGTTTTTTTTAAACAATCTGTCTCGCTTGTTTTCTTCTTCTCTGCTGAAAAGACTTTTTTTTGTCTTTGACTTGTTTGTCTGGATAATAACGTCCTCCAGCTCCAACCCACCCGATCTCTGGTATTTCCAGCAGAACTTGCTGGTTCAACAACAGCAGTAGTCACCCAGAGAGGCTCTTGCATAACTCTGCTAACTCCACCCCTGCACCTCTCTCAAGACTAAAATAATCACTGCCACATAGATACGACTGCTTCAGCCCAGAGAGGCCGCGTCGAGGCAAACAAGTCAGACGAGCTGAGCAGAGGTGGGATGTTATGGACAAAATCTAATGTAGTGTTGGCACCAGGCAACACCTCTCAACACACAAGCTGAGTGGTATATACACACACACACACACACACACACACACACCTTAGATCCATCCAGGCTGATGATTCGATAGACATTCCTGGTGTTGTCGTAGAAGTAGGAGACAGTGACGGCATGTTTACTGGTGGGAACCCAGTTCTTCTTGGTGCTTGGGTCGATCTGGAAGACGTGGGCCCGGGTACTGAAGATGGGCTGCTCTCTGTGTGCGCAGACAGAGGGGGGGGTTGTTAGTCAGTAGCTAGGCCTCAACTCTGTGGTTAAGCAGGAGCAACAAGCTTTGGTTACACCAACATAGATAGAACAACAAACATTTTATGCCACATCGACAACTCAAAGCACTGTGTTCCAGCAGACACAGATTGGTGCTGAAAGACAAACTACAGCCATGCTAACGGCTCAGGAAGGAGAACATGAATGTATGAACCAAAGGGCTCTTCCTGGAGCCGCATCGCTAACGTGGCTAAAAGACACAAATGTAAACTTGTGAATAAAGCTCCACGTGAAAGATCTAAACATGGCTCTGCTAAAGGAAAGAGAAACGTGATGAATCAGAGGAAGGTGAGAGAAACAACTTCCCAGATCCCATCACATCCATAATTCACCAGCCTGCTGTGTTGCTGCCGCAAAGAAACGCACCCATCAGGCCGTCACGCTGAAGTGTGTTTATGTACAAACGTACACACGAGGACAGATCGTACACAAACTCTATTCGCTATATATCTGCAAAAAAAGAAAGACTCGGGAGGAGAAATGAAATAAAGGATGTCTCGAGCAAAAAAAGAAAAAATCCAAATATTAAAATGTGCTTCATGATGTAGATTTTCAGCAATGTTCCAAAACACAAATAAATTGTTATAATTCCACGATCGCTCCGCTACTTGGAGTTAATGAAGCTTTGCAGCCGGCGGGTAATGAAGTCATTAAAAAATGATTTATGCTCAAAATAAAGCCTCACGGAAGCCGGACAAAATAATGTCACACAAAACAATCATAATGCTGTGATTTAGACGACCTAAATGATATTTAGTCTGCTAGAACTCTGCTGCAGAAATGTGTCAGAAGATCAGAGGCAGGTTTATTCCTATATAGGTTTTTTGCTTCGGTATTAAGGTGCATAACAGTCACAAAAAAGAGCCTTTTCTAGCAAGGTTTTATAATTTCTGATAGTTTTCAATAAGCTCATTTTAAACAGTTTGGCAGCACCTCGTGGTGGTTCTTGCTGCTAATCCAAGAGCACAGCGTCACCTGACCTCCATCTCAGGAAGCTCTTATTGGAGGCAGGTGTGCTGACATTAGTGGGAGACGCCACTAGAATCACCTCGTCTTCAACCGCCCCGTGTTTTGGGTATTTTGACGGGTTTAAAGATTTAAACTTTTTGTAAAGGCTAGTATATTTTGTTCATGGCGCTACTGTGAGCTAAATCAGTTTAGCCGAACCCAGCAACTCGAATGCACCACCGCAACCATCAATGATCATAAACCAGTGACTAACCACCCAAAGGACAGTCACGTGTAATGTTATGGCGTCTGTTGGCCACCCATTTTGTTTAAAAGCTGCAATAGTAAGAGAAAATATAAAAACAAGCACCGCAAAAGTCAAGATTCATGATTATCAAATAGGAATTTTGAATGACTTGAACTGACTCCTGCATAGAACCGGAGAGATTGGCTCCTAAATGGAACATGTTACTGTTGCTATCTGTTGCATGGCACATTTACAATGAAGACAGATTGCCATCTAAATGTATTGTAATTATTAAAACAATGGGTTCTGTATTCCAACACACGGGGGTAGATACAATCTGTTTTCTCA
Organism: Anarrhichthys ocellatus; assembly: GCF_004355925.1. Lineage (NCBI taxonomy): Eukaryota > Metazoa > Chordata > Actinopteri > Perciformes > Anarhichadidae > Anarrhichthys > Anarrhichthys ocellatus. The sequence continues at coordinate 317,811 of NW_022280053.1, forward strand.
TTTTGAGTCGGTGAACTTGAGATTTTCCGGCTAATTTGTCAGACTTTATCTGTAGCCAAGGAACCGAGCTAATGTTCGCTCCATGTTGGTGTAAAACGCTGTCGCTGTTGTGTTTATGTGGGTAAATATGTTCTCTTTGGTTTTGTGTTTAGGATTGTTGGTCTTTGTTTTTAAGTATCTTGTTTTTATTTGCACTCTATATATTTGGACTCTTTCATACTTTGTACTGAAACTGCTGCAAAATAAAGTTCTATCTTATCAATCGGTGATGAAGCAGCTTATGCAGCTGACCGTGGTTCAAATCCGAGACGATTTAGTTTCATATTTGTCACATTTACAGACTTCCAGTTAATTCAATGTAAACAGCATTGAATTGGAAATCAGTTGAAAGACGTCCGCCTGTATTTCAGGAAACAGACGCATACAGTAATATCTGACTGCTGTTTTACCAGCTAATGGCTTAGTTTAGTGTTAATACAACTTTAATTTTGCATATATTTGTTATCTGTCATTTTTTTCCCTTCCTGCTACAAGGAACATAAAAGATAAATGTGTTGAAGCTAAAAGGGCGAGAGCAGGACGTGGATTCAGCCAACTGAAAATAAACTTTAATCTAATTTGAAAATACTTTGTATTCTCGTGTAGAGTTAGTAAAGACAAAATACTGCTTTAGATTTGTTTTTAAAATGTCAAAGTCTCAATTACTCGTTGTTTTAAAGATTTGCCACCATGGCCACGTTCTAGCAGGTCATTTTATATTTCATTCATTAGTCTGACAGCGTGGCCCAGATCAAAATCTGCCCCCGTGGTGTGTGTGTGTGTGTGTGTGTGTGTGTGTGTGTGTGTGTGTGTGTGTGTGTGTGTGTGTGTGTGTGTGTGTCGGTCGATTGTTAGCCCATAATCCCTTTCCACAATGAACCGTACTGAGGCGTTCAGGTCTCAATGACGAGTGCTTTGACAGAGGAATCTGACCGCAGATGTTATCACATCAGCATTTCTCCACCTCCATCCAGCAGCACACAGAAGACACACACACACAATGTTTGCATACCGGAGGAAAACAAAGACGCGCAGTGTTTCTGTGTCTAAATCAGTGAATGTGTTCAGATTATCTCCAACTACATACAGCGAGTTCTTTATCAGGACTGTTGCAAATCAGTCACTCAGGACATGAAGTCGTGTTGAAGCCACAGTTTGATTCAAGGGATTAGTCACATTATCCCAATTTACTATAAATGTTCCCTCCCAATCCTCACATTTGAGATGTTTCAGTGCTAATTTTAACATTAATCTGTCTGTGACGTGGCTCACACAGGCACACATGGAATATTATGCTCTTATTGATGAATCAGTTAATTTTCTTCATTAACAGATTCATCGTTTGGTCCATAAAATGTCTGAAAAGAAAGTAAAAACGGCCCATCGCAGTCCAAACTGACATGTTGTTTTTTCTGTTTTAGAGTCCAAATTCTAAAGATAAATAGTCATAAAAATACCAAGAAAACCAGAAAAATGTTCACAATTCAGTGTCTCTCTCACTCACTCTCTCACACACACACACACACACACACACACACACACACACACACACACACACACACACACACAACTATGCTCTCTCGCCCACTCCGATCCCAGCGTCCTCGTCTGGTTAAGAGGCAGCAGGGGCTTGGCAGGGCAACACATCCTGTTAAAAATAAAATTCCACCCATATGTTGTTTACCGGGGCTCACAGCCTTTTAGTGGCAGATGTGTGTGTGTGTGTGTGTGTGTGTGTAACAAGTCAAAGGAAAGGTTACAGATTGTCTGTTTCCTTTTCAAATAACTTCTCCTCCATGGAAGATATAATAAGACCAATAAAGGAAGTAAAAGTAAAAGGAAAACAAAACCTAACTAAATTTGGCATAACGCTACATAATCACGCTACGCTGGCTGAGAAGAACTTTAAATTATTGCTATAAATAATGAATTAATTATCAATTAATTTACACTTCATTTTCTCTGTTGATCTATTAGTTATTCGCTCTGTGAAAAGCAAATAGCAACAAAAAGCCCATCCCAATGTTAAAGTGTTTTGTCCGACCTGTAGTCAAAAATCCAAATATATTCAGTGCAATCACAGAAGATGATAAAAAAAATAGGAAATATTCACATTTGAGAAGCTGGATTCAGAGAGCGTTCGCCATTTTTGATTCATGATTGTGGACTTTCATTTGTAATGAGTAAAGTAAGAGTAAAGGGGCCTCAAGACGCTAACAATTCAATATTAATGTCTCTTGTTCAGACTGCAGGTCATTCCTCCTCTCTCTCGTCTCATTTCACCTCTCTACTGTCGCTTTAAAATAAAGGCAATAAAAAGCTGGTTTGGGAGAGAAAGGTATGTAAACAATGAACATCTGCAAAGCCATGCACTGAATTACACCACAAACAAACACACACACTTAACTATCTGCTGTCTGAGTAAAGCATCCAGAGCTACAGTAAGTCCTGTTGCTTCTATGGTCTGTGCAGAACAGGTGTCAGTATAAGACTTTAATAAAGCGACGTGTTGTCTCACTATTCACCCATATGTTCCCAGTGGAGACATGCTGCTGGCAGGTTCAACTTGAGCTTGTTTACAATCCTTCTTCGAGAACAGAAGCTCCAGTACGTGCTGGAGCGGCTCAGGCTGGCTCGCTTGCTTGTTATGGGGGTAACTGCACACACACACTCCTTCTGTGTCTGAGGAATTGATTGTTGGGGTGGATTATGACCATTGGCCTTGAGAATTACAGAGGATGTTCTCACCCCTAACCCCACCCCCACCCCTACCACAATATGACACCAAACCAATCACATGCTACATCATCTGCTTTCATCGGGAACAAGAACTAGGTCGCTCTTGATCAGGAGAATCCCCATACATCTGCAGGTTCAGCCGCATGCATTAGAGCCAAGTGCAAGGGGACGTCATTATTGTCTGGTGGGGAAATTAAATAGCTTTGGTTTCCCTTTGGCAGCAAATAAATGTATTACACACCCTTTAAACTAAATGTCCTTATGGAACAAACAGGAACAACTGTAATGTCTTGCAGTCTTTTAATCACTAAAAGAAGCAACCGCCTCTGATACTTTCCCCAACAGTAGCCTGCTTCATTGCAGCCTAATCTTTTGGCTTCACTAATCTAAAATGTCAGTGTATGGAGGCTGTGAGTAGACATACTGCTGGACAGCTACTTCTACCAGGAGTGTGTGTGTGTGTGTGTGTGTGTGTGTGTGTGTGTGTGTGTGTGTGAGATATCTTAGGGCAGTTTGCTGCAGGGACAAGCATTTTTCTTTCTTTTACATTTGACATGACAGGAGTACTTCATACAGTTAGCCATGGGTGGCTAAGCTACCAGTCGTTCCAGCTTTTGGTGCCCTGCTGAAAAGGGGGGCTGCTCTGATCTACAAAAACAAAGTCAGTCACACCCATGACATGGAGAGTGAGAACTGCAGCTTGACATACCCCATTTTTGCAGAATTTTTGGTGGCTTTAGTTGAGTCGAAAATGATCCTCTCGGGGGTCTCTTGAGGGCGGTGTGAGCAGGCTGCAGGCTGCCTTCAGCTTTTGATCCTCTCTCTCTCTGTCTCTAAAGCCGCTCTGCTTGTTGTGGCTTCACGGCCGGCGGAGCCACGGTTCGGTTCTCAGTCCGGACATGGAGCTCGGCGGCGGTGTTGTCGTTGGTATTACGCCCTTGGGTGCATTTTTGTTTGGTGATTTCACCGAAGCAAACGTGTCTGTGCATGCATGATGCAGGAAGGAAGAAAAGCTAACTCGTAGTTGCCGCCGTTAGCTCAATAAAACTCCTTACAAACGGGGATTAACGTTGTAGAGCTGGGAAATCGGACGAACTGGTACGCGTAGAGATGGTTATCCTCAGCCGGAAAAATACACCATACCCCGACTGTTCAATAATCCCCCTTTCAGTCGCTGGCTCTTTCTTGCAGTCCGCTGTGCCATTAAATTAAATTCCCTCCACCAAGTCTGGTATTAGAGAGTTCTTTAACGCCTCTTTGCGATGGTGGACGTCTTCCTTCAAGAGAGGGCTTCATCTCCGGTGTTTCTGGAGAAAAGACAGAAAACACTCGCTGCATACTCCACGATTTAACATCACCATCCTCCCGAGAAAACGCTCCGCTTCACCGACGTCAACCGAGATATAGGACAGAATGTATGTGCACTCATAAACCAGCTGATTTAATTCACTATCTGATTTTTCGCTTGATTGTTCACGCAATTCAAGCCAAGCGTTAGACTAGGATTTAATGTATGATCCCGATGCTCCATCGACCGGTTCATCCTCTCACCATCCCGCCTGTCTGGTCTCTATCAGCCCGCATCTCATTCATTTAACGTCCTCCTCTCTGCTGCTCTGTGGGGAGCATTAAACTAACGTCATTACGTCATCTCTGGAAAGGAAAACATCCGGCGTGTCTGCAGGGAATGGAAATCAAATGAGGGTCATACCTCAACATTGTACCAGTACAGTACTTAATGTATCAAACAATAATCTAAATACTAATTTTAAGCAAAATAAACCAAAAAAGGTTGAACAGAATCTGGTCCTGTTTACAAATATTCCTTTTTTCCCTGGTAATGAATATTAGGGCTGCACTTTATCATTATTTTTGTTATAGATTCATCTTATTTGGCCTATAAAAGATGAGATAACAGTGACAAATACCACCATCCCAATATCCTAGAGCCCAAGGATACATCATCAAATATATTTGTTTTGTCCAAATAACAATACAAACCCGATAATATTCAATTTACTATGTCAGACAGTTATAGAGTGTATATACAGTTGCCAGTGACACAGAAACACATGATCTGCTACTGATGATTGCCATCTTGTGGACAGTTGTGTCATTGAAGTGCACAGATTCTTAATCTTTCCAATTTTATTGTGACAAAGACATTTTCTGGCACAAGTTATCGATTAATTGGTTAATTGATAATTAAACCACTTGTTAGTGGCAGCCCTAAGATACACGTCCTTATAGTAAATCTGGTGATTGAAGTAGTAAAGTGACAATCTGCAGATGATAATAGGTGCTTAACTCTAATGTAAATGAATTAGTTACTGTTAGCTGCTAGTTGAATGTAATCTGTAGTAAATGAGCTGAATATACTAAAACATTTGTAGAAGAAAGTGCATGTTCAACACCAGTATATTTTTAGCCTTTATGATTGACTGACGGTGTGCCAGACCAGTTTACACATGAGGACAACTTTTGCCCGGATACAACCGGTTGACTTTAAGTAAAACCCTCCCCAGCTCCTCCAGTCTTTCATTTTCACATGTAGTGTCCCCGTCACACTGCGAGACAGACACCAACAGGTGCGAGATTGACACTTTCGTAGTGTGGAGTCACATAAAGCTGATTTTTAAATACAAAACGCTGAAGATAAACACAGTATATTAGCCCATAAATGTGTGTTATTAGAATAAAGGGGTTATAAACGTGCTATTTATCCATTTTGTTCTCCTCACTAGTTCACTGTCAAAGCCTAATATGTGATTTATTGGATCCCGTATAACTAAGAAAACAAACTAAACACGTAACTGCTTCTGACAGACTTAACAGACGTGACATTGGATATAAGCTACCGGCAAAACATTATATTTAGACCTGTCTAAAGAAACCAAACCAGAAGCATTCTACATGCTGATGCATGTTTGTACAGTTCTAATTCATCACAAGCTACAACTAATTAACCCAGATTAACCTATTTATTGTATATGCCAAACGCAAGGGCTCAGCCGGTGTGAACAGATGACAAATTAACCTCCCTGCATGCTGGGAATGCTTCAGATGAAACACTGGAGGACCAGTTTTCTATTTCAAGATTACGCTGAGCACGAAGACTTGGCTGGAGAACACCCGGCCTCGAATGTGATCAACAGAGCAGCGCTGAGTTGTGGTGAGAGGTCGAGAGCAGATTAATCGAGACATTACAACAATGGACACGCTGACAGAAGATGTGTCGCGGGCGGATGTGGACTCTGAGATGAGAGCGATGACACCTGAAGATGTCGCCGGACAAGACCTGGAGGCTGGAGATGAAGTGGAGACCCTTAGAAACAGGTAGAGATCAGTACTTCTTAATATTAAAAGTGGTCTGTGTCACTTTGAACAAATCCCATATTTGCTCAGAGGCAACAGTTGATTTTACAGAAATAAACTGGATTCATTCCCGTATGAATTATATTTCATTAGTGCCACTGACCTGAGTGTTTGAGTGCATACATATACAGTTGCCAGTTTATTTATTATTATTTTATTATATTATGTATTTATTTTTGCATTAGTCTGCATTCATTTTAGCCAGGTGTCAGGTACACCTATAGCTCAAATAAATGCAGACTATATGAATAAATCCTCCCTTAATGAAGGTTATGATGTTTTTATTTTTAGAGACATGTTGATTTAACTTTATGATCATTTTGGAGGTGGTTCTGTTGAATTGTGTTGTATTATACAGAACAATCAGTCAGTAAAATCTAATACAGCTCAACAGCACCTCCAAAATGATCCTTAAGATGAATCAACACCTCTCTAAAATAGTTATGCAAGACTGTTATTCGACTGCATTAGTTTTAGTTCGGTGTACCGAATACAACTGGCAACTTGCGCTTGTATGCTGAGTGTGTGAAAGACTGTGAATGTGAGAAGAACATCCTCTATTCAACAACATTTTATTCATACAGCCCAATATCACAAATGTGCCTCAGGGGGCTTAACAATCTGTCCTCTGTTCTGAAATCAAACTGCCACCTGATAACTCAGCATGCTAATCATCACAAGGTTATCAAAAATAATTAATTTCTAATGTAAATATATTATTTAATCCGGTTGACTGAAAAGCTTGAAAACATATATTTTAATCTGTTAGCTGATGATTTAACCAGAGTGACCTTAAATTTCAATACACATGAAGAAAAAACAGCTCTGCTTATCTCACTGTGTTGTTTCCCTGCCTTCAGTCTACGCGAGGCCGTCCACGACGACAACGTCCGACCCAAGATGCAATGCCTGATGATGGACTCCTCCTTCTCCATGGTTACTATGCAGGGCGAGGACAGCGGGATCGCGTGGGATACGACCCCCATCCGCTGCGCCACGCCGTGGGGGTCCGAAGCTGGAAACTCCACCGTGGATCTCAGCCTCGCCACACCCGGGCCAGCGGGGAAGATCATCTTTGTCATGGACGAGGAGCTGATTTCAAGACGGAAGAATACTAAAGAGAGGGTCAATCAGAAGAGCAGATCGGAAAGACAACGAGTAGTCCTCGGGGAAAGTTCTGAGAACGTCTCGGGAAGGCCGGAGTTGGTAGAAGTCTCGCAGCCGAATGTGAAACCTGAGGAAGGAGACGAAGAGGAAGCGCACGATCATCCCCAGGATAAAGAGCAGCGGCTCTTCAGCTTAGTCTCCGAGGGCTCTGAAATCCTCAACATCGTTGTTCCTCCAAAACTGGTGACTGTGGATGAAGAGGAGAGCAAAGACATGGTGGACAACCTTTCTTATCTGGAGGAGAGCCTGGTTCCTAAAGCCTGGGAGGAGACTCACGATAACGAGCTGGTGTTCACAGGATCAGGTGCAGCGAGAGGGGATCGGGTCGAGCCCTCGTCTTCCATAAACGTAATGGATCCACCGGGCGCTCCGGTGACCAGGCCTGCGGGCAGAGGAGCTGCTGGCAACGCGGACTACTTCGAGGCGTTCGCCCTGATTGACGCCCAGGCTCCGGGAAGTCCTGCTGTGACCTCACAGGGACAGGTAGAGCAAGAGGCGGAGGTTGTCCCCGAGAACCAGGACACAGAGAACCGTGATCAGTCTGAAGATGACAACACCGCCGCAACAACAACAACTGTGGATAATGACACAATGAGTCTGGTGGAAATCACTAGCGAGCTTCTGGATGAAGTGTTCTATGGCAGTACGGGCAGCTACGTCATGAAACCTCTGGACAAAGACGATGGACGTGGCGTGCCCTCCAGGTTCCCTTCAAAACCCAGCGGTTCCGCTTTGTTTGGAAGCCAAGAGGACGTCCTGACTCCGATCTTCCTACCGGATGGACCTCCCAAAATTATCGACCAAATTTTGCTGGAGGAGCCCAAAGCCATGGCTTTCCTTTACACCGACCTGTACGAGGAGGCAGTGGGCAGTCGGAAAATAGAAGAGGATGCAGAAAGTGTGACGTCCGAGAAGTCCTTCCACAGCAGGCAGTCGGACCGGGAGGCCCGGGGATATTTAGAGAAATTCGTCCTCATAGATGAGACTCCTACGCTGGAGGTAGAGCCGTCTGACGAAGACATATCCCCAGAGGAAGGTCCTCGGGTGTTGGTCCAAGATTTGTACGATTTTAGCGATTTGCTTTCCACGCCTGAAGAAGACGAGATGCCGAATTCCGAGGAGGAAATCACAGACTTCTTCAGGTCCAGTGACAACTCTTCTCCATTGGATGTAGATCCTTTCCCTCGATCTCTCGAAGAGGATGAACCCCAAACAACCAGAAAAACTAAAGCCAACACAAACAAAAACGTCTCCGTCAAGGTAGAAAACAAAATCCCAGTGGACCCACTTAACGTCTCAAGCTTCGAGTTTGTCTCGGAGGAACCCGACTGGGGAAGCACAGACGATCATCCTGCAGCTCTGGACGAGAAAGACGTCAGGACGGATCAGGAATTGTGGAAGCAAGATTCGGGAGCCCAGAGGCCAGTTGCCCCTCCCAGGAGAAAGGCCACATCCTCTCCTAAGGCATGTCTGGACCTCACACCTTTGACTCCGGTTGACGGTATTAGGCCTATGCAGGAAAAGGAAGAGAAGGAAGAGGCTGGTGGAAAGGAGCATAGGGTGGAGGAGAAAGAGATGGCGTCGCCAGCTGAGACGGCGTCACCAGCTGAGACGGCATCACCAGCGGAGACGGCCGACGAGGGAGACGGAGAGGAAACAACGCAGCCCATCTCCAACGCTGCTCTGCTTCAAAACGCCTTGGCTGCAATGGAGTCCCCACAAACTGAAAGTGCAGAAGCTGTCAGAGACACTGAAATGTTTGAGGAAATGGAAACAAGTGAGAGCGAAGCGGCCACGAAACAAACTGAACCAGAAGAAGTACACGTTAAGTTACCAGAATTGGCTAAAACAGAGGTTCATCCAGAGAAACAAGGCGATAGTTCAGCTGAACCGGCTAAAGACAAAGGACAGTGTGTAATACTTTAGGTGAGCTGAAGGGTTTTCAACAGGTTTATTGTCAAGCGACTTGCTGATGTGTCATTATTTAAGGTCTTAAAATCACAGTAGAATTAGCCGACAATCAACCGAGGGAAATTCTTTGAACTTCATATCTTAAAAGCGCCAAATAGTTTTTACAATTTTCACCCATTTGCACCTGGCTGTACTCATACTTCATGAAGTTAAAAATCTAAATCTTACTTAAAACAGTTACATTGATCAAATATCCAGGAGGATATACAGTGTGTGTATGTATATATATATATATATATATATATATATATGCTGTGAACGGGTGGTGCATGAATCATAGCGTGTTTGAAGGGAGAAGTTTGGGTCACGAGTGTGAATAAAAACATGTGAGAGTGCAATGTGTCGGTGTGACTTTTGTGCGGATCTTCAGCTATAAATAAGCCTCTCTGGCTGTTAACCTGACACCTCGACTCATATAGGAGTCTGTGAACTCACTTGTAAACAGTCAAAAAAACAAAAACATGTGTAATACGTGCAAACATGTGTATATTCTTAAACTTAATGTTTTCCAAAACCGCCATAACAACAATTATTGCAAACTTGCAAAACTGCAGTACAAGATTATTATCTTTGTTTTGGTAGACCAAAGGTTGTGTTAAAAGGCTTTTGGGACCTATTTATCATCAGTTTAAATATGCTCTGGCGACATCCAGTGTTACAAATGAGCATTTCCCCATTTTATTACTTTTTAAATCGCCTTTTCTTTCCTCCACATCGACAGGTGGCAGCTGTGAGTTGACAGTTTAGCATTGCGGTCATAGAATTACTGTAGATAGAAGTGATATCCTAATTCACATAGCTAATACACCATAATCTATGTAATAAACACATATTTTTTTAAATGAAGGTGTTAACATAATAAGTTTAACTTAAATAAGACAATTCCCAGCTTTTGGATTTTTTTAATGTGTGCCCGATTTTAAAGCTAACTTGACATTTACAGCTAAGCTAAGCTAGCACGGCTAACATAGCTCTAGCTGTGAATGTAGTGTTAGCTGCTACTTTAGCTTTGCTAAAATAATTGTCTGGGGGTGATTATAGTAAGCTTTTTCGACATACAGATAATATAATTAAAACATAAATGAGTCATAAGAAACCACTCAAGCCGTGTTAAGAAAATTACGTTTTATTGAATTAACTAACTGGTTTAACCGGTTCACGGTTTTTCTAGTTAGTGTATTTCTATGCTACAAGTCTCTTCCTCGGCGTTGTGTTATGAGTACTTGGATCAGTTAGCTTTATGCTAACTCCGCAATGGACCATGTCCCTGGCTTTTGCCCGTCAGTGTCTTCTGAAGAAAACGGACCAGCCACCGACGAGAGCTCGTCGACGGACGATGGACTTTGCGACGCGTTTGGCGACCTGGCTGCCCTCCCGGTCGAGGTCGGCGAGAGAAGACCGACGTGTTTACGGTGCCGGTGAGCTGAATTCAAGTGAAAGCTAATGCTAGCTAGCTAACAAGTTAGTGTGGTTGGACCAGACAGGCAAGAAAGAAATCCTTCTCCACAAGTAACTAGCATGCTTTAAGTAAAAGGGCAATCTCAGCTTCACGTCTTCAACTTTCCTCCCATGTAGTCGCCCTCAGAAGGTGTGTCTCTGTCCGTTTCTACCACCACAACCCCTGGAGGTGTCCACATGTCTGTACGTAGTGCAGCATCCTGCAGAGGTGAGTTATCACATGTCAAATATGACATGCATGCTCAAAACTAGAGACTAATGACAAATCTGTTTTAAGTCAATAGCCAGGTGCACCTTTCTCTGATCATTATTCCTGTTCATACTGGGTATTGAGAGATCCATTACCTATAATTCAGATGTGTTATTGTGCATACAGAGCTATACCACTTCTCATACATATATGGTCCTTACAGTTGTTTATATTTTGGGAATTTTGTATATTTTTTAATTTACACCCTGTTGATATTTCTTATGCATGCACCCTTCCTTTTTTATTCTATTGTTAGATTTATGAAAGGCACTAAAACATCTTTATTATCAAGAGTTATTTGCAAGGTTGATATGAATCTATTTAAATAATCTGCATTCACTTGTTTTTTTTGTGTTTATTTGCCAAATGCCAAACTTTGTGTGTCCCACACTTTTACCCAAACCAGTCAAGTAAAATGCAAACAGGCCAGCTAGTTTTATTTATTAGAAGCTCATGATTATGATCCACCATTCTAACCTCTAGTGTACTTTCAGGAGAGCAGAGTTCTTCGCACAGTGCCGCTACTTGCTGCTTGTTTGCCACAAGGAAAATGCAATGTCATAGTGGGAAGGAGGTTCAATGAGGAAAAGTAAGCTGTACTTCTAGTGAGCGCACTGATTTTACAACACCACTCTCACAGATTTCTCTAATTAGTTTTTGACTTCCGTCCTTTTTCCTCTCAGGCACCCAGAGCTGGCAGCGGTGTGTCGGGACAGCAGGACGCTGATCCTGTACCCGGGTCCCAAATCCCAGAACCTGGAGGAGTTGGTGCAATACCAGGAAGTAGGAGCGGTGAAACATAATGTGATCATCATAGACGGCACCTGGAGCCAGGCCAAAAACATGTTCCTCAAAAACAGCCTCTTCCACCTGCCTAAACAGGTGTGTGTATAGCTGTGATGTCACTTCAAAGAGGTTTAATTTCATTCAAATTATGAGTATTATAACTTAATATTTAAAAGCCATTGCCGATTATATGTCAGCAAAGAGAGAAGGCCGCACTTACATTACTAATCACCTCTGCTTTTGGTTCCCCAGGTGCAGCTCAACAGGAATCTTTCCAGTCAGTACGTGATCCGTACACAACCCTCCAACATCTGTCTGTCCACGCTAGAATGCGCTGCTGTCGCCCTGTCCATCCTGGAGCACAACGACGACATCCAAGAGGTGACGTGGTGACATCATTGTGTCAAGTCTTCTGCACTTTGTGAACTTGTTAACAAACAATTGCTCAAATACACGGAGCAATACAAGCATTCATTTTAAGTCAGTATGTGTCCACCTGATGAGTGCAAGTCCAATATTCACTCTCGTTTTCACTCTGTTTTGGTCTCTGCCAACTCCTGAGAAACATATCTGGCTTTTGAGCTGCTAAATGCTCCACTGTGTTCAGCAGCTAATTGCTAACTTTGAAAACGGTGTCTGGACGTCTGATGAGAGACTGAAACCAAAACAGTAAAGTCGAGCTTTAAAATTACAGATACAAAGTGTGAAATCACTAAAGCCATATTACTAAATATATACAGTACATAGATGTTTTTTTCCTGAGTTCACTGACTGAAACAACGGTTGCAATGTAAAATAAATAAATGTATCTCTACCACTCTTCCCTTCCTCCTTCCTCTGTGTGTCCAGGTTCTGCTGAGGCCCCTGAAAGCCTTGTGCTCCTTCCAGCTGCAGCACGGCGCTCAGGTTCATCACAGCAAGGAGCATCTCCTGAAGAACGGCATGTACGACAAACCCATGCCCAAGAACAAGCGCAAGATCAAGAGGATGGAGAAGCTGGTCACCGACCACAACGTCTGCCCAAGATGAGGGAGCGACTGAGCGGAGAAGCTCGATCATCTCTGTGCGTCTTTTACTTTTCTACGCTGCACAGGACTGTTCTCATTGGAGCAGCATGTGACGGCATCAGGGCACACACACGGGAAACCACTGGACTTTTTTGGTTTTTTGGGGGGTTTTATTTTATAGATAATTGCTGGTAAATGTAATTTATGGATTTGTCCTTGATTTAAAAATAATTAACGAAGTTTAAGTTGTAGTTTAAATGTCATGGTGTGACAATAAATCAGTTTTCGTTGTTTTAAAAACAAATTACATTTTATAAACCCTATGATGGATCTGTTTGGATTGATTTTACACATCTGGATGGGCTAATGTTTTTAACAAAATCTATTCAGATGTGTAACAAAATAAAAATGACTCTAAAGCTTGTGATACTCCAAGAACCTACCACACCAACACATTACAGCAGGAAGAAAAGGGAGAATAGTACTATTGGGGATGATGTGAGCTCTTTCCAATATACAGTGAGGTAATATTTAGCTGTAAGGTTTTTAAGATATTTTACAAGGATTTTTAAAAATTAGATATCACACAGAAGGAGTTAAAGTAAATCCGATGGGACACGGTCTTGTATAATATAATTATGCAATAAAATGTACATGTTCTAATCTTATTTTAGGTCTCAAAGTGTCAATTTTGCCATTTGGGTTTGCCTGTGCGCTTAGTACCACTTTTCGACTTGTTCATGTTTACGGATCAATATATAGATTGAATTATTAAGATTTAAACAAGTTACCTCCTGTAAAGAATATTTAAACACAGTTTCAGCTTGCTATGCTGCTCTTTGAAAGAAGCTCTGGGACACATGAGGCAGCAAAGACTACATTTCAAACATTAAATGGTAAAGTGTGATTTTTCTTCCAAATATTATTTACAGAAATGTAGAAATAATTGCATGGATTGCTTTTCAGTGTATAGAAAACATGTATGCAGCAGTGAGCCCTCAAAGGGAGCCAAATCTGTACTGTATGTGCTTATATAATGATAAATATAATACTTTTACATGTATGAGTTACATTTATACAGCTGCAAAAATGCATGTTATTCTCGGGCATCTGGTTAAATGCATTTTAGGGGTAAAGGAAAGTCCCATGTTGGCACAATATGTACCATATACAGATTTTTTTTTTGTGTCTCCGTCTACAATATTCTTAATGAAGATTAAATGGTATGGTGACACATGGCACAGTGCAGAAGAAATAGAAAGAATGTTAAAATAAAGTACACACATTAAGAAAATAACAGTAGATAATTAACTGAATACATATAAGATAATAATGTAATAAAGTGCTGCTCATATGCTTTGTGTAAAACAGAAAAAAGGGCAAATATACAGAGAGAAATGGGAGTATTTTGTAACATGACTTGATGTTGCCTGTGGCTGAATCGCCACGCATGCGCGTTTCGCCTCGGCTCCTGGTCGCTCCGCCATCTTTGTCGGCTGCCCCCATTGTTCACTCAGCGGCGGGTTAAGCGGTTCACATACTGCGCAATAAAAACAACTTGACGGTGTTACAGGCAGCTGCCAAAGACAGTCGTGGACTTTCTCTCAGGGTTGCGACTTGTTCTCGGCCAGCAAGTTAAACAGAATGGACGATGACCAGCCTAAAACCCTGTAAGTGTGTGTGTGTGAGTCTGCGTTACCGCTAGCTACGTTAGCATTAAGATGCAGCGTATTATCCGGACTCCGGACCTAAAAACGGAGATATTTTGGACATTTAACTCTATTATTAATCCCACAATTGTATGAGGTGTTTAAGCTAATAACCTCAATGATAACTAAACACATCGTAGTGATCTAACATCTGGTAAATTCGCCTCAGTCGTGAATGCTAGCCAACGTTAACTAATTCCAGAAATTGCTCAAATTAACGCGTTGGTTCACGCTCAATTTTGATTTTAATTGAAATGAATAGAGCTGAATGTGTTTTAGTTTGTGCCGAATTCATTGGTGACCTGTACGGATTGGCCCCATGTGATAGAGACTGCTCTACACGGGTAGTGAGTGACGATGAGCAGGAGAAACCTGGACTGGTGTGTTTTCTCTACGGAGTCTGGTGAGCCGTCAGCTCCACAACGTTGTTGCGCTGGAAGCATCACTGCACAGGCCCAGGAACGAGTCATTAGAATGGATAGCTGTGTTACCAGTAACCACAGTGAGATAGTAACAAATGCAAACGCTGTTTATTTTGTCATGGAAAAGGTTTATTTTAATTAAGATGCACTTCAATCTATTTTAAAGGGCAGGGAGCAGATATTTTAATGGTGTTGGCTGTCTTTAGTTGCTCTCTTATGTTTGTTTTTATTAAATGCAGACTACATGTAATCATTTGCCAGAAACAGTCTTGAGACATTTGCAGTTTCTTGAATCTTAAAGGTGGATTTTAAATCTAATTACTGCCTGGTGCTGGTGTCTGTTTTTTATTGTGGGTGTGTGTGTGGTTTTGGCATTTACACACACGCCAGTTTAAATAATAATATTTCATGGTTTAAGTGCAGTACAAGATGTCACATTTCTACTTCACTAAACTGTCTGTCTCTTGTCCGTTGTAGGTATGTGGGGAATCTGTCCCGGGACGTGACAGAGGCCCTCATCCTGGAGTTGTTTGGCCAGATTGGACCCTGCAAGAGCTGTAAAATGATAGTAGATGTGAGTATCATCCCCCCCTCCTCCTCTCGTGCCTGAGAAGATGCTTGGATTACAACCGGCACCTTTGGCCGTACAATCCAAGGACAACTGTTGTATAACCTTTGAGAATTCATGAATCAATATTTAGCTCCCCAGCCTTGGGATCTGGTTTAGTTTTCTGATGTTCATTCACAACAATTCCTCCAGAGTCCAGGATTATTCTGCAGGGTTCCACATTGTTTTTCTACTTGTCCCGTACCCTTATAAAATATTTATTTATGAGCAGTTATCAAATAACAACAAAGATCAACGTTATTTATGTGTCATCTTTATTTAAGTAAATGAATCTGGAGATTTGCCCACATCCTCTTAACACCAACCAACTAAACTCCTGTTTACAGGATAATTGAAATGCTCGTTAGTTCTTAAGTTTATAAATGTAGCTTTTACCCGTTGCAGTTTTCTCTCATGTGCCCGATCGGCACTGCACGAGGGCAACTCTCAAAAGAGATGAGAAGGAAGGGAAGCTGAGATGGCTCGCTCCTTACCTACTTCCATCATTGTCTCTGGGAAAAAATCAGTGTGTTGAATCATTTTTCAGTTAGATTAACTAGCCCGCCGTGGCATTTTACTATCCCCAGGCAAGGGGGCAATCCTTATTGTTATTGTCACTTTAATCCTAAATGATGTTGTCATATTTACTAAAGACCACAGTGACTTTAAAGTCCAACATAGTCTGTTGCAGCATACATATCTGCTCTGTAAATCTCTTATCCTTCAAGGGATACGGTTTGTATATTTCTTTAAACGATGGTGTGTAATATTTGTGTTTCTCGTCCCCTCCAGACGGCAGGTCATGACCCGTACTGCTTTGTGGAGTTCTATGAGTATAGACATGCCACTGCCACAATCGCAGCCATGAACGGTCGGAAAATACTGGGTAAGGTAAGCTATCATATCTCCTGGGTGAGTCGACTATGGCGAGGCTGGGTGGGCATGGTTGAAAATGAAGCAACTGGAAAGACGTGTATCTTTTTTAGATCTTCTCACACTTCCTTGTTCCTGCTCCACTGCACTTTAATTTGTTTTTATTCCCCTGCGCACGTTATTCTTCTGTGCACAATCTGAAATGACCGCGGCGGGAATGCCAGTAATGTTACTTCTGTGAACTCAAAACAACATAATGTCTTCATACTCGACGATGTGAGCTTTTTGTTTTTCTTTGGAATTGTTTCTCGTGGTATTAAAACTAGTCGGTAGATCCCTCAAGTAGCCATGATAGATTCAAATAATTAGAGTAAAATTATTATATTATTATAGTGTTTTCTGCCCTCACAGTTGTAGGTTTAGGAGGCCAATATGTTATTTTTTATTCCTGTAATTAGAGAGAAGCAAATTCATTCAGACTGATGCGGTTTATTACATTTTGACACCTTTTATGATTGAATTGAGACTCTTTCTTATCTTTTGAACCGGCACTGAAACTATGAATATGTCAATATCTGTTTTTAGCAATATTTATGTTGCATCATATTCTAATATAAGTGAATTGTCACACACACAAAAAAAAGCTCAAGTCTTCTGTTCATGCAGTCTGTTTTACATCCTAGGGCCTTTTTTAAATAAATAAACACTATTTACTTTTTCTAAACATAATATATTGTTTGGTCTATATAGTAGAATAGCAAAAAAATAAACAAGTTTATATGATGAGGTGTCTTGTTTTGTCCTGTTTTCAGTTGAATATTAAAAGAAAACTATGAAACAGCAAATATCCACACTGAAGAAGCTGGAACCAATTATAATATTTTACTTTATATACTAATAATAAGTGGATCAGAATACTTGCACATTAAGCAAACTTTTACATTAGACATTTGACCAATTAGGTTATAAAAGCCTTTACAAATCTCCAAAAGCAGGATCTTTTGCGGGCTGTAGCATTATATGACATAAAAATAATATCTAATAAACTACTAACTTGCATTGTGTATCTACACAGGTGTAAACAAGGTGCTGTTTGAAATACTGTCACATAATGCATCATTGTGTCTCATGTTGATTGATTGGTTTGTTGAACATGGCCCTGCTGTGTAATCGTGCTACATGTCTCTGATCTCCTTGAACTGATGCTCTTCTGTCCCCTCACGTGTTTACTGCTCTGTGTTCTTTTGCAAAGTTATTTCCACTTAGAATCCACATAAGAGCAACTTCAAGAGAAAATACATTCAGTTGAAAATATTTTATCCTCAACAGGTATTGAAGGACCATTTGAGGAGTATAACAAGTTCGTAAAAATCACTTGTTTGTAAGTCCCTTGTTATTTGGACCTTACTTCCTACAGTTTTGCTCCAAATTTTTACTTGACTGAAATGTTCCTGATAATGAAGGTGAAATCTTGATATCCCTTTTATAATCTCCACTGTATTTATTACTGTTCTATTAACTAATGCAAAGGTATGTAAAATTAGGTAATAACAATGAATGAATCAGTTTGTCGTGTTGGTTTAAGAACCCACGTAAGGCCTACAGAGACCACCTTATGACAACAAATTCTCAATCACAGAATATAAAAGTAAACTGGTGTGTGACAGCCTCTAATCAGAGAGAAAGCACCTTCCTCCCTTATGCAAGCGTCCTTCACTTCTCACCTTCTTCCCTCTTCCTTCCGCTCTCGACTGTCTCCTGCAGGAGGTCAAGGTCAACTGGGCCACGACGCCAACCAGCCAAAAGAAAGACACAAGTAGTAAGTAGTTCATCGCGGTTACAGGGTTTCTTCATCGCGGTTACAGGGTTTCTTCGTCGCGGTTACAGGGTTTCTTCGTCGCGGTATGTTCGTCGCGATTTCTTCGACGCGGTTTCGCATTTTCTTCGTCGCGGTTACACGGTTTCTTCATCGCGGTTTCATGTTTTCTTCATTGTGGTTACACGGTTTCTTCATCACGCATTCTTTCTTCATCACGCATTCTTCATCGCGGTTTCATGTTTTCTTCATTATGGTTACACGGTTTCTTCATCACGCATTCTTCATCGCGGTTTCATGTTTTCTTCATTATGGTTACACGGTTTCTTCATCACGTATTCTTTCTTCATCACGCTTTCTTCATCGCGGTTTCATGTTTTCTTCATTGTGGTTACACGGTTTCTTCGTCGCGGTTTCTTCATCACGGTTTCACGCATTCTTCATCACGGTTTCTTCATCACGCTTTCTTCATCACGCTTTCTTCATCGCGGTTCAAATATCATCACGTTCCAAACACAATACTCGGTATATAAAAACTTGTTTGTTTAAAATAAACTGTTCTGGATAAAACGTACATGAAAACATAATAATACCCGCAACAATAAAATAGAAGTACAAAATAGCAACAGGTGTTATGCCATAAGCAGCGATTTCATTCATTATTTTAGTAAATAAAGTTCTTAAGAGTCAGACTTACCTGTCCGGTTGGCAGTGTTTTTATCTTATCACTGACATCATGCGATCTGTGTTTTCTTCGTGTTAAATTGTTTGTGTGAACGTCTGTTTTGTTTTCTTCAGGTCACTTCCACGTCTTTGTTGGAGATTTAAGTCCTGAAATCACCACAGATGACATAAAAGCAGCTTTTGCTCCATTTGGGAAAATATCGTAAGTGTATTCTTATCATCATTATTAGTGTAATTCTATATTTTATTCTATATTGCCATTTTGGATCAGACATGCTACATCATTAGCATGCTTTAAATCCCTTTCTTTATGGATATTTAATATGTTGCTGGCTTTTATCCTTGATATTTTACGTTTTGTTAACTTAACGTTATTTGTCCACAGGGATTGTCGAGTGGTGAAAGACATGGCCACAGGTAAATCTAAAGGCTATGGCTTTGTCTCCTTCTTCAACAAATGGGTAAGTGTGCCAGTAATGCCCATGTGTGAGAGGACTGAGAACACATTAGTTAACGTAGTTGAAGCTCAGGGTTTACATGCAGTGAGACGGTACGCTTCGTTGATGGCTGAGGGGTTCTGCGTGTTTCTCTCTCTGATCAGGATGCGGAGAACGCCATCCAGCAGATGGGAGGCCAGTGGTTGGGAGGAAGGCAGATCAGGACCAACTGGGCCACAAGGAAGCCTGCTCCTAAAACTACCAACGAGAGTAAGTTCACTGGAATTCAATCAAAGAAGAATGAATCTGTATCTCAGCTCTCTTACCTGTCGTACTTGTCAAAGATTCCCACATCTTCTAAATCACCTGAGAACACAAAATTACTGAATTTCTCTTGGGACTAATAAACACTTCACCGTAGCAGAGGCACACGGTTGTGTTCTTATATTTTGAGAAAAGACAACTTAAATAGAACCTTGCTCTATCTCTTCATTTAGCACCCAACACCAAGCAGCTATCTTTTGACGAGGTGGTGAACCAGTCCAGCCCCAGCAACTGCACCGTCTACTGCGGGGGGGTCACCACAGGCCTCACAGGTGAGTTTGTCCTTAAGACCGAGCTGCAGGGATTAAAAGCACTTATTTTAATACAGAATGTTAACGGTTTCATTTTCCTTTTTAGAGCAAATCATGAGACAGACCTTCTCACCTTTCGGCCAAATAATGGAAATCCGGGTTTTCCCCGACAAAGGCTACTCGTTTGTGAGGTAAGGGGACTTTATTTGATGCAATGAAAATTTTAATGATTCTTCCATGTCCTGAAAAACTATTTTTAGTAGTTTAATTATGTATCATAAGCTGCTTAGAGCTAGTCTTAAAACAGGTCACGATTCCCCCTTTATCATCTATGTTATGTTGCTTCAAACAACTGGATTTATTGAAGTTTCTCAAGTTTACGAGACTCTATTTGAACGCCTCATGACAGCGTTATAATTTAGCTTCGCCCCAATACTCCTGTTTACTGAGTAGAGCTTGAAAGCAGCATGATGCTGTCATCTGAAAATCAGAGTTTTTTTCCCCCGTTGCATCTTTAATACGAACCTCACGACGACGCTCTTTTTCTGTGTGCAGGTTCAACTCTCATGAAGCAGCAGCTCATGCCATCGTGTCCGTCAACGGTACATCCATAGAGGGCTACGTCGTGAAGTGTTACTGGGGCAAAGAAACGACAGACATGGTTAGCCCCATCCAGCAGGTACAGATGCCACAGGTATGTACACAAAGGACTGTCCTCCCTGGTCTGCTTCCGTTACAGTGACTCCCTGCTGGACCGCTTCATCTCACTGTGGTGCAATGTGACACTTAAATATATAATTCTGTACGTCAGCAGAACACGGTGAGCTTCGCAGCGCAGCCCTACAGTCAGTGGGGTCAGTGGTACAGCAACACGGCGGCCGCCCAGCAGATCGGGCAGTATGTGCCCAACGGATGGCAGGTGCCAAGCTATGGAGTCTACGGACAGAGCTGGGATCAGCAGGGCTACAAGTGAGTACGAGAGAGGACGCGGGATTGAAAGGAACGGCTTTCTTGCTTAACGCAGGTGTATAAATCCAGCTTTACTGTCCTTCTATACACTTGTATATGTACATATACACTTGTTACTTCAAATGTCCAGTGGCAGAAGAAGTATTCCGGTCTTTTACTACAGTGTAAAATGACTCTGGTAAGAGTCCTGCCTTAAACCCAGTCGATCTAGTAAAATGTTGATTTATATTTTGTATAACCGTCTTGTCTCTGTGTGCCGTTTCAGTCATTTACATGCCGGTGCCGGATGGACAGGTGTGGGCGCCGTGAGTAACGGGGCCATGGTGGAGCCGGGCCAGGGAGTCAACGGGGCCGTGCTCACCAACACGGCCGGCATGAGCACCGCCGGCTACCACACCCACTGATCACCGCTCACAGTAGGCCGCTCTAAAGCCTCTAAAGGGCCACAAGGATGATACTCTGCTGGGGGGGAAGGAGCGCATTAGATGTGCTCTCTGTCGCCACACAAACGTTATTCTGTTAGAGAAGCTGGTACGCCATGTTTTTTTTTTAATTTTTATTTTAAAACAACCTTTACCAGCCCATAACTTCACCCACTGCCCAAATCTGCAAGTGTAAAACAAACAACAATCCACTCCAGAACACGTAAATATGTCAAATCAGCTATTCCTCGGCCCATTTCTATTGTTTGGCGTATTTTTGTAATGCCTGCAGATGACTGGCCAAATGTAAATTATACGACCGTGTGTGTAGATATTTCTAGCACAGCCACGTTTATAATTTAAGAGAAACACCGACTAATTATAGCTAAAACACCAGGTTTTTGTTTTTGTTTTCAGCCCCTCAGAGCCAAAGAGCAAGGGCGGGATTTTATACCAATGTTTAACAATCATACAGGGAGACAGACGGCGCTCATTAATCCATAGTAAGTAATGCAATGTATTGAGGAAGGAGTGCCATTTTAATTTGTTCCTCTCGCTCTCACTTCTGGTCCGAGGCAGTTCTCAGGGTGTTTGTCGACGTCATTCTGTGAAATGTAGGAAATCACTGAGCAGGCCAAGTAGGCAGGTTGAGGGGAAAAGTGGAAACGATTAAGATTCAGCGCTCCTTCACTTTCATCTGCCGGAACACGGACTGAACAGACCGAAGAGACTCCTGTGTGTGTGCGTGCGTGTGTGTGTGTGTGTGTGTGTGTGAGAACTGATGCTTTTACACACAAGAACAATTCATCTTCCCCTGAAACAGAAAGGACTACGCCATCTTTTTTTTTTTTTTTTTTTTTTGCAACTGATAAAATTGTGTCGTTTTCTTTCTTTTTTTGTTTTGTTTTCAGCAACTTTAAAAATGACGACATTGTATAAAGAGCTTTTGCCTTTTTTTTTTTTTTTTTTTGTGTTTCATTTCGGGACTGTCTTATAAGGAAACGTTGCAGTGACACCATCGAGAATCATCCGACACGCGAGACCTTTTTTATGTTTGTTTATGAAACACTAAGTGGCTGTCAACTGTCAACTTTTTATTTTTTCAATTAGATTTTCAATATCTCAAATGAACCAATTGCAGGGATTACTGCCACTCTTATCTTACTTATAGGCAGGTGAATATTGCACAAATACTTAAGGTTACCGTTTCACACAATTTGAAAATACTCGGTTGTTTTTATGTTTTTGCATTCCACATTCTTTTGTCTGTTTTTTATGTATATAACCAAACAGTCTGTTGAATTGTACTGAATCTGTATAAAGACAACATGTTAATGAAGGTTGATGGACTCCACAAACAGCTGTTTGACAGTAGCATCCCTGTCGAGCGCTGGTCCGTGTACAGTAGAGGCAACATTCGATTCTTCCAGTGACTCTGCATGAAAAAGCAGCATTGCTATGCAATGCAAGAGCCTTTTTCAATTGACAAGTAATACATCATTAAGTTATTCTGTCTCAAAACTAAATAATTGTTTTTATAGATCAAGAAAACAACCATATGAGGATCCAAGTTTTGCACTGTGGCCACCACCATTTTTAATAGAGCTGGAAAACATCCATTGTGTTGCCTTATCCGTGAGTTACTTTTTTTTAAAAATTTAACCAAAAGATCATCCAGGAGTAGGCGGTGACTAAGAATGTTTTCAACCTTTGTTTTGGCGAGAGAAGGTCTGTCGATGCTTCAGTGACATGGTTTGAGTTTTTGCTTTGTCCCCATTAAAATGCTGATGCTTAAAACAGATCCCAGTTACACTGTTTGCATCTTTAAAACCAGGTGGAACGGGTTTGACAAAATTCACTGTATTCACATGTATTATATTCAGTGTGCAGACTTTATTCTTTTAACATATAATTAGTCACCGTTATAGATCACTTTCACGTGCGATTAATGTGCTCATTATTTTCTTGATTAGTTAACCATGAAATGTAAAAAAAAAAAGTGTCTTCAAATGTTTTCTATTGTCCAACCAAAAGTCCAAAACCTAAATATGTTCAATTTTATATCATATATGACAAAGAAAAGCAGCACATATTTCACATTTGAGAAGTGGAACCAGAGAGAACTTTTATTTAGCTTAAAAATGAAATGACTGAGACTTTTTCTAATCATACTTTATGATTAGTTTGTCTGCTATTAGACTAATAGATTAATCAATTCATAATTTCAGTTTAAATATAGTGCAATGTGTAGTGGGTGGACAAAAACCAGAACCTCTAAATGTAAGGTTGTATGACGCCATGTTAATTATGTTCATCTCTTTACGTTTAACAATTAGGAAATACAACTGCAATGCTTTATATTAATTTATGTTTTACATCCTGAGTATATTTGGGTTTTGGACTCTCGGTCTGAAGACTTCAACAGAAATGAAAATATTTAAAGACGATCAGTCAATTAATTCAACATATAACATTACAAGGTTTTTGTCATTGTATGACAGGGTTGCACAACGGAATATATATATATATATATATATATATATATTACTGCTCAAAAAAATAATGGGAACACTTAAACAACACAATGTAACTCCAAGTCAATCACACTTCTGTGAAATCAAACTGCCCACTTAGGAAGCAACACTGACAATCAATTTCACATGCTGTTGTGCAAATGGAATAGACAACAGGTGGAAATTATAGGCAATTAGCAAGACAGACACCCCCAATAAAGGAGTGGTTCTGCAGGTGGTGACCACAGACCACTTCTCAGTTCCTATGCTTTCTGGCTGAAGTTTTGGTCACTTTTGAATGCTGGCGGTGCTTTCACTCTAGTGGTAGCATGAGACGGAGTCTACAACCCACACAAGTGGCTCAGGTAGTGCAGCTCATCCAGGATGGCACATCAATGCGAGCTGTGGCAAGGTTTGCGGTGTCTGTCAGCGTAGTGTCCAGAGCATGGAGGCGCTACCAGGAGACAGGCCAGTACATCAGGAGACGTGGAGGAGGCCGTAGGAGGGCAACAACCCAGCAGCAGGACCGCTACCTCCACCTTTGTGCAAGGAGGAACAGCAGGAGCACTGCCAGAGCCCTGCAAAATGACCTCCAGCAGGCCACAAATGTGCATGTGTCTGCTCAAACGGTCAGAAACAGACTCCATGAGGGTGGTATGAGGGCCCGACGTCCACAGGTGGGGGTTGTGCTTACAGCCCAACACCGGGCAGGACGTTTGGCATTTGCCAGAGAACACCAAGATTGGCAACTTCGCCACTGGCGCCCTGTGCTCTTCACAGATGAAAGCAGGTTCCACTGAGCACATGTGACAGACGTGACAGAGTCTGGAGACGCCGTGGAGAACGTTCTGCTGCCTGCAACATCCTCCAGCATGACCGGTTTGGCGGTGGGTCAGTAATGGTGTGGGGTGGCATTTCTTTGGAGGGCACACAGCCCTCCATGTGCTCGCCAGAGGTAGCCTGACTGCCATTAGGTACCGAGATGAGATCCTCAGACCCCTTGTGAGACCATATACCGGTGCGGTTGGCCCTGGGTTCCTCCTAATACAAGACAATGCTCGACCTCATGTGGCTGGAGTGTGTCAGCAGTTCCTGCAAGACGAAGACATTGATGCTATGGACTGGCCCGCCCGTTCCCCAGACCTGAATCCAATTGAGCACATCTGGGACATCATGTCTGGCTCCATCCACCAACGCCACGTTGCACCACAGACTGTCCAGGAGTTGGCGGATGCTTTAGTCCAGGTCTGGGAGGAGATCCCTCAGTAGACCATCCGCCACCTCATCAGGAGCATGCCCAGGCGTTGTAGGGAGGTCATACAGGCACGTGGAGGCCACACACACTACTGAGCCTCATTTGGACTTGTTTTAAGGACATTACATCAAAGTTGGATCAGCCTGTAGTGTGTTTTTCCACTTCAATTTTGAGTGTGACTCCAAATCCAGACCTCCATGGGTTAATAAATTTCATTTTCATTGATAATTTTTGTGTGATTTTGTTGTTGGCACATTCAACTATGTAAAGAACAAAGTATTTAATAAGACTATTTCATTCATTCAGATCTAGGATGTGTTGCTTAAGTGTTCCCTTTATTTTTTTTGAGCAGTATATATATATATATATATATATATATATAAATAAAAATTTAAAAAGGCTAAAGTCGACCTGAAAACGAATCTAAAAGCACCCGGCCACCAAGCTACATGAACTACACTTCCCATGAGTCCGCGCTCCCGAAGAGGCCGCCCCCCATTTTTTTCACCACGTGATCGCCTCCGACCAATGGGGAGTGTCGTTACAGGCGCAATGCGGTTGTCGGGATGTAAGGAGGAATGGCGACGGTCGAGACGGTTTTGGAGGCCAGAGTTGAGATGAATGTGGACCAAACAGAAGCCGAACACAGGTATTTTAAACATTTCTCACGCGGTGAGGTCGCGTGCGACCCGCGAGGTGTGTTTACAGCGAGGTGGAGCCGCATGTTAACATTTACATGATACAATCTGCAGCATTATAACGCATTTAACTGACAAATTAGCAAAACTTAAGGAAGCAATGACGTTTTAAATAAAGTTTAATATTGCAATTTTACTTTTTGCATAAAAAAGCATTGATTGTTTTTACTTCACTTTACTCTCACTCTATGATACATGAATGACACTTTAAGATTTACTATATTTATTACTACCTGTACCCACAGACAATATCACAATACAGTGTGTGTATATATACATATATATAGACAAAAAATTATTTATTACATACAATACTGTTCAAAAGTTTGGACTCACCTGTTCCTTCAATAATGGCTATTTAAAAACAGTATAATTCAGTTACCAAATGTATTATTTTGCCATTTAAATACTTTTGGCCCCAAAAGAAGAATAATTAAATGATTCCCACAGTGTTGCCTGACAGGAGAGCTACTGTTGGAACCCAGTCTGGTTGAACTGTTACACAACTTTTGTTTCTCCGTGTACAAAACATAATCTCAACATAAATGTATTATTTTTCCTCCTCCATCTAGGTCTCAATCCCTTCTGTTCCAGCTAAACTGTCAGTGACAGAGAGTCCCAAAGATGGAAACAGAAGTAACGGCGTCGTCGTCCTCGTCGAACGTTGTCTCGTCCTCCGCTCCCCAGACCTTCACCGCTCAGGCCAACCTGGCAGCAAAGCAGAGAGATGGCAAAAAGACCACAGCCGCCACTCCCGCCTTCCTCTCCAACCTGGGGAGGGCCACCCTGAGAGGGATTCGCAAGTGTCCGCAGTGTGGCGTCTATAACGGCACCCGGGGGCTCAGCTGCAAGAACAAAGCGTGCGGGATTACCCTCAGAAATGCGTCTGCGGCAGCGGGCAGGAGCAGCAGGAAATGTGCGGTGGACGTGGTGAGGGTGATAATAGACAGTGAGGAAAGAATGGAGAAAGAGCGTGAAGGTGTGGGAGGAGGAGGAGGAGGAGGAGGTCTGGGTGGAGGCTCAGCTACAGGAGTGCAGGTGTTCTCGGTGTGTCACAGAGGAAGAGGAGCCACAGCCACGCAGTTGGGCTTCGTTGAACTTGTCCCCACAGACACGGCCATAGCGACAGGTGACGGCGCTACCCTGCTGACCCGCATCAACCTGGGACGCTGCTTTTTGTCGTCGTGCAGGCAGGGTCAACGGTCACATCAGGGCGAGACCGAATCAGGGGCGGCGGGCTCGAAACAGTCCTCAGACAGCCTCTGCGTCCACATCAAGCAGGCGATAGAGTGTCGGAGCTGCTCCACGCCGCTGACCTTAAAGAGCTCTGTCCTGGAGGGTCTGCAGGCCTCCCTTCAAGCCAGGAAGGAGCTGTGGAGGCTGGCCACGGAGTCCCCGGGCCCCCTGGTGCAGCGCGTCGCAAAAGACACCCTGGTGGTGAAGTGCCACGTAGATTCCCAGCATCCTCTGGGGCTGCTGCATCTCACCGTGGGTGCGGGTGGACTGTCTGAGGGTTTAAAGCGCGAGAGAAAGGGCAGAGAGCAGCAGCATGATGGCGTCTTCCACTGTGCCTGTCAGGTCAGCAGCAGCAGCAGGAAGAGCAAACATGGTGTCGATCCTGCAGGTGGGTCCACCAACTCTCATCCTCCGTCTCTCGGCCCGGTCACGTCACAACCCTGCCTGCACTTCTACGCCTGTGTGTGCGCCTTTGCAAGCGATGAGGAACTGGCGTCAGAGTTCACCGCGTTCATCAAGTACACCCCCAGTGGTAAAGTACACTGAGCCGGTTGTTTTCTGTCTGATTTTAAAAGAATAGTTTTACATTTTGGTAAAATACTTGCTGAGAGTTTGAGCTATTTCTTATGAAGTCTTTTTTCTGTGTTTGTCTTTTCTCAGGTGTGCAGCACAACGCTACCTGTAGAGTAGTGAGTCCCGGTGAGAAGCCTCTGCAACAGGCCGACCCGCTCAACGCTCGCCTCAAGACAAAGAAGCTTCGCCTGGATGAGCCTCTCTCTGGTGGTTTCATCGTTAACACCTCTGGAACTATCTGTTATCACCACATTAATGCAGGACGATTCTCCAGAGCATGTTTGTCTGAATCTTCCACTTGTCCTTCCTTCTCTTTCTCGCCTTGTCGTTCTTTTTTTATTCCCTGCCTCAGTGGCCTCTACCTCTGGGGTGTGGAGGAGAGCCGGTCAGAGGAGAGCCCCTGGTGCTGGTGGGCTGAAGGCTCCAGGTGCTGCCTGCCCGCCCTCCTTTCCTTTACCTTTTTTCATCTTTCTGCCTAAATCTGTGTGTCAAAGAGAGCCTCACATCATCTTAGACATCTGTCTCTATCTTTATCATCCCCCCTGTCTAATCCCGCAGCACTAATCCCAATCCACTATTAAAAAAGAGGGTCGCACTGCAGTGGCCGTGTTTGCAGGCCTTTTTTATTAACTAAACTTGACAGACTTTAAAGAGTAAATATCTGGTCTGGTGGGTGGTCCACCTAGAAGCTTAAAGAAGATAATGAAGTTTGTTGCGGTATTTATAATCCGTGTGCTTGTGTCTCAGGGAGCTCGCAGCTCGTGGATGAGCGGATGGTGACGATGGGCTTCCAGCAGTGGCTGGCCGGCGTCACAGAGAGGATCCACCAGACGATGCACTACCAGTTCGATGGTAAAGATGAAGCTCTATGAAGTCATGTCAGTGGTTCATAGTTGAAGAAATAGATCAAGAGTTTGGGGAATGCTTCACTTTCTTGCAGAGAGTCAGATGAAGAAATTGACACCATTCTGATGTCTGCACTGTAAATATATATAAGGCTACAGTGGTTAGCTTAGCTTAGCATAGAGACTGGAAACGGGGGGGAAAGGCTAGCCTGGCTCTGTATAATGGTAAAAAAAATCCACCTACCAGGCAGAACCTCTAAATTTTATTTATTTTTCGTTCCATTTAGACAGAGCCAGGCTAGCTGTTTCCCCCTGTTTCCAGTCTTTATGCTAAGCTACGCTAACCAGCTGTTTGTTGCCTTAAATGTACCACACAGACATAAGAGCGGCTTCAATCTTCTCATTGCGAAGAAAGAGTACATTACCTAAATACTCCTTTGATACATGAGGGAGTAAAAAAGGATTTCTCACAATCTGGTAACCCATAATCATAGATTCATAAATCACTATTAAATGAACTCAAACCTGTTCATCTTTGCAGGTTGACGGTTGCTTTGTTGCACACAGTAAGAGGTTTTTGGTGTTGATGTTTTTCCGTCAGGGAAACCAGAACCTCTGGTGTACCACATACCTCAGGAGTTCTTCAACGCTCTGCAGCAGCGGCTGTCGCTGGGCTCCAAGAAGAGGAGGCTGCCCAACTTCACAACAGGTGGAGCAACACAATACCCTTAATTATATTAATTATGTAATTACACATCATTCATTTGGTCATTACCAGGAAATCTGGAGCTACAAGTGTTTAAGGTGCACTGTACCCAGATATCTCAGTGATGGAAAGTACATTTACTCAAGTACTGTACTTTTTGAGATCCAATACAATATAATTATACATACATTATAATACAATTTTGAGATACTTGTACATTACTTGAATATTTCCACTCCATACTTCTCCTCCACTACATTTTGGTGGCAGTTATTGTGCTTTCTTTAAACCACTCCATTTATTTTACTTTGCAGAATCAGATTCTTGATACTAAATATAAATCAACAAATACTTTATGATGTATTAATATAGGTTAAGCTACCCAGCAGTATATAAAGTTATGACATTGAGTCACTAATTAATATAATAATGTATTTGATTCTGAATAACGTTCTGCATAACGAGTACTTTTATTTTTCATAGTTTTTAGTATATTTTAACTAATAAATTAGAGTTTTTAATGCAGTAAAGTATTTCTACCTTGTGGTATTGCTACTTTTACTCAAGTAAAATACTTCTTCCATCCCTACATTTTGAATGACGTTTTACCTGTAATGAACTTTTACATTATTATATATATAAATGATCTAAATACTTCTTCCAAACCACAAATAAGTGAACAAATGTGGACTCTCTTTCTCTCTCCTTGTGTGTTTTTTGTGGTCGTCAGCGTTTGTGAGGAATGACGGACTTCCTCTCGGCTCTTTCTCTAAGTACACCTGGCACATCACCAACCTCATGCAAGTCAAACGCATCTTTGACTCCTCGGAGGTAAACGCTCTCTGAACGTTGTTCTCTTATAATCCAGCTGCCATAAAGCGGAGAAGATATATATATTACTATGTCATACATTCAAACTTACTCTCTTCTGTCCATCAGCTGCCTCTCGAGCTCTTTCAGAGTTTTGTAAAGAACGCTGACGGCTCTTATTCAAGTTTCCGCTGCCCCGAGCCTCCGCCTGAACCAGAACCACCAGAGGGACACAGGACAGATCGGCCGCAGGCCATACGGCCGATGGAGCTCCGCACCTTCCTCAAAGTCGGTGAGTGACGTCGTTTTATGCATCTTAAAGTATCGGCATGAAGTCGGCTGTATTTGAACACCTGCCGCGTCTCCTCAGGACCAGCGGATCAGAAGGAGGCCGCTCCGTTCGTGATCGAGTGGATCCCGGACGTGCTCCCTCGCTGTCGCATGGGAGAGCTCAGGATCGGCTTCGAGTTCGGCCACCAGCAGAGCGGTCAGCCAGAGAACTGTGAGAAAACGAGTGCGGCGGAGGCGGAGAAGGGAGGCCGTTGAAATCCTTCAGCTGGTCGTCTAACGACAGTAACACTAATCCGTTGTAACTGCCTCTGTGGAGGACAGATATGGATTCATATGCCTCAGTCTGTGACTTACCCCATGTGTCATTGTTGTATTATGCAAGATAATCAATTGCCATGTGAATTACCCAGTGTCATATTGATCAGTATTTTTTACACAATCACGTCAGTAGCGCTCATCATGATGCCTTTGACTCACTGCTAAATATCCATATTTATTTGCTGTTTTAGTGACTAATTCCAGCAATTAGCAACTCGGCCATGTTTGTTCTTACGAGCTTCAGTGAGGAGATTCCAGGCTGATTGGCTGTTGGGTGAGGCGTTCTGTTTATGGATTGATTACCTTTTGTATTTTATGCAAACCTGTGCAGCGATATGAGGACTGGCTGCCCAGTGAATACAATCATGTGATCTCCCCGTCACCCATGCATCGTCTGTTGCACCTGTGCCCCACATAGAATATACCTGCCTCACTCATCCAGAGATCAGATAGGCTCCCAGTGTCAACCAGACATACTGTACATACACAGACATGAGTCATGGCTCCTACACAAATACAAAACAGACAATAAAAGAAGTATATTTTTGTATTTTCTTCTCGAGACAGATCATATAACCAGTAAAAATTTAAATAATATGAACTCTTTGTAAACGTGCGTAAGTGTTCCTCACAACGGGTAAACGTGTTGGTTCATTTGGGAAAATAAAGATATCTATATAATATATATATATATATATATATATATATATGTATAAAGACAGATTGTATTGTTTTGCTATGTAAGCGTAAAGAAAATAAAACACATTTAATAGATGACATGTCTGTTAAGATACATAACTCAAGAGTGGATAAATGGATCAACTTTCTACTAATGTTGACATTTTTGTATTTACGTGAAATATCTTCACAGCTCTTGATTGACTATCAATTAAAGTGACATTTGGTTCAGACGTGCATGTTTCCTCTCTGGATGAAATGTATTAAATCGATGACATCCCCATCAAACTCACCTGTACTTTGTTTTTAGTGCAAATGTTAGCACGCTAAACGAAGATGGTGAACATTAGATAATATCATTATGGATTAATGCAAGACATTATATAATCGTTTTTAAAATGGTGTGTTGATTGTGCTTGGCTTGAGTTTGATGTGATAACATAATGCTCAAAAGTGTCCCAAGTGTGGAAGGTGGTGTCTCTAACGTGCGCAAACTCTCGTGAGATTTTCTGCCTAACAACCTACCATAACTACAACCATTAATGTATCTGTTTTGGAACGTGCTCCGCTGGAAGTGAGGTGTATTGGTGTAATGGGTTAATGCTGGAGAAAACTTTCTGTGGAAAGAAGTTGCTCTTCTCGTGAGTTGATGGATGCTCAGACGTCCACCAGCAGATGGAGACATTCGCCTTCTCTAACGCAAGTAGAGAAGGTGGAATACATGTTACAAGTTACACCGATTTACAAGATGACTGATGATTAAATGAGAAAAGTTGATCTACAGGAGAATACATATTTGAAAGCAGTACAGAATACTTGAGAGCCTTGATGCAGAATGTTCCAACATATTCTTTTACATTTTGAATTGTCACCTGGTGCCTAAATTTAGTGTTTTCCTTTACATGAATAAAGACTTTTCCATCATAAATGTATGCAGAAAACAAAAATCCCTATTATGCAGGAAATTAAGGGTTTGATGCTCAAATAGTTTTTGGGGAAGACCCCCCCTACTTAATATGTTTCCCTACCAATGTTGAGACCAGACCTACGCCTTTGGAGTCAATGCTGGAGGCACTTTTTGTGGAAAGAAGTAGTTCTGTGGGTTGATGGATGCTCAGACTTCCCCCAGCAGATGGAGATATACGCCTTCTCTTTGTGCCACTGGATTAAAGCTTTTTAGTCAAAATAGAGAAGGTGGAATCCATGATAGGATTAATCAAACCGACTTACTTTCAGAAATTCAGTGTAACCAGTGCCTCGTTGTTCTCCGTTTCTGTTAGAAATTCAGTGTTGAACTGCATTTCGTAATTTGGCTGGATCTGGCTCGCTCCCTTCTGGGCATCACAAAGCAGGAATTACACACTCGCTGTGAGATATAACACTGGAAACATCACACACATGCTTCCAAATATATGTCCAAATGTTCATGAATTAATTAAAGATTACAAGTTAATACCATGAGAACGTCACGCCAAATTATATGCACTCCTCGGAAATAGCAGGCTGCACACTGCGTCTCTACATCAGGGGTGTAGGCGGGTAAGAACACTGCCAGCCATCGGCCTCCTTCCTCCCTCACAGGCCCCCAGGACATCAGTGTTGACTACAGCCTCTCTGCCTGCACAGGGGGCCCGGCTGCCAGACAGCTCTGAGCCACGCATTTAGCTGTTTATGTAGTCTGTCAGTCACAGAGATGCATCAATCCTCTCCTGGAAGGAATAGCGAGCACATTGTGACAGAGAGACTTCCTCCGTCGCCTGAAAGATGTGTTACAGACAGAGACAGAAAGGGCTTGAGAGGGGAGGTGGGGGGGGGGGGCTGGGAGTAGGAGGGACGGGGAAAAAATGCTGTCCATAAAGCAGAAAATGTTTAATATTATTTTATTAAAAAAAGACAAATGCCGTGGCTACATCAGAAAGTAGTACGATTAAAATACTTCTGAGCAAAATATTTGGGTCTAGCTTGGAGCTTCAGTCACAACAGCTCCTTGAGTTTCTCTCTATTTTCTCTGTACTCTTTCATTTACTTCCCCCATTTAATAAAAAGTTATTAAAGATAAAGAGTTCTCTGTAATAGCTTTAGTTAGCAAACTACCTCAGCTCAGTCGCTAATGGAACAATAAGCCGGTGTGCTCAGGGTCTACAGTCCACAGTCTTTGTAACTTGGCGCGCACGAACACGTGACTGTCACAAATAGTTCACTGATAAAAGCACTATTTACATGTCTGGGGATTAACAGGAGGTCTTAAAGTCTTCATTTGAATGTATATTTTGGCAGCCAAATCATATAGTTTACATGATATTCAACCTTTTGTTTCTTTGTAATGCTTTTAATACGTGATTTGTGTCTTTAGAGATCTTGTATAAAGACAATAAAGTAGTCCATGAATATGAGATATGAGTGTACATATAATTACAATCCCTCCTCTGCATTGTGGAGGTTGGCTTCTGGCTTTTTTGTTACACCTACAGTCTATATATCTATACGGGTTATACTTGTTTGTACACCCTCTGGCATTTGGGAGAATAAAGCAGTGAGTATAAATGCCTCTGTGCGTGCTCGAAGGCTCGCGCTACGGTATGCTAACAAGCTCACAGTAATATTATTTACCATATTCACCATCTTAGTTTAGCATGTTAGTACGCTGACATTCATAAAATAATACTCAACACAGAGTAGAGCTGAAGCTGAGATAGCAACAACATCTTTAGTCTTGCAGGTAAAATATTGGACAAATTCGTAATTTGACCTGATGATGGCGCTAGATTAAAGTTAACAAATCAAACCAAAGTTGTTTCAGTTCATCCTCTGGGGATCATGAATGCCTGAACCAAGATATCATGGCCTTCCATCTAAAAGTTGTTTTGGACATTTTACTAAAAACAAACCTGGTGGTGGCGCTGGAGGAAAAATCAGGGAATCACCAAAGTCAGTAGTCATCATCTGGGGACCATGAATGTCTGTACGTCATCTCATGGGAATCCATTCTAAAATTTGCTGGGAAATGTCGGTCTGAACCAAAGTCATGCACTTATAGACAGACATTGCCAAACAAGTTTGTCAAAGAGAGAACATTTTTTTAAGTTTACGCAATTTTTACAACCACATGTCAAGCAGAATATGACAAAAGTTCATGGCCAAGTCACCTCTGTCCGTCTCTCTCATCGATGAGTGAGTGAGTGGAAGCAGCCAAAATAAAGCTGACCGTGACTGCATGTCTGTCAACACCAGGCAGCAGACAGCTCTCTTCCAGCTCCGTCTCTCCACGCTATCTGCACACAAAATGTTTTCCAACATCATAGGAATTGCATTTCCTGGCACACAGGGTGAGATCTATCTCTACCTTTGTTCCCGTCTTTTGTAATAGCATATTTTGGGGTTGAGAGCAGGTTACATCATTTCTAAAACAACCAACCACAGATGTTTTATTTCGGTGATGAGACACTCCTTCCCCCCAGGATCACCTCTCATTAATCAGACACTATCCGGAAATTGCCGTTGTTGTGCACATTAATGTTATTATAGACTATTTAAGTCAGAAAATGTGTAACTTTTAAAGATTGAGCTGTAACCTTACAGTGAACCTTGTAGCATTCTGGAGCTCATTGTTTTGGTTTTAAGGCCCCCAACTTGATTCACTCGCACGGCTCTCATCAACATGTACAATACCTGCTCACCACCAAAAGGCAGACAGACAAAATCAGCAAATAGCTTTTGTCGACCATGTTCACCATCTTAGTTTAGCGCGTTAGCATGCTAACGTCTGCGAGTTAACGTTAAACCAAAAGTACAGCCGGGGCTGATGGGAATGTCATTAGCTTTGCAGGCGTTCGGTCATAAACCAACGGCTAGACGGTAGATTGAAAGCCCATCGTTAGGATTCAATTATCTGGGGATTATGAATGTGTGAACCAAATTTTATGGCCATCCATCAAAGAGTTGTTGAGATATTTCAGCGGCGGATCGACCAGCGGTTCCATCTCTTAGAGCCACGCTGCTGGCATTGGCTCAAAACATTCAGGTGTATTGATTTTGTATTTCTGTATTTACTGTTCACATGCCCATCATCGTGATTTAAAGAAAAAGGTGTAATCTCTTTACATTCGAAGCTTTGAATGTCTGTTGTCATGTTTTATAACGTAATCACCATAAAAACATGGGGAAAATATGACTTTGTGTTAATTTGGCTCTATAAAAGTTATTCATTCAGGTGCGTGTGGGAGCACATTTTAAAATGTAGTTTTTGAAAGGCTAAACTCCAATAAATATGGATTGAAGCAGAATATTTTTGGAAGATAAAAACATGGAAGTTGGAAATGATCACATCGATCTGTTTTTAATACATTTTGACAGTTACAGAGAGCTGAGCACAGCGTCACTCGCCGAGTATGTTTGAGAAAGAAGTGGGAAGAGAAGGTGAGGGCCAATGGACTTCAGCACACAATATTTCTTTCATTTATTAATAATAATCATTTGAATGTCAATGTTATGAATGAAGCTTCGAACTATTTGGTACAGCCCTACTTTTCTTTTTGTTCTTCACTCAGTGGTCTGAAACAAGATAACTTGGACCAAAAAGCAAAATATCTTCCTCCTCATACGTCTAAATTATGTAGTTTTAGTACCACTTAGACGGCGGTGGCATCTTGCATCTGGTGTAGTAGTATACATGTGGAAAGTACTCATAAATCCTAGAAGGTACAAATCCTTTCTTACTTCCACTTTGGTAGTTTATTGTTGCATCAGGGATGGTCCCTCATGTCCAGAGTCAACTGTGTAATAGTAATAATGTCAGAAAGGTTACTCCAATCTGCACGCAATAAGTAGATACCGAGCTTTGCGTCTTTCTGCAGAAACTAAACCATTAAAAAGGGGAAAAAGCTCGAGGAAATGGCGATCATCAGTTTCAGAGGTCAGCATTTTCTGAGCCAAATGAACAAAGCCAAACACATTATCTGAGCCCTGCTGGCAGAGCCACACATATTAGATATGTGTACTGGGAGCACCTGCACTCACAACAACACACACTAATCTAACACGGCGCCCTTCGCTGTAAGACAAGGGGGAAATAGACCTGCCAACAGGTCGTCTACCTGCCAACTGGAAGAGGTAGAGGCAGGCTGACGGGACCTGTCAACACATCCGTGATGACTGATGACAAACAGTGCCATGCAACGTTTCTACGTCCTCGACACGAACGCCGCTCAGCGCTGCCTCAGCAGAAAGTCATTAACTCGTGGTTGAGACAGGACCAGACAGAGAGAGTGACCATAATGACCCTTTACCCAACAACCTCTGAATCCTGCCCGTTGATCCTCGAGTCGACCAACCCAATCCGACGTCAATCCCCTGACAACCCACGTCTCAATTCCCAGTCTCTCATGATCGTCACTATTGATACCCACGTATTAGGGTTAAATCACCCCTGAACGATGGATGGCTTTGTTTAGTGAGTCGATTCTGGCTCAGTATCTTGTCTATTAAACCCTCAACCATGTAGAAGCGTTTAGTACACGTAAAAGGGAATTTTTTTAACACCCAAATCAGTCGATTTTAGTAGTGAAGGTCCTCACTGATAACTGAGACCACTGTTTGTCGGCTCAGCCTTGATAGCGTCCTGATTAAAAAGCTTCCTGTTAAGCTTCCTTAAGACTGTGAAAGCTACAGAAACAATATGCGAAGTTGATGTGAATAATTAGTTGCTGATCCATTAAGCTTCTAAGCGGTGCATGTGTAGGCCTGACTTTGTACTGGATTGAATGTAATGGCTTGAAACCAGCAATTTACTACTGAACTGAAGATGTCAGTGTGAGCAGTGTTGCGCTCACTTACTGATGTACACGCTAAAGTGCGTTTGACGGTAATGCGATCCTTGGAAAAGGAAAAAAAACAACTACATTGTCAATTAGTTTCCATCCACCTGTTTTTATGCATTTATAATAAAATTGTGCAAAGAAAACCTGTTAAAACATGTTTTTCCTTCATTTGAGTGCGACTGGTGCACTTTTAATTAGGTCATCTTGTTTAATGGCACCAGACTGGGAAATTATAATAAAATAGTCCATTTTATTTACATAGCCCAATAT
Organism: Anarrhichthys ocellatus; assembly: GCF_004355925.1. Classification (NCBI taxonomy): domain Eukaryota; kingdom Metazoa; phylum Chordata; class Actinopteri; order Perciformes; family Anarhichadidae; genus Anarrhichthys; species Anarrhichthys ocellatus. The sequence goes on from NW_022280053.1 coordinate 355,126, forward strand.
TTATTATTCAATATTTACATCCTAGTATCCGCTAAACAGTAGTGGATGGAAACACATTTAATTAGCATTTTCATTTGCGGATTATCTGGAAAATTTTGTTAAAATTTGTGCTGTATTTTAATAGAAATTTAACTTGTGACTACGAATCTTTAAACTTAATTTAAAAAAAAAAAGACAAACCAGCGAATGGGATTTGTAATTTCCACCTTCACACTTTTATACACCATTGTGCATCATGTAAACAACCCTCCTGCCGTCCTCACACATGCATCCCCACTGCACACATGGTAAGTTTCCCTCCTCCTCCCTTCCCCTCTGACTTCCTCCTGATTGTTGAGCGGAGCGGAGTCATCATCAGATCCATCAGTGCGGAGTCATTGCCTGAGGAAACACGGGCCAATTATGGCCATAAATAATAATGGGAGTGCACATCTGGCATGATGACTGATGGGCCTCTCTCACAGCTCATTTACATGGCTTTTGTGGGGCCCATCAGCGGCTTCGCTCTAACGTAATGCTCAGCAAATGAGCCTTTCACTGAATATTGTACGACTTCAAGGGTTGGAACGGCGGCACCGGGATGGCACTTATCGCCACAAACAAGGATCTGAAAAAAAGGAGATACAGGAATTGGATATATTTGGAGGAAGATTGAGGGTTTACGTGTTGCCGTACGCGCCCTAGACTTCCTGTCTTGTGCCTTGTCGGTGCAGTTGTGTGTTTTAGAGCGAGAGAGAAGTCCTTCCATCAGCATCAATTACCGTGACATGGGGGAGGGGGGGAGATCGATTGTGTCTGCGTGGTCAGGTAACAAACCAACCACCTCCCACACTCGAGCACACACTCTGCAGATACCTTACATGTACCCGTCAGACACCTGCCCACTTACCCCGTCTCCTCTAATGCCATCCGTGTCGTTTCCTAATGAGCTGAGTGAAAAATGATAGTTCGCGGCAGAGATTGGTGGTCACTTTTTTAATTTCTCAAGGTAGGCGTCAGCGCCGTTCAGGGAATCCTTAATCTGTCCTTTTTAGGTCGGTGGCAGCCTGGAGCCAGAGAACAAAAGGCTGCAGCGTGGTGACGTGTGTCCCGCCAGCTGATAAGCATGGTTGTTAATGGTGTGAGGGTAGATTTCATTACCCACTCCAGACTGCTCTCATTAAATAAACATCCCCCCTGTCACAATCCCTCACCGGGCGAGAAGAGGAGTTAACCGAGTAGAGGACGGATGCGTAAGATGGACAATAAGGTGTGAATGTTAATGAGGAAACTTGGCATTCAAAGTCAAATCAGTTGCAACATTTCGGGTGATGTTTCTTGCGGCGTGGCTGTAGGGACGGAAGGATGGGATGTCGGTCCGCTACGTCGGTCCAGACGGAAAATTTCTCAGCATCTTATGAAATGGATTGCCATGAAATTTGGTGCAGACATTCGTGCTCCCCAGAGGAAGAATCGCAGAGGAATTTGATACAGAAATCCAAGGTTTCTAGTAGCGGTGCAACGGATTATAAAAGTCGTAAAACGGATCAGAGTCACGGATCGGATCAGCACAAAAGAAAAAAAGGGAACAAATATGACTTTTTAAGTTCCCTGATCATGTTTCGTTTGCCGCCGATAGACAGATACAGATCCCTTTGTTGTTTGATTATGGCAGCTGGTCTACAAGGATCCAGACCCAAAAATCATTTCAACCGCTCTGAAGTCGGTAAATCATCAGAAATACTAAATGTTATACTTTTACTTTGTCGGTGGATAAGTTGCATTGTAGGCGGAATACAAAAAACGATATCTCTGGTTCTAGTACTCTGGTTAAACTGTCCATCCTGAGCCAGAGTTACAAAAGTAGAATATTTCTTTTAACTTGTCATTTACTTTAGTTTTAATCAAATATCTGCAAAACTAATGCCATCCCCTTCACCCTCAGCTGTGCTAATTAGGAAATGCTAGTATGGTAACATGTAAACATTATATGTTATGCTTAACATCAGGATGTTAGCATTCAGCTCACCACTCAGAGTCACTTGCTGCCAGCAGCGATACATCGATCTGGATCAATACAGCGACTCAATGATCAACGATGCACCGATGCACGTCCGTGTCGCCATTTCCATCCAAGCGCACCTTCAGAGCCCAGTAATAAAATTGTCGGATCATATTTAAGTTGCTCTTTGTGAGTGGATATAAGTATAACTGATTGTGTTAGTTGGGATATGATATTGTATCGTATCAATCACAGGCCCCTTGAATTGAATCGAATCAAAATCGTATCGTTGTGCAAAAGAATCGATATTTTTTTTCGTATTTTTCAAGCAGCTCTCGATGTGTTTTACTGCACACAGGTCAGCGGTTCGTCTGCAACAACTCCATGATGATTGTAAAGAGCTAGATTTTAAATGTATCTTTTGAGGGATCGGTTGTTATTGTGTCACGTCTTCACAGGCCAACCGGTTCAGGTGTTTGTGTCCGCTGCATCACTCCCAGACTCTCACTTACCCGTTCGTCTCGTTCTCTTTCTTCCATTAGTTTTCACCAGTTTTCTTTTTCGCCGACCCTTCCTTACACTCTCCTGACCTTGTGCAGACTCTCCCCCCTTCTCTCCTCTGCTCTGACTAATCTATGCCATCATCCTCTCTTCATCTATCAGAGTGCTCTCATTGTTTTGACGTCTAGTTAATTCTCGGCTCATGATTTATCAAATTCTTATTACCGCTTGCTGAAAGCCTCATTCATTGTCCTGATGTATGGTAATGATAGTCCCGGTGTGGCTGCCCGGATCGCAACAAACCCGCTCATTTATTTTCTTCCTCTCCTCCTCTCCTCCTCTCCTCCCTCCTTCTCTTCACGGCTGCCTTTTCTTCTGCAAACTGTTATCTTTTTACTTTTGTCCTTGCACTTGTTTCCCAATAATACGCACACAAATGCATAAAGCTGTCTTCCTGGAAAAATGCACATTACTGTAACCTATAATAAAATTGACGAACTCTTTTGTCATGTTTGCTCCGCGGCAAGTTGTCAGTAAATGTAGGTAAATTAGAGCTTCTTTGGTGCATTTGTTTGACAAGCAGTTATTATTAAGAAAAAGGCTTCTTCTGCAAAGTATTTTTTAGGGAATACTTTATTGTTAGTCAGTGTACTTAAACTTCTTTATTATTACAAGCAGCTCATATATGAAGGTATAAACCAACAGGAAGACAATAACATTTATTTACTCTCACTTTCTGCTGCTGCCGACTAGAATACAACGGTGTTATATTATATCGTCAGTCATTCATTCATTTTTAATATTTACAGCTGCTTCACAGGAGGATATATATATATATATATATATATATATATATATATATA
>NW_022280053.1:358570-468431 GCF_004355925.1 Anarrhichthys ocellatus
GTGTGTGTGTGTGTGTGTGTGTGTGTGTGTGTTTGTGCCTCTAAGGGTTTTGCACTTTGGCTCGGGACAAAACAAGGCATTTGGAAATATCACCCTCAGCTGTGTGAACTTTAGATAGATATATAGATAGCTATACATATATAGATATAATATATATATATATATATATATATATATATATATATATATATATATATATATATATATATATATATTATTGACAAATACAAACAATGATCTTATTGACAAACCTATCTATCCCAGTTTAAGGTAAAGTGTGTGTGCTGAGCTCCGCTCTTGTTCTATTACTACATGTAACCAGTTTTTTGACAACATTTCGATATTCTACATAAATTGGATGTTACTCTCAGCAGCTGCTTACTTCAAGCTGCCAACACTGAGTGTGCTCCGCTCTCCTCTCAGCCAACCACAGTGGCACCGTGCCGGGTACATCTCTTCACACGTCTTTCTTTAAGGCTGGAGTTTTAGATGTACCTTTTTAATATGATGTGACTCTACAGAGTTTAATCCACACCTCTGTGATCTCATCTCGACTCAAACTGCACATTTGGTTCGTTGCAGGGTGTTGATTCACAATTCATTTTTTAACGGTTTTGCTTTTCTATGGAGGACAGTCTTGGAAAAATTGATACTGCTACCGGAATTATAAAAAAACCTTCACATCCAAGAAGCACGAGATATTATATGAAGTAGGACGATTTCAATGATTTAAATGTCCTGATGAAATTTAAATTAATTAATTGAATTTAATTTAAATGCCGTCTCACTTACAAATCCCTCAAATGTATTTTGTGCTGCTGTCGCCCTGAGAAAACCAGTTATTCCCCAACATCTCAGCATTTCTCCTCCCACTCTCTGCTCTCCCTCTCTTCTTCTTCCTCGGTGGAGATGAAGGACGGGCACCGGGCTGGAGGAGGTCAAGCATTAGCACAACTGTCTAATCACTACCTCTCCTTTTTCTCTCACTCCTCCTCTCTTCTGAAAAGTCATCTGTCAGAAGCTCCGGCGGCTCTGGCCTCTCCATTAGGGCAGCGGCACCTGAGTATTTCTCAGTCCATACACACACATACACACACTTTTACATGCATCCCCCCCCCCCCAGATCAATGCCGCCAGCTCCATGCATCATTTGTCACACCGCTGCCCTCTCTTTAATGAGCTTGTCTGGCTGCAGCTCCTCCTTCTGTTTCCTCCTCACCTCTCATCCCTCGTTCGGCTGACTACTTCCATCTTCTCACTCGACTCGCCTGCATGTACAAACCCCCCCACACACACTTTGCCCTGCTGTCAGATGTCACTTCTCATCTGTTTAGGTAATGATACAGCAGGTAGTGTGCTTTATAGTGGGAGGGGATTGTAAACCACTCTGTGGGCAGTGGTGGAGGAAGTATTCAGACCCTTTAGTGAAAGTTACTGTGAGGAACTTTTGACTGGTCCTGAACCAGTCTCAGTTTAGTCCTGATCCTCTATCAGACCTCCATCAGTAAAGAGACCATCAGAGAGAAGATGGTCCACCGTGGACAGACCCAGATCCTCCAGCAGGGACCGGTCCACCATGGACAGACCCAGATCCTCCAGCAGAGACCGGCAGCAGCAACGTCTCCTCCTCCTCTTCCTCCAGGATCAGAGCTTCTCCTCTCTGGGAGCCAACACCGACACCACGCTGCTGGAGACCCAGGACGTATTGCTGGACCCGCTGGAGGGAAGGGAGGCACAGGAGAACCAGAACCAGGACTGAGAGGGGCAGACTGTCAGACCCTGTTGCAGTAAAATGAGAGGTTTTCTAAATGGAGTCTGGTGCTCAGAGACACTACCACTTTTGTGCTGTATTTAAGTTGTATTTAAGCCCAATTTCTGTTTTTTACTTGTACTTGGAAGCAGAAGTCTTGGAGAGTCTTGAGTGCTGGGTCGGTTGATTTGTGACACCAGTAAAACTTGCTTAGTTAATGATGTGTGGTTGCCATGAAGCTTGATCAGCTGATCTATCTTAAGAAGACCAGATGAATGAGCCGAGTATCGGTTTGTGTGCTACAGAGAAATAAAAGATGGAGGGAGGAGCAGTGAGCGACTCCATTAGATGTATGTGGAGCTGCCAGGAGTCACCTTACCTGTCCCACAAGAGGTGATTCATGGGCCCCGGGATCCCGAACACAACACCTCATCAGTGTGTGAGGCTCTGCACACGAGCACAAGTGGTTGTGTTGGTACGTTCTCTGCATCTGTTGATTAGGATTCTTGATTTCTGAGGTTAGTCTTTAGTGTAACACATTCACACAAGTCCTGTACTTAGTACAAAACCGCGGTACTTGTACGTTACTCCACTACATCTCAGAGGTACATATTGTACTTTTTACTCCACTACATTTGTTTGACAGCTTTAGTTTCTTCTTAGATGACAGTTTTCCACAATAGCAGGACGGCAACACAAAACTTCTTCATCTTGCATCAACAGTGCATCTCTTCAGTATTGTGCCGTCTAGTCAAACTTACCGAGGACTCGTCCACGTGTGCCGCTTTTCTAAAAACTGTGCCGGGTATGCGCAGCTTGTTGCATTTATGCTTTGGTGTCATTCCAGCGCAGAATGAGTTCCAAACAGTGATTTATGAGACATATGAGGGAATCAAAGGCTGGAAATCACAGCTATAATGGATGATGTCCTGTGGATACAGATACATAAAGACCGGCAGAGCAGGAGCCAAGTTCCGTCACTGCAGAGGAGGGACGCTTCAGGGGAACATTTATCCTAAGATGCTAATTAAAATGTTCTTTAAAAAAAAGAAAAACAGGACTATTGGTGACATAACTTGTTTTCCTGGAGCCTTTTTTGATATTATTGGTGTGTATTGTCACGTTGAAATATCTGGAGCACAGTTTGGTAACATTTACCAGCTACCAAATGCATCAACAGTTGTCACTTCTTTGTAAACAAAGAGCAAAGAACTTCTTCTTTTTAGGCATTTTGTGCTCCGACATGAAGAGTCAGAGAAGTAGATACTGTGTTCTCCTCCCTTTTCTGAAGTTTACTTACGAACTCAAAGTATGTGTCAACATGTACTTAAAGAATGAAAGGTAAAAGTACTCGGGAAGTAGTTTATTTAGCTTAAGAAGTAGGAGAACGTTCTCAACACTTAAAGGAACACTTCATCCTTCAGTCTATCACAAACATTCAACATCAACACATCTGGAGACGTACGTGGTTTTCACTGGACAGGAAGGGGATGAAAAACATCTAAAGTAACTAAAGCTGTCAGACAAAAGTAGTGGAGTAAAAAGTACAATATGTTCTTCTGAGATGAAGGAGAAGTAAAGAAAGTTGCAGCCTGTTGTTCTAAATAAGAGACATTTAAAGATACACGGAGTAAATTCCAGTGGATGTCATATAAACTAAAAACTATTATTATCAATGTAAAGTAACAGTTAGCGCAGCAGAGTGTACAGATTATCTGGAAGGCTTTTCACTTTAAAGAGATCAGACTCGTGGCTCAAGATGTCTTTGTGTCTTTCCGGCACACACGTTTTCCAGATGCAAGTAAACGACCGTCAGAGGAGTAATGGAAAGATCTGTCACTGAGGCAAATGGTGCCAAACAATAAACAGGAGACGACCTGTTCTCACAATGCTAGAAACTATAAACACTTTTGTCTTTAAGTAAATGTTGATGCTTATGCTTCAGTATTTTTACTTGAATTTTGAATGCAGCACTTTTCCCTGCAATGGAGTACTTTTATACTGTGGTGTTACTATTTTTACTTGAGTAAAAGATCTCAATACTTCATACATCAGACTCACGATGGACAGTTTAAAAATAAAAGGATACAAATGGATGCAGCAGAATCAGAGATATTGTCTTTTTCTTTCCATGCTTTCATCTTTCTTGACAAAACCTGAATTATACATTACCCACAATGCAACTCAACCGCCGACAGTTCAGGTTGAGATTCTGGTGTGCTATGCTGCTAACGGCTAATTAGCAGTTAGCCTGCAGCAGCGGACTGATCACTTTCTAACTCCACCCCCAGATTTATTTATTTATTTTTAATTTTCGGAAGCTGACTCGAGTCATACGCATACATTGCACGGCTCAAAGTGCAGCCTGGATATGCAGACAAGCTCAGGGAACGACTTAGGTTTCATGCTCCTCATAACTCTTCTTCTGGTGATTCACTCCCCTGTCTCCATTTTAATAAATCATCAGTAAAACCTTTATTTTTTTGCCAAACTAAGCACTCTTGTGTTGCCAGTTTGGGTCACGCCGCATTGGAGGTAATTCAGGACTGTCTGTCGGTACTTGGCAAAGTGAGGACAAGCTGTCATCTTTCACTGGTTCTTCTATAAGAGGGAGGCCATTTATCAAAGCGGAGCTTGGTGCAGGAATTCACTTATCGCTGCATTAGCTGCTCTCGTAACTTAGAGATAAGTTCTCTAAATGACGGATCCGCAGTCTGAATTTTTGTTGTATGGATGAAGTGAAGTGCAGGTTGTTTCTTACAAACGTGTAGTTGCTTCTGAAGAAACCCTTTCATTGTTTTTTAGACCTATAAGACATATAAGAAACTGTTTGGCAGGTGTGTGCCATTTCCTGCAGACGTCACCAGAGTCTGCAGTTGAGTTACTGCACGTCTGACACGCTTTGGTACGTTTTTATTACATCTGAATCAAAAGCTGCTCACTTGGAAGAACCCCTTTACCGTGCATGACCAAAAATACATGCAAAACTAATGACATTCCCATCAGCCTCAGCTGTACTGTGTTAGTTTTAGCATGCTAACACGCTAAACTGGTAACATGGAACATGGTAAACATACCTGCTAATCGTCAGGATGTTAGCTTTGTCATTGTGTAAAATCTCTGTACGACTGTTTTATGAATGAAAGCGGTAACGTTGAGAGGACAAACATGTCTGACGAAAGACCCCTTCGCGTGGAGCGAGGGGTTTAGCCTTTACGCTAATGCTTTAGCAAACTTGTTGAATATTAAATATGAGATAAAATGGCTCCTCGCCCGTTCCTGAAAATAATAAGGTATTAAAAAATAATAATTTAAAAGGGTCAATTTATTTGTGAAAGAGGCCTCAGTCTGTTACAGTGTGAATGAAATGAGACAAAAAGAATGTGTGAAATGGTGCCAGATTCCAATTATTTCTTATTCCTTTACTGCTGTTGATTGATTATACTTTGGCGTTCGCTGAATAATTCGCATATTATCGGGGTCAGAAAAGGAAAATAACTTTCCTCATGTGTTTCTCAGTGCTGGTTTTTACTGGCTTCCTTCCCTCCACCTCCCTCCAGGTCCACCAACTGGCCCATTCCTCAGTGTTATTATTGGATTTCAAAAAGCCAGGAGGGGGCATATATCACATCTCCCTTCGTCACCCCCGTTCACGCTCATTCTTTCATTCATCATTCTCCCTTTTTAATAACTCCCTCTCTGCTCTTTGGTCATTAATAAAGATGAACTCACTCCGCTATCGCCTCCTGTCTCGCAGTCGTCTCCCTTTTCACTTTATTGACCCTCTTCCTAAAAGCTCCCCCCCCCCCCCCTCATCTGGCTTACTCTTCCTGTTTACATTTTCCTTGATGTCCTTTATCCTCATCCCTCAGTTCACCAGTCTACTCTCTTGCCTTCCCTTCTCCCCCCCCCTCACCTCTCTTTCCCTCCTTCAATTTCTCTCCGTCTGACACATCAGTCCATCACGTGGCCGGCTCTGGACACCGGCCTCCTCTCAGACGCTCTCATTCATCAGGACTTTGAGAAGCAGAAATCACTCTCTCCTCTCTTCCGCTGGCCGCTGCCACTTATTGCGCTATCCATCACACCTGGCAGATGATCAATACGAGCCCTTTCCTTACCCCCTTGCTCCTTTCCTTCACTACGTCTACCCCCCTCCTTCCTCGTCTTTTACACTGTATTTCTCTCACGTCTGGCTCTCTGCAGCCCAGGTTTATGTGAGGGAACTTGTCGGGCCTTTTTATGCGGAACAACTGCACCTGAAACGTGAAACCGAACGATGTGTCGACAGCAATAGATTATTGTCTTTGACACAGACATGATATTCAGGTAGTTCAGGTTATATCTTTAGATGAAAATGCACTTTGTAGTGGAAGAAGTTCTTTGATCATATGAAAATATACGAAGGTATAAGTACTCATTATGCGTAATGGCTGATTTCAGAATAATATATCACCGGAGTGTAAGGTACATTTTAAATCAGCCTTTTCATCAATGTTGGCTACTGTTATTAGTTTAGTTTAGCGTGTTAGCATGCTAACATTTAGCACCAAGTACAGCAGAGGCTGATGGGATTGTCATTAGTTTTGCAGGTATTTGGCATTGACTGTGACGTCACCTATTGGTTTGTGGACTGTTGTTATGAAGCCTCGAGTTTGGTGATTTTGCCATCGGCATCTTGGCTGTTTTTGCAATAGATGAGCGGAAGTCACCATATTTGGAATGCGGAGGAGTGACGTGACCTGTCAATCACAAGTTAGCCCCGCCCTAAAGCACACCCTGCTGGACCATCATTTACTAAATGAACATCATGCCATGTTGAAGAAGACTTGAAACTAGAGATTGAGACCATAAACTCATGTTTACAATGTTTACTGAGGTAATAAATCAAGAGAGAAGTAGAGTCATTTTCTCATAGACTTCTATACAACCAGAGGTGTCGCCCCCTGGTGGACACTAGAGAGAATGCAAGTTTTAAGACACTTCCGCATTGGCTTCACTTGACAGAACCGGAGGTTGCCGCCTGGTATTTGACCGTACACCAAAGTATTGGACATTTAAAAAAAGGATCACAAGTACACATGAATGTCTGCACAGTTTACATGACATCCATCCAAAAGCTGTCAAGACATCTCACCATGAACCACACGTTTCAACCTCATGGAAGTGCTACATGAAAAGTTGTTGATCTCCAAAGTCAGTAGGATTCATCCTCTGGGGACCATGAACATCTGTGCTTAATTTCATGCCAATCCACACGATATTTGTCGAGATATTTAAACGTTGGACCGACCGACTGACGCCACCATGCTGCTATTGTCACTGAGTCATCTTTCTGTAATTATGAGCCAAAAACATGAAGACAGAAAAGCCATTTTTTTTCCTGTGGGAGAGCCTCTTCCAGGGACCAACGCGGTCTGAATTGATGGTGTTATTCCACCGATTCCTCTTCAGGTAGGACCCAGTTAATGGGGGCAGGCAATAAGAGGTGGATAACAGAGGCTATAATTCTGCTGAGAGCAGCTTTGCTTTGTAAAAATGATTTGTTCGGGACCGAGGAGTCGTTAAGCAGCGCGGCCGAGCCTCCAAGATCCTAATGCCTCTCTAATCTCCTTTGGTATCCCTAATTCTTTTCGTTCTATACCGCCATTAAACTTTTTCACAGGTTATTGGCGATGAATTAAATTACACTGGATGTATCGAGCAAACTAACCATAAATTGGCCCTCGCTGCCCTCGCTGGTGTAGGTGGAAAGCTGGGAACACACTGGAGCGTGCTGCAGGTACACAGCAAATATAAATGGTACAGAAACTATACTGATAAACAAGAATCCTGCGTGTTTCACTGTAGCACCAGTTTGTGCCTCTCGTGTTATATCAGTATATCACAACTACAATTGCACAAAACCCCTACACACAGCCAATACGCTGTCCATTATACTGAAGGTATCAGAATAATGGACAGCGAATTGGACATGCATCTCGGACAACAACGTTGTTTTCACTGTCTTTCTATCAATACATGAAGCTTAAACTAAGGCAGATCAATGAGCAAGACTTTATTGGACACTCGGTCAACAACTTGGCGCATCAGATTCGACTATGCAACCTCATAGTCGGGGACACCCCTAATACTTTGAACATAGTGCTCACCTCCCTGGGCTCTATAGGTCCCAGACAAAGGTTTCTATCGAATGTCGTTAAGGAGAGCGGAGCACAAATCAGTGCAAACAGACTTCGACGCAGGACGAACCAAAGACTTAGGAAACGGTTATAAAACATCCAAAAAAAGCGTGAGGATAATCAAATAAAAGCTTTGTTTGTGTGAGTGAAGGAAGTTGTTTGGATTCCATGACACACAAATGGATGTGAGACGCTTGGATAATGCTGCACAGGCATTTTCAGAAAGTTCTTCTTACGTTTTCTAACCTTTTTTTGCAAGTCTGTTTGCACTGATATGCCGATACCGATATACGGGACCACAGAGAGCCTCGCGAGGTGAGTACTTGTTTTAGGGGGAAGTATTCCTTTAACAGCACTTACCACTGTTGTAAAGGTGTTTTAACATCTTCAGACCATCTGGAAGAAAACATCTTTTGTTAGCCGCAAGATAAGAACGATTTTTAATTGGCTTTCTAAGTTCCAGCTGCCATCTTTGTTTGGTTTTTGAGCTGCAACTTGGAAAAAAACAAGTTGCAAATCTTAATGATCAGACATGTATGCTCAATTTGTACAACATTAGAATAAAGTGTCATTATCAGATATTTGTTTCTGGTGTCGTACCAAACGAGCAAGGGCATTTCCAGCTACCTGGATGGGAAAAGGAATAGAAAACGTGGAAAACCTGTTTAAAATCTATTTTATCTTTTCATCCAGATCTTTAAAGATGCCTCCAAACATCCCTTAGAACTCTCAGACTTAAATGTAATGGTTGTACATGAGAGCTAACCTACTGACACACATTCATCAGCGCTGCTCCTGCAGAAGCTTTGCAGACGGACGTGACCCCCCCGAGTCACAGCGATGTGACTCAGATCTCGACATTAAACCAGGCAGGCGAACCTGCCAGCAGCTCAATTATCTGTCATTAGCAGGCAGCGCAGCACAGGCCCATGGGTAATTTGACAAGCTAAACTGGTGCTCTTTTTTTTTTTTTTTGATGCTGGACTGCTTCATTGGACCTGAGTAAATATATTCTCAAGCTAATGCATATAAATAGAAGAGCCGTGTTTGAACAGCTGAGCTACTGAAGCACCAGGAGGAGTGGGCGGTAGGATATAAAGTCAGCCGTGGTTTCTGTAGTGGGAAAAGAGCTCACGAGTGGCATCAAACCCACGGATACCATCTCTGTAGACATACTGGGGTGAGCAGGGGTTAATCTCCTCTGGACCCTTTCTCTCCCAAAACTGCTTGTTCACACTGATTGTGAGCTTTTAAACTGAAATAATCCCGAGGTCACAGTCGGCCATCTTATCTCTCTGTGATTTATTCATGATTCGTCTGTGTGTGAATGTTAGACAACAGGCAGGTGCTGACATTAGCTCCTCTGCTCTCTCGCTCATCTCTTATCTATCTGACAAGGAAGATGTCACAGAAAAATGGGATGTGATGTTAATACGGGGGATTTTTTTTTTACAACAACACACACGAATATTGTGCGGGAGAAAACGCTTTTTTCCTGCTTGTATAATATGCGTCTCCTTGGATTTGAAAGGTCAGTTAAGCCAAATTCTCTGGCTTCTCGCTGACTGATGTAACAGGAAACTCTGGCCTGAGTTTGTGCCTCCAAATGTAATTTATTTTAATTAATTTAATTTAAAAAGGAACCATGAACAGTTTAGAACATAAATGTCAACATTTGAAGCACCGTAGATTATAGCTTTAATCTTATTTGCATTGTAGTCTTTATAACGCACCATAATGTTGTTGAACGCCGCTACATAAATGTTAATAATGTATAGTATTTCTCTGCAAAGACATATTTTATATTATTGCAATTACACGGTCATTCATTACTTATTTACACACCAGCCTCCACGTTGACAGATACATTAATACACATTAATAAACACTTCATACATTAGTGTTATAATTTATTAAATACTGATTATGAATGCTTTAAAGTACTGTAAAGTGCTGGGAGGTTTATTCCTCTGTGACAGTTAAGTGCAACACTGTACAGTGTACCGGCACACCTCAAGGACATCAAGTACATGATTTCATCCACCTGGTTTTATTCGTAGCCAATTTTGCAGAAAATCTGCAAAAGAAGAATGCAAATGAATGCACATTTCCATCTACAGCTGCTATGTGAAAACGAGGAGTTGCTTCATGGAGATAAACAGCTGAAGAACAAGATGAGTTGATTAAAAGAGCGCCAGTCAACCTCAAACGATAGAAATGGAAAACATAATAAAAACATATCATGTATTAATGTGGAAAAGGTTAATCTCATCGCTCCGCACAGAGGTTTTCATCTTCAGAGGAAGCTCGAGTGACGTTTAATGATAAAACAATAGTAATGATAATAAACTTTATTTATACACTTTTCAAAACAGAGATTCTTTGCGTGGTTGAACCAGGATTTGATATTTCAAATACAAATCAGACAATTACAATCATACATGTAAATTATGTAATAGTGTTATTAAAAAGCCAATATAAAACATGCTTCATGTATGTCATGATTTATTTAGTCACCTCAGCCAAGCGTTTAAAAACTGTCTCACAATATTTTGAGTTTTTATTCTATTTTCTATGTTTTCATCAGGTTTTTATGCAGTGTAGTTTATACAGTGTATTTCTCTTTAAAATAGAGGAAAAGACCGAATGGATGTAGAGCGATGAACAGAGCGAGATAAATGCATTAGGTGTGTCACTGTGTGGCGTCCCCGCCGCCCCGCTGTCCGTCACCCGTCACCTGTCCGACACCTGGGGATCAGGTGGAGCGCGGAGACGTCGGGGGAAATAAAGAAGTAAGAGTGACGGAGAAACAGGAAGTGACACGGAGCGTCGCCTGCACATCCTGTGTGAATGAAACCTCTTGTTTGAGCGTCAGCAGGTTGGACACTGAAGGTGGAAACAGTCCAAATGAAGACTGTCAGTCCGTTGAATGAGGTGTAACTGTGTGCCGTTAGCATCCGGCTGCTACCGACCGCTAGCAGAGCTCACCTCTTAATTAGTTATTACCCGCCATTGGGCCTAAAGTGGTAACGAATGGCTTCATTAATAGTTATTAAATCATTAATTAATGCTTTATATATGAGTAATAAAGGCATCGATAAGTTTACCTTATGTTGGTTTTTATTTTATGTATTTATTCTTCTACTCCACTAAATCTATGTGACATCTATGGTTACTAAATGTACATTTTATGATACTTTAAGCTACACAGCAGTATGTAAAGTCATTAAAATTAGCCCCATGTTTACCAGCTGCAACATTAGTGACACCGACACCACGCTGCTGGAGACCCAGGACATATTGCTGGACCTGCTGGAGAGACGGGAGGCTCGGGGAACCAGAACCAGGACTGAGAGGGGCCGACTGTCGGACCCTGCTGCAGTAAAATAAGAGGTTTTCTAGAGGGACTCTGGTGCTCAGAAACACTACCACTTTAGTCCACAGGGACCGCCACAATCCACACACAATGAAAGTTCCTTGTAGTAAAAGATCAGAGTACTGCCCACAACACAGTAGAAGTGAATGCGTCTCTCTGTTTACTCCCCTTTGACATTGTTTTTGCAAAATATTCCTCTTTGTGGTGCAAGTTTATACTCTCATAATGAAAGTGGATGGTGCAACATAAGTAACAAGCCTCTGCTACATACCGCTCAGTAATCACATGAGGATTTACTGTTTTTCTAATTGTTTTGCACTGTGCTAGTCGACTGATTGACATGTCGCTCCGCCACTAAAGACTGCTGACACTGTGTGACACACAGTGTGAGGCAGCAGTGATGCAACGCTCAGGCTGACCCGTCGATGATCACACTGTTGACACCGCCTGGGAACATTCCTCTGGTCGTCCTGACAGGTTTGAACACTTATTTATGTGCCTGGGAATAACCTAGATTTCTTACTTTCTCAGTATTGACCAACATCAGGGTTTTCCTCCCACTGAGAACATGTGGCATCAATTGCTTTTTTTTGGGGGGGGGGGTTAGATTCCCCTACTTTAATCCCTCTTCTTGCGAGACAGAGTGCAAAGAAATAAGAAAGATGGGAGTGTCAGTGAGGAAGCACATGGCAGCTGAGGGTCATTAATCACTGTCATGGCGGAGGATGAAAGACATGAGAGATGGAGCAGCAGCAGACATGGCAGGAATCTCTCTCCAGAGATTAAATGAATCAAACTATTCAGCGGGCCCCTTTGCTTTGTTGCTGACACGAGGCAGCGACATCACATCCTCCTCGAGCTCCCGAGTCGGCGAAGCAGCAGCAGCAGCAGCGTCCTGGTCAAAAGGGAGGGGAAGTGAATGCATCGCGCTCTTAACCGACATATGGATTGTGCATTGAATTACTGACGGTCTCGAAGCTCCTGGAGGCCTCCGAAGATCTCACGGAGACATACCGAGTTATGGATAGTGAAAAATGTTCAGACTCCGGTGGGAAAGGCAGCTTATCAAATCCCAGCGATGACATATACACATACGAGAATCACAGATCGGAGACGTCAAAAAGCTTAAACACGCACACTAAAGAAATTGAAAAAATGCACCTACGTCAGCTTTGTGTAACTCTATCTCCACCTGTCATAATTCATTGTTATTCCCCGATAATACATTCAACGATCGTCCAGTATTCATAGAACCATAGTTCCATTTTGTAACTTTTAATTTTAACATCTCCGGACGAATCCGGAATGTTTGGGCAGACGTGGAGAAGCCGCAATTACTGCTGTAACACTGTAATGTAGGCAAAGGATGTACGGTTATATGTTGAAGAAAATAGACATCAAATGCAGTTTAAAAATAAAGGTTATAATGTACAAAAAGGGATAAACACAGGACCGCTAAAGACTGAGCTATCTGACACCCCGATGACCTCTTCCAGCTTGTCCCGGCCATTTTTGTGAAATAATCGGTGTTGGGGAAGCTATGTTGAAAGCTTTGTCAGCTACTTCACACAAAAATATATCTACAATAATTACACAGTTTAAATATTTTCATCAGCAACTAAAACGGTTCAAAATAATTTCTTCTGCACAGTTAACTTCTGTGGTTTTCTTCTCGTTCACCTCGGCTCTCCTCGGCTTCTGATTGGTCGGCTCGGTCACGTGTGAGTTAGGAACAGGAAAGTGTTAAAGCCGATCAAGTGAACCGTCTCCATCTCGCTGTTTATTCTCACGAAGAGTGATCCAACCACCACATGTCGAAAACCTCACGTTACACAGATAGGGTTTCAAATTAAGTGATTTGGAAACAATTTCTCCATTTACGTAGATGGATAATTGGTCTGAATTAATGCTAGGTAAGCAGCCTCACGAAACCACATTTTGGTGAACAGAGCAGATATGTATTCTGTTGCAGGAAAGGAGCATGTCATTTAATTGCAGTTGGACTATATATTGTAAAGAGAAAGAGGGAGGAAAGGGAATAACTCCTCTCTCTTGCCCACATTTCAGACCACGAATCTGGCCCGCTGCGCTGCGGTCGACTCCTCAATATGAACCAGATACTTGAAATCACGATACTTTATTATTCTGGCCATCCTGCAAATCTATAACATCCCTTAGCTTCAAAAAATAAAGTGGAGCGTGCGGAGTGCATGTTCTGAATATATATGTGCCTTGCCTCGGGGCTGAGATGTTGGGGTAAGGGGAAGAAAGAAAAAAATAAAAAGTTTTTTTCCAGTCAAGAGTATGATGAATGTGTTCTGGCCAGAGAAGAGTGGGTGGTCTGTATCTGTCAGCGCTGCTATTACAGCCGACAGCGGAGTTACAGGCCAATAAGCCACACTATCATCACCGTCATCAGCAGCAGATCCCCTTACAACAGCTCTCAGCTGTCCACATCACAAGCCTGACAGCCCAAACATGCACTTACCCAGAGAGCACTTGAATAAAATGTCTCGCTTGGCTGTTTCACTGTTCGTTCTCAAAAGGGCCGGGTCAACCAAACGACAAAAAATATGTTTTTTCCCCCTACGTTCTGCTAGTAACAGTGGTTCAAAGTGATTTCAAAGTTTTACTTTGAAAGTACAAATGTACCAAGAGGGATAGCCCATTTCAAAACAATACATATTATTGGAACTTTAACTCTTCTAGCTGGTATAAAATGGGGCTAATTTGAAGTGCACGTGAGCGCACTGGTTAGCTCACGGCCCTCGCTCTGCACTGCGGTCATACGGCGGTTGCCGCTGATAGTGTTGAAGCGTAGAATCCACCCTCTGGTGGACGCTGTTAGCTCTGTTAACTTTTGCACTGCTGGCGCTTTTACCACCGTTAGCTGCGAGCCCTCGGCTCAGCTTTCGCCACATTGAGAGCCTTGAGAGGCAGTAGAAATGCTCCTAATCTCATTCATAGCACCTTTAACCACTTTATAAACTGCTGGGCAACTTAACCTATAATATTATTATACGGCTTTGTTGAATACTCGATTGTGATTGGTCGGCTATGGCCTTCAACGGTCTGCTATTTCTGTATATTGGACTGTTGCTATGAATAACAGACTGTTTTTAAATCAATAATTTGTGTCAAATTATTGATTTCTCTTGTAAGTAGCCGTATAATAAGCAGGATAATGTACATTTTTGCTCACCCTGTCGGGGTTCATTTCGCTGTACATAATCCTTTACATAAATCATATTTTCTTTGTTGATATTATTTTATACTAATTATCTGAATCTTAAGAGTAATTAGTGTAATAGATGTATAAAATAAATGTAGTAGATTAAAAAGTACAATATTTCCCTCTGAGATGTAATGGAGTCGAAGTATAAAGTAGCACAAGTACCTCAAAATAGTACCGAAATACAAATACTTGAGTAAATGTACTTTGTTAGAAAACCAAATAAATGCCTACATGCTAGATACTGCAAGCGCAAAGTAAGAAAAGGACAAATCTTTGTTTTTACGGTGGAAATAACTGAGAGAAAATACCATAACAATCCTCTTTGTTTGTTTGTGTTTTTCTCGGAGCTGTGTTTTTTTTTCTTACTATAGCAACACGAGCGCGAGCGCTGTAATCACTCAGCTAAACGGGAGAGCTGCTATCAAAACAGTGTGACGTTGGTTAGCAGCGCTGATTCATGACTGGGAAAACATGACACACACACACACACACACACACACACACACACACACAGTTGAATAGAGGGCGATTGCAGTTTGCTATCGTGGAGATTGTGGAGGAGAATAATGAGGTCACCTATGAGCCAACGCGCTACAT
Organism: Anarrhichthys ocellatus; assembly: GCF_004355925.1. Lineage (NCBI taxonomy): Eukaryota > Metazoa > Chordata > Actinopteri > Perciformes > Anarhichadidae > Anarrhichthys > Anarrhichthys ocellatus. The sequence goes on from NW_022280053.1 coordinate 373,711, forward strand.
TAATGAGGTCGCTGTCTGCCACTGTGGCCAACTCCAAGGACACGCACACTAGATCACCGAGCATTATCTGTCCTTCAAAGAGAGGGTGGGATCAGACTGCAGACTCTGCTTCTGTATCCCGCTCATGTTAGACCCCTTCTGACAACACAGCATTGATTTATGACTCCTGCAAACAGACATCACCGCGCAGCCTCCTGTGTTTTTTTTTTTTTTTTTTTGCGCTCACGTGATTGATTATCCTGTCTGTGGCATTTAAAAAAAAAATGTAATCTCTCCGAACAGCACGAAAGGTGCGAGACCCCGAGAGAAAACAACCGCCCTGCCCTCCAGCAGCCCCACCCCTCCAGCCCCAGCCCACGCCCACGTCTTGGTGCGTGCAGGCAGTGTTGTATTAGCATACCTTTGCTCGGGCACGCTAGGAAATTGAATTCCACCCTCTTCCTGTAAGACTCTCTCCGGGATTAATCCGTCAGCGTGTGATTTACTGTAACCTTGCTATAAACGGCGTCATCCCTCCTGATTTATGCGCCCGCCGAGCGTTTCGTGTTGCCATATTGTCACGACATCGTGCATTTTCGTTTTGCTCACTTTGCTCACGATGACAACAGCACACTGGATAACCACGGAGGACGACTATTTTGCGATGGTGAGAGTCGCACAAAAGTTAAAGTTAAACATTCTTTAAACCCCTCCTCTGAATAGTGATTGCCCAATCATAGTTTAGCAACTGTTAAGGCAGTAGCACACTGTATATATGAAGTAGTCGTTGTGACGTCATCCGTTGGTTTGTCGTTTCGAAGCCTCGAGTTCGGCATTTTGGCCGTCGCCATCTTAACTTTTTGCAACCATTGAACAGAAGTGACCATATTTGGACTGAGGAGGAGTGACGCGTCTCTGGTAGCGACCTGTCAATCGCAAGGTAGCCCCGCCCTAAAGCATCCCCTGCTTTATGGTCTGTGTGACTCTAAATGGACCATAATGTACTAAATGAACATCATGCTGTATTGAAGAAGACTTGAAACTAGAGATTGAGACCATAAACTCATGTTTACAATGTTTACTGAGGTAATAAATCAAGAGAGAAGTAGAGTCATTTTCTCATAGACTTCTATACAACCAGAGGAGTCGCCCCCTGGTGGTCAGCAGAGAGAATGCAGGTTTAACTGTGACATTAAGAATTATGGCCGATGAGCCACTGTTGCATGTTTACATTTTTTAAATAAATGAAGAAAATATTCTTTATTCCCCGGCTGTACCAAAAACATACCAAACCATGACATTTGTGGCCTCTTCCACCCGTAGTTAGCATGTCCAGCTAAATAACTTGCTATACAGTAATACTAGCTTCACTCCCTACAGTAGTAAGATACTAAGCTAGTCACCTAGCGTTGCTTTCTTTTCTGGCAGAAACCCTTTACAATCTTGTGTGTGAAATATTGGATAATTTAACTGCTAAAAAACTTATGCTTGCAAACCAAAAGATTGGAAAAGTAATTATTATATTTTATAAGTTTATCATGTTTTTTTAAATGTAAAATCTTAATCTGAAGAGTAAAAAGTACATTATTTGCCTGTGAAATGTATAGTGAAGTATAAAGTAGCATAAAATGTAAAAACTCAAGTACCTCAAAAACGCACTTAGTCACATTCCATCACTGGTTTCTTGCACCGTCTTACTTGCGATTTGTCGACTTCGATCTTATCATTACAGTTAGCGTTACTAAAACTACCCAAAAACTTCATTATAAATTGAAATAATCCTCAAAAGCTTCTGCACTGACGCAATCCCAACAGCGACGACTTTGGCACTAACCCTCATTTTTCTTCCTGCGTCTATATGTGTGTGTGTGTGTAGCTGATGATAAATGAGCCCAGCGGATCCTGAGAGCTCGCAGAGGAAAGAATAATGGGTATTTAAGCACACTTGTAAATTACCAACACATTTGTCTTAGGCCGTCCCCTTCGGGACGTCTGACAGCGCAGCACACAAAGTATATAAAGCTCACATACATCTGTTCCACATAGCCTTATTGGATCTGCTGACATCACTTAAATACAAACTGTCAAGTCGTGCGTCATAATTCATACTTTGACAAAGCAGTCTTTTTTTCCGCTGTCTTTGCACCTGCATTTATGCGTGCGTCTGCTTGTCTCGGCAGGTGTGTGCCGGGTCACGCAGAGTGCACGCCGATGTTTATCTCTAAGTACCGCAGACAGGCATGCTGGACCGCCTGGTGGGTAAATGGGATTACAGCTATCTGTTCCTCAGCGGCGTGCTGAGCGCCAAAGCCTGTGATTTCTTTTTTTTTTTTTGCTGTTACATGTTTCCATCAGCAGCACTCATGCTGCCTGCAGCTTTGTTATGCAAAGGTGTGTGTGACCTAGCAACACAGCTGGTCATGTGACGACGAAGACAAAACGTTTGGCATGATCGGTTTAGTGTTTTTCAGTATTCGGTGACGTGGAGGGATGGCGAGATTAGCGAGAGTGAGCTCTTTTATTTGTGTTATTATTATTACTTACAAATTGGAATATAAATCAAACAACTGCTCGGTGAACTTGATGCTAACTTGATGCTAAGTCTTGATGACTTAGCTTTGACTTCTTTGTCTCACTGCATCCTGCTAAGCGCGGAGATGTTTTGAGTTTTCTACCAGAAGTTCGTTTCATAACACGGTGTCGTGTTTCTCGCTAAAAAACAAAAAACCTGCCGAACAGCCTCCACGAAGAGGAAAAAAAGGCCTCCAATTCATCATCCTCATTCATAAACAGTCATTAATGTTTATGGCAGGTGTCGTGACATGTTTACGACAGCATTATGTCTGCTTTACGAGTCCACTGTCAAGTCGGGTTTTTACGAGCGTGGCACTCGGAGGCAGCGAGGGGACCGCTGGCGGCGCGTCCGAGAGGTTCTGGGATGTTTAATCAGTTACTCGAACACACCCGCAAATAAAAAGAGAGAACAGAGCTTGGCAGGGAAGTCGGCCTGTTTGACGGCGGATAGCCATCAAACCTTCTCATTAAACCCTCCGAATCCAGGCTCCCCTGGTCTTCGGGGCTTTTATAGGAAAATCACTACTCTCAATTTGCTAGCTGTTGTAAAAGTTGTTCCAGGTAGTGGTTGTGGGTTCTGGTGGGGGTTAAGCAACGCAACACGACCCCCCCCCCCCCCCCCCCCCCCCCCCCACACCCCCACCCCCCTGCTTTATGGCAGGCTGTAAAGCTGTTGGCAGGCTGACAGCGGCAGTATCTTTTTATCCGGCTGCTAATTTAAGGAAGGAGATTAAGGTTGAGAATTACATTCCTGGCGCTGACTTATTTTTTTTTTGTGTGTATTTGTTGTTCGCGACAAAGGGTTTGGTTTGAATCATGTGCAGCATACAAAGCTGCTCTTCCTTGTCAAAGCTCATGTTTCTTTAAATAACACTTTGAGGTTAAATTGCCGAGCACAATTGACTTCGTACCAATGTATTTTTCTATATATTTTTGATTATTTGGAACCACTTTGCAGAGTTTTTATGCTGTATCAAAGATTTTAGTAGTAGTTAATTAACCATTTACTAATGCTTTATAATGAGTTATAAGCGTTAATAACAGGGACTTTTGCTGTCCCTTTTGCTTGAAAGTGATGAATCTACAGAGAGTTATCACTCAAGTCTGCAGCCCCGCTCGGCTTTAAACAACTTTATAGTGAGTTTCAGCTCATTTTTTATCTGTACGGCCCACATCATCACTGTTTCGGGTCACTCTCACTGTTCTCATAGTGTCGTTTTTGGCTGCAGCAGGCAGCAAAAGCTCTAAATAGCCACTGTACACTACCTGCTCAGCACCAAACATCAAACAGACACAGTTAGCAACCAGCTGGTGAACATAGCTGAGCATTTAGCAGCTAAAGAGAAAAATATTTCCCTTAGGAGATGGTGGAGACCAAAAATAGAGCTAAAAGAGAGTGAAGATTGGACTTAAATTCATCAGGTGGACACAAACACAACACATTATGAATGATAATATTGTTCCATAACTGCTGGATGTGCAAATAAACAACTGTTTGTCAAGAAGTTCACCTAACAAACGTAAAATTGTACATGTCAACATTAAGTTCTGTTCATAACTTGTTTCCACTGACCCCAAGAGGCCCAAACAGTCAGCCATTGCAGGTTAAATCAAGCACTCTCAACCAAACATTAACCATTGCCTATTTGTCATGTAGGTATGAGTATTTCTGACTCAGCCATGTAGCACCCAATCCGTCCGAGTCACCATGATGCCCCAGTTTGAAAAATAATGACCTTTATTTAATGTTTACAAATGGCAGAAAGATGCATCTGTTGAGTGATTCTTGTTATTTCCTCAGCCAGTCTAAACGTTTATTCAGAGAATACAATGAGGAACATCTCTCTTTAAATAGCTAATCTTTGACTTTAAATAGTAGCTGCGTGTCACTGATGCCTGGACATGCAATGCCCTTCTCTGTGCCCTGGCAAGCACTTTACAAACAAACGTAGGCAGTTTTATTGATAGGGTAATCCGAGGCTGATTAATGGCCCAATAATCAGCAGTAACCTGCAATAAATCAGCCGCTGATCAATACGCCCTGTGCTCTGCAGCCGTGGCCAGATCATTACCATGTCACTGTATATCTACCATTAGCACAGGAAGGCTGAGAGCTCAGAGGCAGCGGGAGAAAAAGTGCTTCCTTTCTAATGTGTTGGAAATGCGATTGATAGAGAGGTCATTTTTATTTTATTTCATTTGTCTGCTCACGTCCCTCCCTCCCTCATCTGATTAATGAGCGAACAGCAAAAGACAGTGATGAAGATGGAGAGGGGTGAGCAGGATGTTAAATTATGATAATGACAGCACAATTAATGACATTGGGAGACATTATTCTTCAGCATCTTGGTCGATCACAGCTGCTGGAAGATGTACAGTGTGCTGATGCTGTGAAAGGTTCTCTGGCGAATAAGAATTGGAAATGAAAATATGAATGCTTCTCGGTCCTTTTGCAGCCAATTACTCCTGGTCTGGATATTTAAATGATGTCTGTTAAATGGCTAATTTCAGTATATTTCAATTTGGAGTATTTCCCATAAATGTGGCTCAATGGGTCGTGCTTACTTTTCATTCACCAACTTTGTTGTGGAGATTCAGGGAAACCTCCCCCAAAAACAAATTTGTGTAGTTTTTGCACAGCGAATAAAGACATCAACCAATCCCGTTGAGTTGAACAGACATATTCAAAATATACAGTAAAGTGTACAACGACACGGAGGCTTTGCAGTCCGAAACCAAGATTGACAAAGGAAGCCAAGACCAGATCCACTTCTTCCCTTCTTACCTTTCACAATAAAAGCTCCAGACATATATAATGTGTAAACTAATTTATTCAGAGCATTTTGATAAAAGGAAACTCGATGAAATAGCTGATAGTAGTTTAGGCTCAATTTACCTCAGAGACCTTTTATTGACAACATGTTGTAGTTTTGATGCAAAATATTCACAGCCGAGTATTTTGCATCCTTAAATGTACTTTAAGGCCAAATGTGTTACATTCCACCTCTGAAATAAGTCAGGTGTCACTTTGCTTTCAGCGCAGAGCCAACTCAACATCCAGCCGGTGAAACACCAGATGGAATATAGAAAGCAGATATGCACACACAGGGTTGCAGAAATGGATGCACACCGTTCGAATGAAGTGTCTCTGGAATCAGAGATCAGATTAGAGGTCGAGGATTTCGGTCGAGGCGCGTCTCGGATCCACGGAGAAGATGTGACAGATGGGAGAGGCGGGGTCGCGAAACGAGGGGAAATAAAGAATAAAGGATCAAATCAACCGAGTGAGCAGACGAGAGGTGAAAGGGAAGTGAGGATGACAAGGTGCATGTATGAGGATGGAGCATGTGGGGAGATAAGATAGTAAAGAGAGGGGAGGACAGAGAGGAAGACAGGTAATGAGAGAGAGACACAGAGAGAGAGAGAGAGAGAGAGAGAGGTTGAGGCAGGGCTGACAGTGGGCCATTCATCCTCCATGCTAGAAGAGACAAACTGCTGGCAGAGGAAGACAGGCCCCATAAATCACTCTCAGCACACACGCACACACACACACACACACATGCACAGAAACCCACATGTGAACAGAAAACACACATCTCCTACAGCTTATTTTAAAAAGGTCTGTCTACTTTTTTTTCCATCCTGACCATCTGGGGGTATTTTTCTTTCCTTTGTGCAGTGGTGGAAAGTAACTAAGTACATGTACTCTGTACTGTATAATTTAAGTACACATTTAAGATACTTTTACATTACTCAACTCCTCAGAGGGGAATATTTGACTTTTTACTTCACTGCTATTAGTTGACAACACTAGTTACTTTAAAAATTAAGATTTTTTAACACAAAAAGATGTTATGAAATATGAAGATTCATAAATTAAACAGTTTATACAAGTGAAGGATTAGTCGATTCATTAATCAGCCGGTTGACAGAAAATGAATTGGCAACTATTTCGCTGATCTTTTAAGTCATTTTTACTTAACGGACCAAATATTCGTGTAACCTTTTGGGTTTTCCTCTCACAGTCCATGAACTCGGCTGGCGGCGGTTCTTCTTCCCCTCCGTCTCTCCGCGGCCAAGGCCGGCCGCCCCGTGACCGATCGACACGCTCTCCCTGTGGCGTCTGTCAGTCACAAACCTCCCACTTTCCTCCAGTGAGGGTGAGGAGTGCCAGTTCCTCTTCGCCCGGCCCTGACCTCGGCGCCGACATGCGTGCCGTGTTTTGACAGCGGGCCACGCGCTGACCACGGCTGCCGGGCAGGTCGGGGAGCGTCTGCCCTCATGTTTGCACTGGAGGATGTTCTTTTTGGTGTTATTTCAGTGATTATTAGGGTTTTGTTTTAAAACTATTAATTAAACACTGGTGAGGACGTGATTCACTCAACAGCTTCTTCTGTGGCACAAAACCAACCTGCTCCATCTCGTCTGTGAGACCTGCTAATCCACCTTAAATTGTTAGAATGTCACGGATATGAATGGTGACATGTGGTGCTGGTTCAAGCTTTTCAACCCAGCCAAGAATTTAATGATGGGAAACCAGGGCAATGTAACCACAACAAATACAGTTTGAGCTATTTCTAAAATCCAGAAAAATAAAATTTTTAGAGGGTTTTTGACAATCTATTTCATTGACTATTACCCATAATCCACTGCAAAGTATTGTGCATTATCATGCAGTAGCTAATCATCTATATATTAACACAAATGATCATGTAAATAGCTTAATTTTCATCCTTTTCGTCTTAATAAGTCTGGCTCACCGCATTGTTTATTCACAGGCCTGTATGATCCTCTGACTGACTTGATTGTCCAGTGTTTCTCAGGATATAACTTGTTTAGTACACTTTTAATATTACAGATGTCTTCAAAAATGTAGAACCAGGTTGTAGGAAACAAGAATGCCCTCTTAAATGGATTCAACAAACTAATAGCTAATGTACAGAAAGTCATGTAAATATGTAAAACCTGCAATAATATTTTTGTGCCATAAAAACATATAAAATTATAACCAGTATGGCTCATTTGCTGCAAATCTGCAGAAACGGAGTGAGCGATGTTTGTCCAATCACCAGCTACTTAATGCACTTACTTGTGTGTGAGTGTGTACTGTATGCGCCCACTCTGAATAGTCCTAGTATGTGTAATGCGTGCGGACAGCACTGTAACAGCTGCTGTTTTAATGGTGTAAAATACGGTGGCTCTCACTCATCATTGTGTTTACAGCGAACACAGGATATAAATCATTAGTGTGACCCGGGTCATATGTCAAGAGAGTGAATGTGACTCACATTAGTGATGCTGCAAGACACTGGAGGGCTTTGTGCCGTACGTGTCTGTATAAGTATATCACATGTACTGTATGTGCGTGATGGCAATAAAGTGTGAAAAAAACAACAACATGGAGCTAGAAGTTAGAAAAGCTTTGAAAGTAAAGAATAGTTCTCTGTAATTAAGAATAAACAAGTAGCATCTCAAGAGACCAAAGAACACGCAACATAATTGTACATAAATCCTATTTCTCGGCCTTGGGGTCTTAAGATAGAGCCTCATACATTTTACTGCGTGTGATACATCTTTGCTCTTCAACATGTGTGCATGTGGGGAGTTTAAAAAAAAATGCACTTAAGGAAATGTGTGTACGGGTTTTGTGGAGAAGAAATGAATCCAGTGCAAAAAAAGATTTAAAATGCGGAAAAATGAAATAATCTTGAGCCAGACGGACGTCTTGTTGTCATTTCCTGCTATTTAATTTCCGCTGTCTTGCTTCTTGTTTGTCTCTCTTGTCTGTCTTTAATGTGGGTTTATGTTTTTCCCTCTTGACCTCTCATTTATTGACTTCGACCATATGTGGGGCGGAGAGGTCAACTCTCATTAAACTCAAGTTTTTCCAACTTCACCTTCCCACTTTCCTCCTCCTCCTCCTCCTCCTCCTCCTCCTCCTCCTCCTCCTCCTCCTCCAGGATTCAACCACAAGACAGATGCTGTGATCTCTTGTCTCCATCATCAATCTAAGCCTTGATGATCACACACAGTGGAGAGGAGAAGAAGAAGAGATGGAGGGAAGTAAAATGACAAGAAGGAGGAGAAAGTAGAGCTCCTGTTGAACTCAAACATGGTTTATTTGGAAGAAATCTGAATAAAATCTAAGTTTATAAGCTCAACCTAACTGTTGTAGAATCCCTATTGCCCTTTTTTCTTATCGCTATGCCTCTCTTTTTTCTTCTTCCTGTTGTTCTGACTGAAATAACAGCTGTTACTAGCGGACTTTATTAGCTGGAGCTAGCAGGCTAATTGAGCTAATGTTAGTGCCACAAGTTGGTTGAAGAGGACTTCTCCAGCTGACCTCTTAATGCTTCAAGCTGAATGGTTAGAGAATAAGAAAAGGGGTGTTAAATGAGCACTTGATTGCTGTTTGATAGCACGATATCATGCTAAAATGGACAAAAACCACAAAGAGTACAAGGCCAATGCATAGAGGAGGGTAGTTGAAGAGCTAATTGCTGAGTTTAGCAAACCTAACGCTATATTGGGGAATATTGGACGGGTTAGCTTCAGTATTAGCGTCCCCAAATCCAATAAAGAGCATGACAGAGCTGCTAATGTTAGCTTAAACTCTGATAGTATCCATCACTGACTACACAAGCACAAACGGGACTTTTTAGAAATGTAATCCCTAACTCTTCAAAACAATGTAGTTAGCTGATGACATGCTCCTGGGCCTTGAAAGTAATGCTTGTTTACTACTGTTGGCTAATTAGCTTGACATGCTAACAATTGCAGTTTACATTACTGTTTTATCCATTTCTCACATGTTTGCTCTTTTTTTATTTTGGGGAATGCAAACAAAAAATAAACCACCTTCCAAATACTTAATGCATATTTCTGTGTGTAGACAAACCCAAAGTTTGCCTTCTTACAATCATTTCAAACGGCCAATTAAATGTGGAACAAATGGTCTTTGACTGACTGGTTGTTTGACGCTAAATGTCGCCTTCGGTGACTACAGTTTATCTAAACTTTTGGCTCATTAGTTCCCCAACACCTCGCCAACCAATGGCAGGCAGGAGAGACTTTGTGATTTGTTTGCCAGAGCAGTCGCAGCCAATTACGGGACTCAAAAGCAGAGGCATTAATCAAACGTTGAGTACGGTGGCAGACATCAGATTGCAGAGGGCTGCAAAACAAATATGTCATTGTCAGTGAGGCCATACAGCAGGCATTTAGAGGATTGCATTAAGTCGATGGCTCAGCTGAATAGTGAGCTAAGCTAATGTGGAACAGGGGCCTCTGGAAACTATTTGCTTGACATGGTGAGAGGCGGAGGAGAGGAGAGTGGAGTGGCGTGAAGCCGCCTCCATTCTCCCATCCCTCATTTTCTATCTCTTCTTAATTCTTTTTTGTCTATTTTTCCACCTTTTTTGTCTTTTTTTATTGAAGCTGACAGGCCGAACTGGAGGGCGTGGAACGGCCAGTGGGAGGAATAAGGATGAGAGAACAGTGTAAGAAGGGAGGAGACAGATGAAACGAGATAAAGACGAGCAGCAGTGAAAGAAATCTCAAGATTGTATGTAGAGTCGCTGGAATAGTATCTATCTAATTGTCTTTCTGGACGGATGGACAGGCTTGTGTTCTCATGCATACTTAACATAACGTCTAGATTGTGTGAAAATAATGTTTTGTGACAATGATACCAGAACGATCTGTAGCAGAACAAGTGTGAATGTGAAGTTTTCTTTTATTGAATTTAAAAGTGCCATTAGGATAATTGAAAAGCCACCATAGCCTCCTCCTGGCTGCATCTTACTGCCTCCCCGACGTCCAAGAACGAGTATAATGGCGCACACTTTCGCATCACAGTCTCTACTCGAAGGCATTCCCCGTTGTTGTACACACAAAAAAGTAATGACTGTAGTTGTGAGAGGAGAAAGCGCACGAGGCCAATCGCTGGGCAAAGAGGGCATAAATGTTCGAATTTCTGTCTTTATCGTAGAAATCTTCAGATGCCATTCTGATGTCATAAAGGAGATTTTAGATGCTGTCAGATTATCAGACAAGCACTTTATTTTTTAGCACACAAAGACCGTTAAAATAAATTTTAGTAGAGTACATCAACCTATCTAGCATTGCACTCCTATAGCATCATTGGATTTACAATTGACAGTTAAAAAATGGTTCAGCAGAACCACCAACATTGTCTTTTCTTTATTCTTAACGCATTCTCAAAACCCTGACTCCTGCAATACCCAGAATGCAACTCGACCACAGATTCGGGTGGGTTATGTTGGTAGCGGGTAATGTAGCCTCCAACGGAGATGAAGAGCGGGCCACAGAGATCTGAGACAATTGCAACTGACAAAAAATTGTCTTATAATTTTAGAGACACCCCAAGTTTGACTATTGACGCTTTTAGGGGGTTATTTTGCACACTGATTTTATCCCGCCCTCTGCGTAATAGGCTTGTTGAAATCTATCGGTGTTGAAATGTAACCGTGAGCACTAAAAGAAGCCTGTATCAGTGATGTCACCTCGATGGCGTACGGTACAGGGGCGGCACGGGATGAGTCAAAGCGGGAGTTTATGGATCAATAGCTGTCACAGCTCAGGAGTCCTACGATCCGTAAAGCTGCCTGCTTAAAAAGATTATGACTGCACTGTGTGTGTGTGTGTGTGTGTGTGTGTGTGTGAGCACGAAAAGGAATAAATTACAGGGTAATGATATTAAAAGCACAAAGTCGTTAAGGTGCCAAGTTAAGACACAATAAATCCAGTCATGGCTTCTACAGCCTGTCCCCACACTGGGTAATTAAATTAGATTTATAAGCCATATTACATCAGTGCGAGGTACTTCATCCACCCTCAGCTCCTGCGCCGTCCCTCCATTTTGCCCCGCTTTATTAGACGGCCTGACAGCCCCGGCAAAAAAATATGGAGGAATGTTTCGGGTCCCGGGCATGCGAAGAGCTCTGCGCCGGGGCACTCCGTCTTCCGGTGGTGTCATTCGTGTCCACTGATAATATATTAAGCGCTCCACTTCTCTGCAGAGCCGGGGAGTAGCGAGGTTCTGTGGCTGTGACCCAGTCAAACAGCTTTATCATCATCCACAGTCACTGTTCACCACTGCTGCTGCTGCCGCCGCCTCCTCCCAGACATCCTCACCCTGCAGTGGGATATGCTCTGTGGAGCTCTGTGGAGCTCTTGAAGAGACGTCCGATGCCAATGTTCAGTGTCGATGCAGGTTGTGATGTGCCCGTATGTAGCGAGGTGGACAGTAATAAGAGTGTGGTGTTTGGGAGAGCTGAGTTTGTGTCCTGTCACAGATAAAGATTGTGTTTTTGTTCATTCTAACCACAAGAATGCCCTGCCAAGAAGAGCGGTATTGCCCCAAAATGACATTTCTTTATGCTCTCTTGTGGCTGTAGTGATTATAAGAAAGTAGCAAAGGACAAAGTCAGGTAAAGGTGATACATGAACGGGTGGGAGGAGGTGGGAGACCGCTGTTTGTCTCCCTTTTCCAAACTGTCAACGTTGTTCTGTTTATTTTGAACCATGTGTTTCTAAGTTAACCTTAGCTTTGTGACAGATTTTATTTTCAGCAGCGACGGTCTTTTAGCTCATTGTTTCGGTTTTACAGCCCACAACATTTAAATTGTCACTTGTATCTAGTTGTATTGAGCAATTTCTGCCACGGAGGTGAATGGAATATCGTTTGTGGAGCTCACGGGGTTAAAAAGGAACATTATTATAGGACAGAAATCTCAGTCAGGTGTCTCAAAGACAAACATAATATATATAATAAGATTAAAGGATGAACATGTCAATCAGTGGAATGATTGTGGGCAGAAAAAAGCAAACACGTTATTATTGATATTATTATTGTTATGGATGAAGGAGTGTGTGTGTGTGTGTGTGTGTGTGTGTGTGTGTGTGTGGGAGGACACTTATCTGCCAGCATCAGACTGAATTAGTAAAGACAATCGAGTGCTGCGGTGATTACGTATTTTTGTAGGCCAACCTGGAAGTTGGCATCTCACTGGTTCCCTCAACATAAAGCCATTTGGATTATTCCAACAAATGTCCACAAATAATCTTCAATAATCTTGATAATCTTTTGACGCGTGAATGCAAACGTTTATTCGGTGTGATGACGTTTAGTCGTCTCATTTAGCCACTCGTAAGAAACCCTGTTTTTTAAAGACACGTAAAAGCTTTAATATTCATGAGAGACGTATTTACTGACGTTTTATATTGTAAAACAAAACGTTAAGATCTCTTAAGCTTGTGTTAACCGCACACCTTTCAGACTTCTTACCAAAAAACACGTTCAAAAACCCTGTTGACTTTGACACGAGGGAACAGGAAGTGCAAAAATGCTGACTCATCTCCAGGTTTCATTCCTGCATCAACAAGTGTAAAAGCAATTGCAAGATTAATATTTTTACATTTGACGTGAGCTGGAAAAACTTCCCTAGATGTGATGTTGGTATTTAAGATCTTTAAGTAAGTAGTAAACACAAAACAACAACACTTAAGAGAGGAAAGCCGTGGAGAAACTGGAGTTCAGCCTTGTGTGGTTGATTTTAACGATCCATGGCACTTTTATTATCATTATTAATTAACAGTTTGCTACCAGTGGGTTGTGATCAATAAGGTGGAGTGAAACAAATTTCAAAGGGCCTGTTGGAATCAATCAGAAAGAGTTTTTATCTACATAACTGCCAGTAAGTCGTGCTCGTTAGGGCAAACATTAGGAGATGAGACATTTGCTGCATTTTTTAATTAGAACGACACAACTGAGCCGCCATTTTTCTTCCTCTTCATGCTCGCTCCTAATCTCTGCAATTTTTCCCTTTCTCTTTGTTTAACCCGTATAAGTAATTTTCCACCAGCTGCTTCTAAATCGGCACATATGTGGTGAATGTTTTAACCATGCAACACACCACACATGCAGTCCTGCCCCTAATTCTTCTCACCTCTTAATCAGACAACCGTTAAAATGGGATTAGAGACGATCCACTGAAATTCCACGTTTTCCAAACGGGAGATGTTGTCCTTGTTTACTAAGCTGTGATTTTCCTCTTTGGAAAGTGAGACAATCCTTTAGGCTCAACATGATGAGAGCTTCAGACCGTTGAGACCAAAGTGTTTTACCGATGAACTGTGGGTCTAAATCTAGAGATTGTATAGTTATCGTACTGTAAGGTCTAAACTGCTGAAGCTTTATGTTATCACAATCGGTTTGTTGACGCAGGAAAGTCCAGAACAGTTATTATGACCAAAAGGCAAAGTTTTGGTTTGCATAGTTTGGTTCTGAGGATTAGTGCAATGGTGCAACAATGGTGAATGTCAAGTATTTATGTGATCGTTAGAGACAAAGTCTCCTGATGATGATAAAAGATGGAATTTGACATTATATTTATCACTAACATCACAAATATAGACATGATTACACTGTTGGCTGTGAAAAAAAGTCAAACCACCTACTGTTAAGTATGTCCCGAAAGAATTTAGTATTTGTGTCCCAATACATAGTATATCAAATATAGTAAAACATACAAGATGTCCTGCTGCTTCTGTTTGCAGTATGCAGGCCACAATGCTTCTCTGGCTATTCTGACCCACAATCCATTTGCTACAAGAGCAAGAAGGTCAACATCTCAAGGTGCAATGTTATGACGAAGTTTTATGTCCCAATCAAAGGCATACTGCAGGCGGCACTTTGTACTTTGTAAGGCCGGCTGCAGTGTGTACCAACAGTAAAAAAGAAAAAGTATGCGATTTGGAACGTAAATATGAATATTTTATTTAGGACGGGGCTCCCCATCGTCCACTTCCTACTTCTGGCTCTTCTGATGTTCAGGTTACAACAGTGATCTGATAATCGGGGGATCCGACGGGCAACAAGGGTCATAGTCCAGTGTTGACCGTCATTCATCCTCAGTTGGAATGAATGCTATCCGGTCTTCGACAGGGACTGTGCATGCGTACACAACGTTGGCCCCCAGTTTGTGGTTGTTGTATTGATTTTTAGTGCCCGTCAGCAACAGGTGACACACAAATTATAGATTACAAATCTGGGGCCCCATCAAAAATTTAATGAAAACTTTAATTTCTTCTTTTTGGTAATTACGTTTGAAAACGTACTGATTTCTTGGCAAAAACAGTTTTTAATTTCACTTTAAATTCAACAAAAATAATGCGGTCATCTCTCTTCCTGTATTCTCTCTCTCTCTCCCTTCGTCTTCTTTTTCCTTCCTTCTCCTCCGCTCATGGCAGTGAGCAGTGGAGGGCTACTTAGCACACAACAGTTAATACCTGTCTAATTTATTAGCCTCCTGCCCCAGCCCTGAAGGGCCATTAGCAACACACACTGACACAGCACACCGGCCTGTGTCGTAATTTATTGTCTTATTACAGTGCTGCAGCGGCATCAATTAATTATCCATTAAAGCGCTGCTGTCCCAGGATTTATGGAGGGGCCTGTGGGGGCTGTGGGAGATACAGTTGGGAGAGGAATGAGGGGAAGAGTGGGTAGATGTGAGAAAGAGGAGGAGATATATGGGAGAGGATGAAAGATGTATTGTTGTTTGTTGTTTTTGGGTTGTGCTTTGGTTTTTAAAGTTGGGATAAAAATAAAGTTAGCTGAAAAATGCTTTAAATACAAGCAGCAGCCAAAGAGTCTGCAAATCAAATGCTGTTTTTCTTCTAAACAAATGTTGTTTAATTGTGAGATTGTAAATCACATTCAAGGCTGAAATATCATCTTTGCCAACACTTTAATTTCCAGGAGGTAATGCATCATTTCCTGTACAAACCCAGGCTATAGTCTCCACCCTCACAGCTCTAATATGATCAGAGAGCGGGATGTTTTTGAAAAAGAGCTATTGAGGAAAGCACCGGCTGATATGGGCGTTAACACCATTACGGTTACTGCCTGAGCTAAACGGATATTTCACAGATATCAGCACACACAGCCGTGATACTTAGTCTGCAGGAGGCTTAATAGAGTCAGAGTTAACTACAATAACAACCAGAAAATGATATTTACTGTGATGGGATCAGATCCTAAACTTGAATCAAAGCTGCTTTTGTTCAGCAGCACGTTTTTTGTGTAATTGTGAAAGTCGTCGCTCGTGGTCGAGCCCACAGATAATTATCACCAGACTCCCTCAGCTTTACGGTGCGTTCAAGCATCTTCCAGCTCTTTGTTGTGGTTTGGTAAAAAAAAAAAGTAAATATGGAAATTTGAACCTGGCTCTTACAATTTCCATAACCCTAATGATGCCCTCAGGGTTATGATGAATGACAGGATCCAGTGTTGTTTGAGCTTGACTCATATTTGGGACTAAAAGCCAGGATGTCTTGGCCTCTGCTGTTTAGATTTTAACCCTTTTTACACTCAGTTTCTTCTGATTCTCCAAACTTTTTTCATAATTATATTGTATATGTTATATTATGCTGTTAACTGTCATTTTTGTTAATTGTCTCCAAAGGCTCTCCTATATTTCAGTCAATATTAAGCTAATTTTAACTGCCATATACTTTTAGATTAATTATTCTATAACAATGCATCATATTGAATAAGCTAATATTTTGGCTGTAAAATATTTAATAAATTAATTTGGTAGAAAAATAACTAATTTGCCTGTACGTAAAATGGAAACACTCAAGTAAAGCACAAGTACCTCAAAACTGTACATTTCATGAGTAAATGTACCTCTTTGAATACCCACTGTTACACAAACAGCATAGAGCAGACTCACTGTACTGTATATACGCCTTCAAAACCTGCATATATGAGACAAAAAACTCCTCCCTCCCCAAACCAGCGGCTTCCACCCAAACACAATTTGTACAGAAAACAAAGTGTTTTCCAGCGCTGACAGGGAGAATGGATTACTTCCATTACGCTCTACAAGAAACACATTCTGTTGAGATGAAAGGGTTGTAAATTATTGCAGAGGGTGCTGCTGCTAACAAGTCTGGTGATCCAGGGCTAATGGGGTTCACATTCACTTAATGCATCCCAGCGATGTGACAAATCAAACGCACCCAAATGAGCATCATCGTCACCTTCGATCTCCAGTAATCCTCACTAGCCTGGAATTACAACATAATTGAATTAAACTAAAATAGTACCGCTTAAAAAAGAATACATGCTTTGTTTTTTTTTAAATTTTACAGAGGCGCCGTCACCTTCTTTTGTCCTTCTGGGGAAGAAGAGGCAAATGATTGACGGGACAAATCACCGCGAGCCATCGGGTGACAGGTGAACTTGGCAGCGCGACGTCGACGGTGTCACATCGCTGTGTCAGGATGTGTCGGCTGACTCGCCTTTGCAACTGCTGAGTGACAGACGGAGCAGGTGAGACTGAGCTGCTGCTGCTGCAGCAACCGAACCAGCTCCTCCACAACACTCAAAATATGTGTATACACACATTTTTTTAAACTGTTAATAACAGCCCATTTAGACTCAGACAACATATCTTTTTAACGTGGATTCTGCGCAAAACACATCACTGGTAAAGCGCTTAACGAACTAATGACTTACTATTATTATAATCCTCATCCTGCTGTTGGCATTAATGCTTTCACTCACTCAGATCCTACCTACATCCTCCCACGTACAGATAATTAGTAAGCCTTCCACAGCCCCAGTCCTCCATGGCGTCCCTCAGGGTTTGGTTCTTGGTCCCCTTCTCTTGTACATAGTACCTCTTGGTCAGATCCTGCATCATCACAGTTTCCACTTTTATCTTATAGAATAAGTTAAAACTTTGACCCGCTGGTGGTGTTTAGGAAAACTGACCTGCAAAACAAACTATGTGTTAGCATTTAGCTTAAAGCACCACTGTGCTGTACAGAGCTGCTGGAAACTTGTAAAACATTTTTTAATACATTGAAAAGTGTTTGATAAAAATAAAAGTGATAAATGATTATAAAATATGCTGCTTTAAATATTAAGAGTGTCCACAATATATAAGTGCACATACACACACTAACAAGTACACACCCGGGTGATAAGAGAGGTTTTTATAGTTTGGAAAAAGTCCTTTGTCTTCCTTTGTTTTACTTTTCAACCAAACCAGCCCTGACACCAACAAACCCATCATCGGTGCTTCGACGACAACAGCTTTGTCACGGTCAGAGTTCACGTTGGTACGAATGTGATTCCTGTGCCGCATGCGATCTGTTTTCATCAGCTCGGTGAGCTTCATCACAATGGATTCACACGTCCTTGGGAAGAAGGAATATATCCAAACATGATTTTTTTTTTTTCGTCGCACCTCTCAGTTGTGCCATCGTCCCCCCTGGGTGACAGGAAGTGGGAATGACTGCTTCCTGCCCGAGCCGGCTTTGAAGGGACGATGTCATGGCGGAGCAATGTTCCTGTGCTTTCACCGGGCTCTTTGTAATGTGTGATTTACAGCTTCCCCTCCTCCCCCACCGTTTCATCTGTGATTTATCGTTTCCCGGTCAGATGGCTATCGACTGCCTTACATGTCCGCTCTGGACGCTGCGTTGGAAAGAAAGCAGGAGGTCGTGATCAGGACTCTGGATAACAGCGTTTTCAAAGAGATCAAAACACTGATCTTTGGAACGGAAACGAACCCAAGTTCATATGAGGTGGCGGAGGAAGTATTCAGACCCGTTGATTAAGTAAGAGTGCAAATACAACAATGCAAAAAAATCTACTTAAATAAAAGTAAAATAGTATTAATCAGCAAATGTACTTAAAATATTACAAGTAAAGTACTCATTATGCATACAGTTTTTTTTTGCTTTTTGTGAAATATTGGATATTCAATTTGAGCTTTTTTGGCCTCAAACTATTATTAAACAGTTAATCCAGACAATAATGTCTCTACTATGATTTGGAAGATGGATTTGTTCTCTTAAGATAATTTAAATCATCAGATATGAATCATAAAACACTGCACGGTTTCCTATTTGCTGTCACATCCACTTAATATTGATGAGAAAAAGCGTTGCTTCTCTTGTTTCTCACTCAGGAATCTAAACTAATCTGTAAAGTGTGAATGGCATTATATAATATTTCCTTTTAAATATTGAAACAAATAAAAGGAGATTGTTGTTTGTTCACACATATCTATAATCTCTCACTTCAGCTATCTGACTTTTCCTCCTCACATATTCTGTTTTAACCCCTTTTTAAATTGAATTTCTCAATATTTCCGAGCTCTTTTGGAGCCCTGAGCATCATTTCCCAGCCCCCCCCCCCCCCCCTCCCGGAACACACACATTCCTGTTAATACTCAGCACTTTCCCTGACTTAACCTCTGACCTTGTCCTTCTCCTCACCTTCACCCTCACCTCATCGTAAATTCTCTAAACCCATAAATCCTAAACCTGAGATTAAACGCTGAGGTGATTTAAAGTTCAACTGTCATGTAGTTTCCACTTTCGCCTAATTTTGTAAAACACTTTGAATCCAGTCAAAGATGCATTTTTGTAGTTGATTGTTTTGTGTCTTGAAATTAGCTTGGCAGCTAAAATAAGGCCTCAATTAGGATGCAAATGAATTGACAGTAACATCTGTACGGCAACGTGCTGCAGAGCTGATTGACAGGAAGCAGAGTATAAACAAAACCAGTGTGAACTCAAGCACGATGAAGAAATGATCAATAAAAAGTTGTTTTTCTGCTTACATGCTTTTAACTCTTACTCTTTGACCTCTAAATTGAATCTTGAATGTTTGTCTTAACTCTAATCTATAGTAGAGACAGAGATAGTTATCTTTATTACAGCTGCAGACTGTGACTGTGAAGCGCCCGCATGTTGAGGGGAAACTTTGGGGGTTGGGAGTCCAAACTGTAAGTCTATGTAGGGATATTTGGTGCATTAGTCCAAAAACACGAGGCTTTCACCAGGAGACTGCCGTCTGTGTCCCCTTTTGTTGTCAAGATGTAATCGACTACTTCTTTTTGCATTTTTTGTTTTGTTTTGTTTCAATTTCGTAATCATTTTCAGCCGTGATGTTTTCTACTAAACCTAAAGTTTTGTAGCATTATATTGTGCATGAATAATCCTAAAATTCAATTCAAAAAGTACAATAATTGCCTCTGAGATGCAGTGGAGTCGAAGTACAAAGTAGCAACAAATGGAAATACTCAAGTGAAGCTCAAGTACTTAAATGTACTTTCCACTGGCTGGATGTCAACTTGCAGCATTCATTCTGGGGTGACTTGTATTTTTAAAATAACAGTGACTTCCTGCAGGTCTTTTGTTACTTTTGCTCAACTGTTTTGCACATAAAGAACAAAAATATAATGTTTCATTCATGTTTTAGTCGAAACATAGTCTTTTGACGCTCGCACGCCAAAGAGAGCCCTCGGGCCTCCGTCTCCCACAGACTAACATACACTGTCAGAGTGGCTTTTCTTCTCACTCCAGAATCCTCTTCCTCTTCCTCGTGACCTCTGCCATGTCTACGCGTCCTCGCTGTCGTTCCCCTCGTCCGTCTCTCTCGTCACTCCTGTTCCTTCCTCCGCTGAGTGAGACTCTGTCGGGGTAGAGAGCAGCAGACGGTGACGTCCGCCATACGTTCATGAGGAGTACGCTGCCGAGTAAGTTTGTTTTTACCGTGTAAACATTCAACAACTCCTCTAAATAAATGCTAAATCCCACTAGAGTAGCTGTGTATTTCTATTTGTGTTCTATCTATTTCAATTATTTATCCACCTTTTAGTTTACCATTAATAGTGAGCTAAAGTAATGGATACATGTTTTCTTTGCCCTTTCAACTATTTATTTAATACTTTTAGCTACTATGTCAGCTATTTTTATTTATCACATATTTTTGGCATTGCTAAAATATATAGAATTTCAAAAAATGTATTCATTACTTTAATAAGGTATCGAATTAAACCTTTTATGAAATACATTTAAATGAATTTAAATTGTTTATACTTTACTTTTTTCACTTTCTTTTACTTTTTTCAGTATTACTGCATCACTTCATCATGACCTTTGATGTTTTATGCAACAAGTTGGAAAACCTAATGGGGACTTAATGACTTAATGGGACACAATTAAGAGAGAAGTGCTAATAAACAGCATATTATCATAGCTTTCTTACATAGCAGCCATCTTGGATTGTTGATATCGAGGTTGGTGGGGTCCGGCCGACTTTCCGAGGTCGGAAATCCGACTTTAGGCGGCGTTCCAGTTGAAATTTCCGACTGGGAACTCGGAAAGTCTGACTTAAATACATCTATCTAGTATATATATACATATATATATATATCATCCTCTTACTGTATGTGCGTGTATGAAAGTGAGCTATAGTGTGAGAAAGTCCAGGGCCAGCCTCGTCCTGTTCCCTCCCGCTCATCACCGCAGTGCCTGTTTTTAATCTGGGCCAGTGATTTATGAAGGAGCTCGGACTGTGTATGTCTCCTCACTTCCTTTCATTTCTCAAATGGTTTGTGCACTGCGGGATGATAGATTTATCGACACACAACCCCTGCATGACTAATTAACTCTGAAATATCAGGGCCAGATGTGGAACTGAAAGACGGACCCCAGAGTTCTCTCTCTCTCTCCCTCTCGCTCTGTTGTTTTTCTAACTGTTGCTCATGATTTTTTCCTCCTTCTTCTCTTTGTGTCCTCTCAGCGTTCAGCTGTAACTCTGCTGATAATATGACGGGGTGTTTGAGGTGAATGTAAATTGTTGTACTGACCGGACACGATTTGTTGCTGAATGAATGTCTTTCCTTTTTCCAACCGGGGTTTGTGACAACTCTGCTACCAATAGCTTTTAGGTGACCACACAAATATTCACATTAAACAAACCTTCAGTTTCACTTCAGTACATTATTTTAACCACTTATTCGGTGCAGTTTAAGGCAATCATAAAAACAAACAGCCCCCAGCTTTTATCTACCATACTTTCACTGGAAGCCTGATAATCAGACTAAATTACCACTTTTGTTTCACTTCATTTGAAGAAATATCTTTAGTAGTATTTCTGTAAGTCGGTTTAAAACAACCTGCTCAGCTGCGCCCGAAAACTTTGGTTTATGACTCGCAACAATAATAAAATTCCCATCAGCCTCAGCTGTGCTTTGTGTTTAGTACTTATTATCATATTTGTACATAAGTAAGGGGGTGAATGCCTGTAACAGAGTATTTCTACATTGTAGTATTGCTACTTTTACTTCAGTAAGCAGCATGTTAGCGAGGCAACGTTAGCATTTAGCTGAAAGCACCGCCGTTCACATGTGCAGCCTCACAGAGCTGCTCGCATGACTGAAAACTCTTTTATATATATAAAAGAGAAAATGGTCAGAAACTACTTTTATTTTTATCCAAATGAAAAGACAAAATAAGTGTTTATATGAGCATTTCTATATTGAATCATGTGTCCATTGATGTGGAATGGGGAGATGCTTCATGTCCCATGAAGTCTGTCTGCATGAGATGAGTCAATACAACCTCAACAAGGTCCTCGCATCACACACACCCATGAATCCCCTTTATGACAGATTAGAGAGAGCGATGGCTTTTCCACTCGTTTACCCATAAATACAGCAACACGCTCAGCTGGTTTATGCTTTTCTCTCTTCACACTGTGTTTATAGCTGTCACGAAGCAGCAGTGAATATGTCTCTTACTGGCTAAAGTCCAGCCTGAACTTCAAAGCAATAAGAAAATAGAGCCGCTCTGTAATGGAAAAGCAAAACAGCTGTGTGCGATGTGATTTAGCTTTGTTCCTTCCAGAGTGTGTTTTGTTGCGAGAGAGAGAGAGAGAACAAACAAGAAATATTTCCTGCTGGAGAGACGATATTTCCCACGGCAGTTTCTAAAAAAAGAAAAGTTAATGTCACACATATTTTGGATTAGAAACAAAAGTAAGTAAGTGAAATAAAAAGGGAGGGAGGAAGTGTGAGACAGAGGAACAGGTTAGAGAAGGAGCCAGGCGAGCCGTCACATCTGATGTAGGCGGTTTTTCCTGACAGCTGTAATTCTCCAGCCTGCAGAATTTCATCAACAGCAGTTGCGTTTAAGCTTCGCCGCGGGCCAGCGGCCCTTTCAAGTCTCCTTCCTCTGACAGGTGGATTTATTAGTCCTGAAATTTGTACAGATCACACATAACTCATGGCAAGCTGTCAGCGTGTCAGATGCGGCCTTCTGGCTTTTTCTTAAGGTGGATCTGCCCAGAAGAGGTTCACTCATCAAGTCCCCCTCCCTCCCTCCTCACCCACAACTTACTCAGCTCATATCCATTTTAAACAGGAGGAGGAAAACAAGAGACAGAAAAAGGCAGCGAGGAAACATTTCTTCAGATTTCAGATACCAGTAATGCAATTGGGAGACCAGCAGTGGTGGAAGAAGTATTCAGATCCTTCACTGGAGTATAAGTACTAATACCACACTGTAAAAATACTCCCCTACAAGTAAAAGTCCTGCCTTCAAAACCTTACTTTAGTAAAAGTGTGTTAGTATTAAGGGGATGAAAAACTGTCATCTGAGAAGTAAATAAAGCTGTCAAACAGATGTAGTGGAGTAAAACCTACAATTATTATCTCTGAGAAGTAGTGTAGTAGAAATAGAAAGTATCAAAAAAGGAAGTACTCAAAGTATAGGTACCTCAAAAAAGAAACTACCAGAGTAAATGTACTTATTTACCGATAGTTGGACGTTAGACGTAGACGCTAAACTGTGATTCATAATTGGTTGTAAATAGAAAAATAATTGTGTCACGGGGCGAATAAAAGAGCTATTACCCCCCTTTAACCCCTCTGTTGCTTTGCTGACCGTCTCGGTGACCTCCTGCCCCTGGTTAAACTCCCAGCATGCCCTGGGGCCTGAGGTTCACGCCTGAGTCTAGACCAACAAACGCAGCCAAAAGGTCAACCTTTCCTTTCTTTGCTCTCGCCTTAAGGTTCCGTGCTTGTTTTCACCTTCTCAACTCCCCGAACACCCTGCTGGGAGCAAAAGAAAACTCCTGCATCCACCTGGATTTCATTTTCTACTTCTGTGTGTGTGAACATGTGTTGGTGCTCTGTGTGCACATGTGTTTGTGTGTGTGTGTGTGTGTGTGTGTGTGTGTGTGTGTGTGTGTGTTGGCATGCAGATGTTTGTGTGTGTCTCACTGCGAAGAAGCTGCAACTTGTGAACATCATGGAAATAGCTATGATGTATATTTTAAAGGAAAATTTTAGCATTTGTCAACCTGGATCTTATTCTCATCTAAATGTGTGTGACTATCTGTCATGTTTATCTTTATGTGTTTACGTAAAGTGCTTGAGAGGACTTCTCCAAGCTGCGGGCTCTCAGCACAGCGTTACCCGTGAACTCTACAGGAGTTCAGCACACACACACACACACACACACACACACACACACACACACACACACGAGGAGGGTGCGTAAAGGGACCGAAGCAAAATGTTGAAATCTTGTGATTTTCAGCTTTTTTTTCCTCTCACTAACCATAAAGTGATTCCAGAGCTACAAATGCTAAATTGTGGACACCGCCGCGCTCTTGAGTGCAGGAGATGAGATGCACATCGAAACCATGTGTTTCCACTCCACACTGTGACCCTGGGGGGGGAGTCTCCCCAAAACAAGCCCTGAGCGCCTGCCACCAAAGCATAGAGTCACCGTCCCGCTCGACGCTCTCGCTCCCAACCAGATTTTCTCCGTCCCGCGCCGAGCCGCTGCCACATCCCATTTATCATCAGACCTTGATGGACCTAATGTTGGAATCCATTATCACGCCCGAACTCTTTGCGGCTTCACTCTGTTCTTTCTTCGGCCTTCACAGCGTACCCACGGCGTATGCCTCCGGGGGTCCCCCCAAGCACCCCGGGCGAGAACCCCCCCCCCCCCCCCCCCCCCCCCCCCCCCCCCCCCCCCCCCCCCCCCCCCCCCCCCCCCCCCCCCCCCCCGGGTCATCCTCCTGCTTTAGCCCTGTTCACCGTTGTCAAAAGACATTCTCTTAGTGTCAGCACACAGAATAAGAGACAGTAGGTCCAATGTAAGGGGTTGGGATCTAAATAAAAGAAGTTTTGTTGCCGAGCCGCACTTGATTTTTCAAGGCTTTGAATAGACGTGCTTGTGCTACAGTTACTTGACCTCTCCGTGCCCAAGTCTGAACAATCGCTGCTGTGTTTGTGCAAACTCTCAGATGCTTCCTTTACTGCCGTTAAGAGTTCTGCCATTATGCATAAATGCAGCACATGTATTATAAATCTAACATGCTGCTGTATCTTTGCCTCAGCCGCACGCACACACACACACACACAAACACACAGCGTTTGTGCCTCTCGGTGAACTCTTCACCCCAGCTGCCACCAGAAGGATGTCATGCTAAATTATACCTACGTTGTTTTGCGTTCCCCCTCTCTTCCATTGACAGACAGGCGGTAAGATCAGGGAGATACAGATTAACTCGCTGTTTATGTCTTGAGAGTTTCCCCTCCACACTCGGGCAATTAGATTACAGCCGGTCTGAAACACCAGAGGAAGAGAGGAACACTTAAACTTCTTCCTTTTGGCTCAAATGGCGGTCGGAAACAAAAACAAAATATAGCACACCCATCGTCACCATGAGGAGTTTGGTTTGATAGAAAGGGTTATATCTCTTCTCCACAGCTGTTGCCTGTGAATCTCTTTTTTTACAATTTTGTTTTGTTTTAGACTGCAGAAGTGTTAAAGTTGTGCTAGTAGTAGCAGTATTATGCTACAGTAAAGCCTGAGCTGCAGCTTTAAACAGAGATAAATCACTGAGAACACCTGTATTGAGTGATTGGCAGTGGTGGAACGTAACTAAATACATTTACCTACATGCAAATTGGAAAGTATTTTCATTTGATGTGACTTTATACTATATTTCCACAGTGTGGTATTAGTACTTTCACTCAAGTAAATGTACTTTTTCTACTCTTAATGTAAGATGTACTTCCTCCACCGCTGGTGTTCAGTTCGACACACAGCCGTCTGTAGTTAAAGCATGTTTTTGGAGGGTTACCACGCTGGCAACCGTCCAACACAGTTTTTAAAAATCCCCTAAATCACAAGACAGGATTTTTTTTTTTTTTTTTAATTTCTTCTGTGTCAAAACAAATTTGCCTTTTCAAATGTATCCGTATCAGAGTGTTGAAAGATAAAGGTCTCGCATCTGCTTCGTTTGCACTAAAGCAGCACCTGCTGACTGACTGTGAGGTCTCTTGGATTTGGTCCCACCTTTGACCAAATCAAAGCTCCGTAGTAAACTGCGTTAACTGCTCCTTTTGTCAAAGCGTCCTGTGCACCAGTGAGTGATTTACGGCCAACGCACAGCTGTTATAAACTGTCATTTATTGCGATCTGCTCGAAAAGCGTAAGCTGATTAAAGCAGAGCTGCACAATAGATTCGGATCAATGCTTCGTTTGATTTTGATGCCAAGACAGCCGGGTAATAAAGAGGGCCAACTGAATTATGAAAACTTAATTATTCAGGAATTATTTAATTTGACATTGTTCATTCCTTTGAACATGTCCTCACTTGCTAGTGTCAAAGAGCAAGTTATGAGCTTTGCTGCGAGGCTTTGATTTCCCACTTGACACCAAAATACCTTGGAAGGAAACTCAGGGCGTTTTCAAACCTGCGTGCTTTTGGTTCGGTTGAATCTGGTTTGTTTTTCCATGACGGTTTGAACCGCTGTGACCACATTGATTGTACACAGGTCGGTCTTAAACAATGGAACCGAGACCCTTTCGAAGAAGCGGTCCCAGTGCGTTCACAAACAAGTTCTGGAGCGGTTCGTTTGTGGAATGTGATCAGACTTTGATCTGATCCAACGTCGAGGCTTATTAAAATGTAATAACACAAATGTAATAATTTAAATTTAATCAAATTTGTCCTTAACCTGATCAAAAATTGAATAAAACCCAATAATGTAATAACTTCACCAATAATAAAATATCAAAGGTAAATGAACCCCAAACACACGAAGGCAAAACAGTCCATGTTGTATTTATTGCTCAACAACCAATCAGCATGGGTATGAGGGGAGGGGAGGGGGGATCATTGGCCAGTGTTAAGGTTTTTACTTTAATGCGTCTTTGTCTCATAAAAACATAACACTCGCCATCCGTTGTAAATTTCAAATTCTACATAAAGCCGAGAGTTTATGTTTCCAAACATGAAATCAGTGTCAAATGTCAACATGACACGAACCGTATTAAAAATAGTTTCACAATTTACATTTCTGAGAAAAAGAGGTTACAGTTTTACATCCATCAAAATGAATACATCATCAGTTTTGAAAAGAAAATGAGCCACCTGAAAGGTGGCATCATCGGCAACAATGTTATTTCAATATAAGTTAGCACATTTTATTTGTATAGTCATTACTTTATTTGGTTTCATTACATTCTCAGGACATTATTACATTATTGGGTGCTACAAGACTGCAAGTATGAGCTAAATGACTCAAACAGCTGCAGCACGATGCAATGCTGTGTGTTGTGTTCAAGTCGTGTTCAGATGAAGCCAGTGGGGCCTTAGAAGCTGCATTCTCTCTAGTGTCCACCAGGGGGCGACTCCTCTGGTTGTATAGAAGTCTATGAGAAAATTACTCTACTTCTCTCTTGATTTATTGTCTCAGTAAACATTGTAAACGGCCGAACTCGAGACTTCAAGATAACAGTCCACAAACCGGGGGACGTCACGATGACTACGTCCACTTATACAGTCAATGGTTCAGACAGAGGGTGAAGCAAAAGAACAGCCAATGTGCACACATGATGTATAGAGAACCAAAGCCCTGACGTCACTAGCCAAGAATTAGCTTTACTGTGCGAAACAGTAGCAAGCAGCCAGCCTGAGAATGACTGCAGGTCTCACCTGATCTATGGATGAAGTGCATCGCCTTTGTTGATATTTGGGCCGATGGCTGTATCTGCTAGCTTCTCAACCGTTTAAAAAGTTTCCGGCAGCAGCTGAAGGAGAGGGGATTCGACCGACTTAACACGTGTCGTGTTAAAGTATAAGAACACGGAGGCAACAATACATGAAGATGTTTAAAAGCCGTGTTATGTTATCTGGTTGACTGTATTGTGAAAACAACGGTGGAATAGCTTTTCAAACATTTCAAATGTGGCCTCCTTGGCAGCAGCAGCAGCCGGTCACATGAGACACAACCAGCTCCAGGATTGTCACGAACAATCGCCTCTCTCCTTTCAACTTGTCTGTCTTCACCGGTGCTGTCTGGCTCACACTCACCCCGGACGAGGGGGTTACTGGATACTGTGTCAGAGTCTGTAAGCTCCACCTGACAGGGTGTCGCTCCGAGCTACACGGCTAACGTTACGGCATCGCTGAGGAGCCAGACGAGGAGGAGGGAAGAAGATATAATGTTTGACATTGAAGATGACATCTCGCTTGTTTTCTTTCTCCTTTCATCATTCTTTCACATCTCTCGGCATCAACAAGGCCGCTGGGGTATCTGTCGTTGGGGCTGGTGCTGGTCCAGAGTCAGATGTTTTAAAGAAAAAGAGGTCAAGACAATCGAGATGGAAAGAGACAAGCGTGCGGCGTTGAACATGAAATCCGCCGCAACACCAGTTTGGGGTTTCGCAGCTCAAAGCGAAAGTACGACACTCGGGAGAGTGACAGGAAGCGAGAAAGAACAGGAGTGGAAGAGCCTTTTGTGCTTTGAAAGCTTCTTTCTTCGCAAGCCTCTCTCTCATCAAAGCTCTTTAAATCCATTTCTCCTCGTCTCTCCCTGCGATTCCGTCTTGGAATTTTCGGTTGATAACGTTTTGAAGAGGAGGCAACAAGGAGGAGCATCTTTCTGTCAGCAAACGCCCGTGATGTGAAAGGCTTTAAGCTATCCGGCGTTTTCTTTTTCTTTATAAGAGATTCCGGCGGCGTTAATTAATTCAGAGTCGTCTTATCGGCTGGAATATAAAGACGGATAAGGCAGACGGGGGACACCGTCAGCGTCTGTCTGGGCCGACTCGGCTACCCGTCTGTCTCGGGGAACTGAACCGTGATTGTTTGGGCTGATTTGAGCCAGATGATCCTCATTGTCACACCCTAAACTGAATCCTCACATGAACGTGCCCCGAGGGTGACAGGAGCAATTTAGAGACGGTGGCCTGTCTCTCAACTTAGAGGGGAGGCTTCACATGATGAGCCGAGGCCTCTCTCACACCTTAGAGGGGGGAGGAGGAGGAGGAGGAGGAGGGGGAGGGGGGAGGAAAATGTCAAAGAGGAATGAGACAACACGAGCTCAGTGAACTACAGACAGAATATCTATTTCCTCCTTGTAGTGTTAAAAAACACTGCAAGGTCTTTCTCTCTTGTTGGTTTAAATATCGATGTTGCAGCTGGTTCAAAGCAGACTGAAATATCAACTATTGGATGAATAATCATCAAATATGTGCAGACATTCAGGGTGTTTTCAAACCTCTAGTCCCAAAGAGTGGACGAGTTATTAACTTTAAGCGTTTTCCTCTTTGGTTCAGTGTCTTTTGACTCTGAAAGAAAATTCAAGCGAACCGAAATGCATCACTTAAAGCCACGAGAAGGTAAACACAAGGGTAAGATTCTGTGTTTTCAGTTAGTGCACACTTTAAATCCCAACCGTGTCTCTGCCTCTAAAGGTTCGGACTGAATGCAAAGGGAAGTTTGGAGGTCAGTGGCAATGAAACAGGCAGGAACAGACTCAAAACCACAAATTGCGGCGTTGATGCAGGAAGTAGGGGTTTCCCTGTCTGCGGAGGGAAATGACGCATTCATTTTTCCACATAGACAATGTTACGTAACTCACCTAAGTCCAATGTTATGTTGAGCGCTTCAAGCTCGGATCAACATGAAACTCTCCCGGTTCAATGATCCGTACAAAAGATAAAGATAGTTAGATATCTGGTTCTTGGATTAAAAAGTCGAAGCTACAAGGTAGCTATGCTAACTACGACTCCCAAGGTGCATTTCGGCAAGCTGCAGGTGGAAGTTGAAGATAACGATGTTGAGAAAACTGGAAACAGTATAAATCAATTCACTTTTAAGTTCTGGGTAAATCCAGAAACTATATGGGGCCGTGTTTTGTTCTCAACCGTAACAACAAAGTGTTGTGAATTAGCCACCGCTCTCTTTGGTGCTTCTTGACTGACCTCTTCTCCATTGCAACGGCAGCAGAGGCTCATGGGTATTGTAGTGTACTAAACTGACGGTGAAGAAATAATCAAAACTGGTGGCCAGAACAAAAACTGAGACTACGAAATACAGTTTAGCATCCAAACAGAAGAGCAGAGTAATGCACATATTTATAGAATAAACAGTAAGGGGTAGATATGAATACACTAAGATATACAAAGTACAAACAAAAACATAAACGGTGCGTGTACAAGTACAAGAAATAGCAGTAGAGCGACAGAACATCTCTCTTGCTGTGCGTCTTGGGTCTGTTTTGGTCGGTCGTTGCATTTAAAATGACCTTAAGAGGAAACTGGATCTCTGGAAGTCAAAATGCTTAAAGGAAAGAACTTCTTCCTCTCATCCGTTTTAGGATTCACTTTACTTTCTTCACCTCCGGCTGAATTCCTCCATCGACACCTCGAGGACTTCTTCCTCTGATCTATGAGCACCGACCCTCCTAATACACTTTTCTTCTAAACAGAAGAGTTTTCCCCTCCTGTGATATTAGCCGTCTGTCTTTCTCTCCCTCTCTCTCTTTGTTTTCTGCTGGCCGTGCACAAACATGTCTGCTGCCTGCCAGCAGGTTTGAGGCCTATATTTAATCACCACAAGGCTTAACTCCCTCCGTCGGTGACGGCTCATTTGACGTGGCAGCCCTCGGCTTCTCTCTTCTCCCGATCCGGAGCCAAATACAATAACTCCTGTCTTTCGTTACCCTGCTGTATGTTGTAATTTCGCTATTTTTCAGTGTCAGGGCCGGGTCCTTTTTGAAGAGTTTTTATTGAATTTCCTGCTGGACCCTGCTGCCGGGGCCATTTCTCCTCACTGTCACCAGGTTTTCTCCGTGAAACTCCTTCTTCCGTTTTTTCTTCTTTTCTAATTAAAGACAGTCAAATAGAAAATCATGATCATTTTATCATAAAGTACAGTGTTTCATCGTCCAATGCCCAGCATTCAGAAAACCCTCTGCAAATGTACTATTAAAGGTTCTTTAAATCAAAATTCAAAGCAACATCTCCAGAATGAACAGAAATGCAGCGTCTCCCTCTTTGCATTTCCTCTTGTTCTGTCATTGTTTTTCTCCTTTTTTCCGTCTATTTAAAGACATTAGAATAGAATGTTAGAGCATCATTTCATCATGCACTAAGTCACCCCCATGAATGTAATGAACTAAAGCCCAGTGCGCTGAAAATCCCCCGCACATTTACTATTAAAGGTTGCCTTAAATTATATATTCATAACATTAAATCCTCTCCTTTTTTGATAGCCAATTCAAAGGCAACATCTCTGGAATTAAAATCTGTCCGGCGTTTCCTCTTGTTCTTTCATTGTTCTTCTCTTTTTCATCTATTTAAAGACATTAAAACAGATTATTAGAGCATCATTTCATCATACGCTGAATACCAGCGCCCAGAAAATCCCCTGCATATATTTATTATATATATATATCTTAGTATTAATATCTAACCCTCCTCAGTTACATGTGTTCACAATTCTTAAGCGTTATAAATCTTCCTGCCGAGCTGTCGTGAGTGTCTTGAAAGCATTAAAATGCCTGTTGTTTGACCGAATGGAAAGAGAGTAGATTCAAACAATACTTCACTCTTCCTGTCTCCGAGTTCACAGAAGTTAATGCGTTTGGCAGTAGCAGATGCCGTCCTCCCTTCTGAGTTGTGTGAGAGAATGTCACCCAAGTCTAATCAAGTTATGGCGGTTATAGCAAATGTCAAACCTTCACTTTGAATGTTAGCCCCTTTCCTCTGACGGTTCGTGCACTTTCTTGCTCCCTTTTTTGTTGTGTTAAAGTCGAGATAAGATCTCAATGAGCATTGTATTGGAGCTCTTTGATAACGTTCAGTAGTGGAGGAAGTATTCAGATCCTTTACTGAAGTAAAAGTACTAATATCACAGTGTGAAAATACTCCACTTCCAGTAAAAGTACTGCATTTAAAACTTTAGGTAAGTAAAAGTAAAAGTTCACATTCTTCTGTAAAATGTTTCCTCTCAGTGTTTTACTATCACATCTGATGTTTCTGCATTAATGTGTATTTTGCACATTAATGCACATGTTTTAACTCCTTTATATCCTGTTATTACGTAGTTTAATCTACATCAATGCATCATATTCTATAAGAACATCATACGTTTGTAGCGTCTCTGTCCTGTGAGAACCTCGTATCTCGAAAAAGAACAAACAGCCTGTTTTCAGCTTTGTGACGATGCATTTTCCAGCTGATCCAAGAGGCTTTTTAAAGAGTTTATTTATCTGAAGGAGGATTTCATCAATACATAAAGGAACACTTCATCCTTCAGTTCATCACAAACATTCAACATCTACACATCTGGAGATACGTGGTTTTCACTTGACAGGAAGAGGATGGGAAGTAACTAAAAAGTACAATATTTACCTCTCAGATGTAGTGGAGTAGAAGTATAAAGTATCATAAAATGGAAATACTCAAGTACAAGTATCTTAGATCTGTTCTTAACTACAGTACTTGAGTAAATGTACTTTGTTACATTCTGCCTATAATAATGTGGCTATGGATCATATGGTTAAAATCTGTGTGTGTGGAGAGAAAGGCCTTTGGTTGGTCTGTTTGCATGTGTGTGTGTGTGTGTGTGTGTGTGTGTGTGTGTGTGTGTGTGCGTCAGCTCTTGTGACCTCTTAATATCGCATCACATGTCTGATCTTATTCTTGTCTGCCATCTGAGCTCCTGTCATGTGCTCTTTTTGCCAATCTGTCACACTTAATCTGTGCGGAAAGAAAAACTTAAAGAGGAGAGCCTCCAGTGCCCCGGGAACGCTTGGGGTTGGGAGGGAGAGAGAGAGAGAGAAAAAGAGAGCGCAGAAACAAAAGAAGAAGAAGGAGAAGAAAATCACAACGGCATAGCATTTCAGGGGCATGAATGGCATCAATGATTCGCTGAGGGGGATAAATGGGGTGAGAGAAAGATGAGAGAACAATGTGTCTGTTGTTCTTTAATCTGGAGTAAATCAACTGTCTCCCTTGCTGTCAGGTGTTGAGCTCTGCTCTCATCACACTATGCTTCAAGGGTTTGCCCGGTACAGTGCTGTCCTAATGATTTAGTCGGGTCTCTGCCTTCATCTCATCTTCCTTTTCAGCAGAGGAAGAAGAAGAAGAAGTACTCAGAGTACTAACACCGCCGTGTGGAAAGTCTCTGGTGCAATTTAAAGTCCTGCATTTAGTACAAAGTATTAGCATCCATGCTTAATCCCAAAAATTTAAAATGGCTCTTTAAAGTATATTACATTATTTTGACTTATATAAGTTGAAAGTAGCAGCAAATGAAAATACTCAAGTACAAGTACCTCAAGGTTGTATTTAAGTACAGAAGGTGGAAGAAGGATTCAGACATTTTACCAAAAGGTGCCAAACTCCAAATTCAGAGCATATCTTTAGTTGAGGGATTGCTTTGCACGCGTCTCTGAACATGGCGACAGCTTGCGGCTAACAGCGCTAACAGCTAGCAACAGTGCTGACAGAGCTAACGGTGTTTACCTGAGGGGAAACCAAAGGGTGGGTGCTACGACGCCGCCGAAACGGCACCATAACCGCCATTTAAAAGCAGTGCAGAGCGGCGGCTGCAAGCTAGCCAGCGGGGCACTAACATGCACTAAAAGCATGCGTAGCCGACCCGGCTATGTCAACATAACATGCTCCGTTCAGGTAGACATTACTCCACTATCTCTTGACATAGATGATAGTTTTCTGCTTGTGTTCGGAATGTTAAATACAGTGCCTTTAAAAATAACTAAATATAAATAGCTTCTCATAAAGTTATGATAAAAAACTTTATTGATCTTTGGATGGATTTAACAAGTAAACAAGTAAAGTTAAACTATCAAATAAAGGTAATGGAGTAAAGAAGTACAATCGATTTTTAAAAAAAAAATGTATTATACTATTATTAAAGCGGAGTAAAGGTAGAAAGTATACAGAAAATGGGAGATAAATATTAAGTAAAGTACTTCAGATTTGTACTTCTGTACGACTTTCCATCACCGGTCTTCAGTGTTTGCTTTGGCTGATTTCATGAGATCTGTAGCTAAAGATTTCTCAGTTACACGCTTGTTGTAGCTGAAGTTGATGATTACGTTTGCTTTCAGCCCCAATATGTGAAGTCTAATCATCATCAACATTTCCTGCGGAGAAACAAATTCACGATGACGATCATTTAAATTTTACTCCTAAAACCTCTTCGCTGGTTTTGATTTGTGCCCTTGGAAGATCATGAGTCAAACGTGTTCAGACTTAAGTCGTATCAGGCAACCAGTTCCCTTAATGCAAAACATGAGTTCTCTTTGTGTTTCCATCTGCTCGGGGTGCAGCTGAGCTTCTCTCTGGGTGAAAAGTTCATATCCAAAGTGCCAAAAATACACGTGATTACCTTGAGTTTACGACCACGTATTACTGGAACATACACACATGCAGGTGTTTTAATCGTAAGCCTATAAGAATATTATGAGTTAGCTGGAATCTCAAGTTATGAGCTCAGAAACATTTTCTTTACTCAGTCAAATTAAATCTGCATGTAAATCCAGATGAGTGTGATTAATGACTGTACAAACAGTTATGAAACAGAACACATGGTCGTATTCCCTGGGTGTGATATTGCTGCATTCAGTGTGTTGCCAAAATGAGCAGCTGACGGCTGTTAAAAGATTTGATTTTTAATTAAAGGAATCGATGATTTGACAGTTTGGGAATTAAGTTCATCCGCTTTGTTGCAGAGAGTTAGAGGAGAAGATCGTTACCACTCTGGTGTCTGTACGGTAAATATGAAGCTACAGCCTGGAGCCGCTTAGCTTAGCTTAGCATAAAGACTGGAAACAACGGGAAACAGCTAGACTCGCTCTGAAAATAACAGAGTCAACCTACACGCACATCTAAAGCTAATTTAGATTTATGAGATTTTAAAAAATAGTCCCCAACATAACCCCATGTTTTCATTTTTTGTACAGATTAAAATAAAGAAGAGATGCATGTTACATGTAGCATCCTGCATTCAAAAGTTTACTTTTAGTCAAAGTAATTGGCATCAGAATGTACTTAAGAGTACCAAAAGTAAAATAAATAATGATGCCGAATGGTCGCACAGAATCACTTTATATTATTGGATTATTACAACTGATAAACGTTAATGCTGCAGCTAGTGGGGGCTAATTCTGATCACATTTTATGCTTCTGGGTAGCTTGTGACAACTGCACACGAACGTCATTCCACAGCATAACTAGGAGATGAGTTTATAAACACCCTCAGTGTTCCTCCGTTCAAAGCCCTATTAAATGTTTTATGAGAGGAGTTGGAAGTTATGGACTTCTACAAGAACTAGAGCATCTGGCGGGATGTGCAGCTGCTCTGTGTTTGACCCGAGCTCTTGGCATCAGCTTTAATACGTCAAATTAAACCAAAAGTGCCGTCGACAGAGCAGCATTGACCCTCTTGTACCAACCAACTGAGGGCGTTTTCAACCGCCCTTTACTGCGAGGTTTTTTACGACATCATTTTACTTCCTGACCAATTTTCTTACACTTGGCATTGGAAGTGTCCATGAATGTAACATCTCGTGACCAGATAATGGAGGGTTCACGAGGGGAAGTCAGTCAGCTCAGACAGCAATCAAATCCTTGTCTGTAGCACTTAATGTCATGTGAGGACTGTTATTGTTCCGCTCTGCACTTTGTCTCATAGCTGCTGCAGCTCTGTCACGTATCATTCATCGCATGGAATAATGTTCTGTGAGGTTGCTCTGCATTACTGTACTACAGGTCCGCTGTGTTTTTGTTTGATAAGTATATGCGCACAAAGCTGATTGGTTGCCTGTCCATTATACCGGTGACAGTACACTGAATGGAGAGCTTAGCTTCAGTTAACTCAAGTAGGAAAAAACACACCTTTTTTAACCTTTTTTTACACAAATTGAACGTGACAAATAAACAACAAGAAATGCAAAATACTCGCCCGTCATACTGGCAGCGATGAAAATTTTTTACCAGCTGCAACAGGTTTGAATAGATTTGTGCAGGCAGAGGACCGACTAGCGGGATCCCATTGAACCAAAGCAGCATCTGGCGTCTGTTTGTGGTAAAATGTTGTACAGCCTGAGCTTTTGTAAAATATTTCATTGAATTTTCTTTCAGCAGAATACTTTAAGTGAATTTCCCTGTGGTCAACCGTTACACTGTGTATATGTCTTTTATTTTGAAAGGTAAGAACTGAAGGAGTGGATCTGGTTTCTGATCAGCATGCATTTTTTGTGCACGCCCAACTTGTAGGAGACCCTGTGGTTGACCCAGGACTAGGAGAGCTTATATATGTCATCTGGCCTGATAACACCTCGAGATCCCCCACAAGGACCTGGAGAACGTTGGTTGGGAGAGGGATGTCTGGACTAGTTCACTTAGCTTGCTGCCAACCCAACGCGGCCTCGGAGGATGGCCCTGTAAAAGTTGTCACTTTTATTGTTGAGATGAGTTATACACACTTTCCACTTAAAGTGTGGCCGAGCCAGGTAACCACTCAAGCCGGGGCGAGAATGGGTATTCAGACTGACAATAGCACTGAGCCAAGTGGACAGTCAAATACGCATTAAGTCACGTTATGTCTTTGTAATGTGAATGTAGTTACTGTGTGGTTGTCAAATAAGCCTTGAAACTAATCAATGAAGTGTTCACACAACTTCTATCTGTAGGAATACACCTGCACCAAAACGCATGGCACCCAGGTTTGGGGAGGTTGTGTAAGTATGGACTATTTCAGAATAACGTATATTATTGGATTCTAATCATTGATGCACTCGTGCTCATCACTTTAAAGTTGCAGCTGGTAAACATGAGGTTTATTACTATCTACTTGCATTAGTTGATTCTATTTAGTTTTATTGTCTGAATCTGCAGTGGAACTAGCGTCTGAAGAATCAAACAAATGCAGTGGAGTAAAAGTATAAAGAAGCATAAAATGGAAGTACTCAAGTAAAGTACAAGTACCTCAAAGTACTACTAAAGTACCATACATGAGTAAAAGTTACTTTCCACTACTGCTAAGCAGGTGTGCAGTGAAATGTGTGTGGCTAGTTTTGGGCTGTGTGTGTTCGCCTCCCCTGTGTGGGCGTTGATACGTCGGCCTCCTGTCGCTGAAGAACACTTCACAGAACTCCATCAAAGAGAAAACAGGAGAAAAGAAGAGCAGAGAGGAAGAACCGAGTGTGTCGGAGGGGGTGGGGTGAGGCATCAAAGGCTGATTCTTCCCACTGTTTTCACATGCTGCAACATCCCAGTGGTAACAGCTGACAAGCCCCTCCATAAACAGCCTGCTCAGATCCTGCCAGCAGGATGCACCCATTGAAAAGCAGTTTGCTCCCTGGGCTTTGTTTGTTGAAGTGCTGCCTGGACAGCAGGGCAGCATGACGGGGGGGGAAGAGTCAAAGTAGAGAGCGCACAGGAATTAGGAAGGTAATTGTTTAGCCGTCCGGCCCACAAATTTATCGGTTCACTTTCACTGCTCTCGTATCGCATGTTTTTCGGCTGCAGCAGGCAGCTGTTTCTTTTGTTTGTGAAAAGCTCTTAAAAGACATTGTACTGTATACTACCTGCTCAGCACCAAACAGCAGGCTGACAAGAACTAGCTGGTGAACATAGTGCATAGCATAGCATAGCATAGCATAGCATATCATAGAGCATTTACAAGCTAAAGAGACAGATATTTCCCTTCGGAGTTAGTGGACACCAAAAACAGAGCTAAAAGAAAGGGAATATTGGACTTAAATCCCAAAAACACGACTCCAGATGAATGATAAAGATGCTCTGTAACTGCTGATGTGTAACAATCTTGAGTTGATGATATGTCAACGTTGTGCCCTTAAAAAAATCTGTTTAATACAATACTTTCAACCTTGAGCTTCCTCTTCCCTCCCCACCATTTTTGTCCTCTTCTGTTATCTAAACTATCTAACAAACAGAGACGTTTCTGTCATCACCTCTTCTTTAATGTGCCTCATTGCAAGCAGCTGAAAGACCTGAGAGATTTGGGGGGTAAATATTTGCCGCCAGGCCTGCCGGTGATCTCCAGCGAGACACACGATGTTTTAATGTCAAAAAACATAAAAGTACAAAGAGTGCAGAGGGACGTCTTTTCCAGTTGTCTCTTCGGACGAGTGTAAACAGCACGAAAGTCTGCGCTTCATTTCACCGCTGTGAGTGAACGGTGTGACTTGCACTCTTCTTCCTCTCACCACATCAAAGGTGTTATTCAAAAATGTGCTTTC
The DNA here is from genome assembly GCF_004355925.1 of Anarrhichthys ocellatus. NCBI lineage: Eukaryota > Metazoa > Chordata > Actinopteri > Perciformes > Anarhichadidae > Anarrhichthys > Anarrhichthys ocellatus. Next base: position 411,708 of record NW_022280053.1, read on the forward strand.
CAGTTTTAAGCAATACCTCCACTCGGTGTGCGTCAACAGGTTTCTGCTTTATTTTCATTACTTAACCTCCTCCTCTTCCCTGGTGTATCCTTCCTTTGTCGGGGCTTGCTCCGTGTCTTTGTTTTGCCTCGGGATGAGTGGTTGAGCAAGACGAAGAGGACAGTTGTGGAGGTACATTTACTCAAGCACTGGAGAAAATTTGAGGTACTTGGGTATTTCCAGGGTCCCTAAAAAGGATCCAAAATGGAGTCTTTACCACCAGTCCGGCTCCGCTTACGCTACTCTGTGTGTGTGTGTGTGTGTGTGTGTGTAATGTATGTAGTTTGTGTGTGTTTGTGTCCCTGTCTCACTTCAAAGATCAAAATGGTCAACATGACAGACTGAGTTGCATTCCTCTCAGGTGATGACGGCGATAATCCACAGGCAGTCTGGATGCAGCCGAGCATAGATGATAAGGTCGGAGTGACACACTGACACACACACACACACACACACACACTGGCCTCGCCTCAAACCCTGTGTTGAAAAAAATGTGGGTCATGGGTGAAGACTACAAAATCACACACACACACACACACACATATATGTATGTGTGTACAGCCACAGCTCTAATCCTCCCTGCCGGAACATGATGGACAGAGGGAGGAGGGGGGGGGAAGTGTTAAGTGGCAGGGTGACAGCAAAATGACAGTTCTTAGGAAACGCACACACACACACACACACACACACACACAAACACAGCAGTGGCAAAACAATAATCACACAATCCCGTCAACACTTCACACCCTTTACTAGCATTTCACACTGACTCACAGAAAAAAAAGAAAACATCTCAACATACCAGTAGCTCAAAGCTGTTTCTCATGAATACTAAATAAATACAATATTTGTTGTAATTATACCTGAGAGCCTATTTTTATGCCAGAAACAGAATTAAAAAGATGAAAGCTGATGAAGATTAATTTAATATAACACGGTAAATGGAAAATATTTGATGCAAAGTCAAGATTACGAGAGAAAAAGTCAAGCTTATGTCAAAATTATGAGATAATAAATCAGAATTAAGAGATAGTAAGTCAACATAATGACTCACTGAACTACAAATTATGAGATTGTGAAAAAACATTTAGAAACATTTTTTTTGACTATGTCACATATTTGATTGAGTAAGTCAATATCTTGACTAAGTACGATTGTTTTGACACAGTGTGTCTTCCATAGTATGTAAATAAGAAGTGGACGTAGTCATCGTGTCGTCATCCATTGATGTGTTATGAAGCCTCGAGTTCAGCGATTTCGCAGTCGCCATCTTGGAATACGGCCATCGCCATGTTGTTTTTTCTGCAACAAATGAACAGAAGTTACCATATTTGGAATGTCAATCACAGTAAGCCCCGCCCTAAAGCATCCCCTGCTTTATGGTCTGTGTGACTCTAAATGGACCATAATTTACTAAATGAACATCATGCTGTATTGAAGAAGACTTGAAACTAGAGATTGAGACCATAAACTCATGTTTACAATGTTTACTGAGGTAATAAATCAAGAGAGAAGTAGAGTCATTTTCTCATAGACTTCTATACAACCAGAGGAGTCGCCCCCTGGTGGACATTAGAGATAATGCAAGTTTTAAGACATTTCCGCGTTGGCTTCACTCGGCAGAACCGGAGGTTGCCGCCTGTTTAATCTCTTTTACTTCATGTTAAAGTTTTCACCTTTTATTTTCCTTTACTGGCAGTAAAAACAACTCCCATATACACTTTAAAATGCAAGCTACGTATTTTGAGGATTGCTGTTGTCCTCACTCGACTGCGGGTTATTTCCTGGAAACCGGTAGCCAACTGGGAATGATAAAACCTTCCAACGATTCCAGTGAAGCACCAGTGCTGGGAGTCACAGCTCCCTAATACCTTGTGTACTCTCCACATGGGCTCACGGTGCCGGAGGAAACGCCCCTCGTTTGTCACTCTGTTGGAAACATGGCTGCCGCTCTGATGCCGGTGTCGATGGGGATACATATAAAAAAGAGGCTAGATCCCTGGATGGAGCAGTCTGGAACAAATGGTGTCTTTGTTTGAGGGACGAACACAGAAATGGCTTTGATTCTATCCACAGCTCATGCGTTAAAGTTCACAAGATTAAGGGTCAAAACAAGGATACGTGGGTGGTAGTTACAGTTTGTGAGGTCAACAGTAAGATTCCTACTTTTACAAAAAACTCTCCTTTTTCCCCTCAATTATGCACATGGAACAAAAGTGGAAGTGGCATCTTCATTTGACTGCTTAATGTTTCAGTTTCAGTAATACGATTATTGTCAGGACAGGAAAAAAAATGAGGGAATGAACAATTTGAATAGTCAAAAAGGAAACACACACACACACACACACACACACACACACACACACACCGTCACTTGTTGTATCTCGCCTCCCCCCTCCTCCCATCATCGCCCCTCTTCCTGCCAAATCATTTCCACCAAATCCATTTTGATACGACATCACAGCGCCCCGCGAAGTGAAGATAATCCTTGACATGTTTATCATTCACCCCCCTTTTATTTAGTCTGCGCGCTCTCTGCTTGCCTGTCTTGTTTGCTGATAAAATCTGCCAGCCGATGCGAGCCTTGGCGGATCACACATCAAAAAGGGTCCGTTTTTTTCAGCCCCGGAGGGTGACGAAGTGTCAAAATAATATTCCTCTGTGTGTGCTCTGGGTGGCAGCCTAATTTTAAAACTTCATTTGATGATTGCAGGCATTTACATGTTGTTCTAGGCTGACTGTAATGTCTGTATTCCCCTCCTATTTTGATTTGTTACATGACAAAAAAATGTATAGAAATAAATAATTAACAGATAAAAGGTTAGGATAGGTCAATTAAAAATGGGTTTACAAACAACATAAAAGCGTCAATTACTACATTAATTACAAATAGGTTAATTAATACCTAAAGAAAATAGCAGAATCTGGCCAGCTTGAACATTTGCTTTCTTAAAAGATACATAGAGCAGGTTTTGATTAGGAAATTGGAAGAGCAGTTCTGTGTTTGATTTCTTTTTTTAATCTTTTGTTCTTCGTTTGCCTATTTATGTGGCATGTTGGTCCTCGCCACAGTAAAACATGCTCAAACATTGCAAACAGTGGATGTAATTGGATCTTTGACTGTCTGTAGAAGTCAAAAGTTTGAATTACTATCTCATAATTTTGACTCGACCATGTGTATTTTATATTTTTGGCATGCATCAACTGTTTTCTTTTCCATTGGGCTTCAATAAGTACCACATGAGCGATATAACGTTTGGACTCATCGAAGCATTCCTGCTGTTCCTCCGTGTTGTTCGTTTAATATTGTTGAGCACATGTCAGTGCGTGACAAACTGTAAACTGTTTGACTTGCCACTACTGTGATCCTTTGAAATAGGCGAGATTTACACAACAATAATTCTCTTTGGCTCAAGCTTCAATGAAAATCTATGCGAGCGTCCAGAAAGACTGTAACAGGCTCTGACAGGGCTTACAGAGAGAGAGACGACATAAAGAAGAAAAAAGCCAGAGATATGAGGCCAAAAATCCACTCAGAGCCTCAGTTATGACATTCTGACTTGATGATAAATCTCATCTGTCCTTGTCGATACAGAAAAAGCCCTTTTATCTAAGAAAATGTTCTAGTTGTTGCCCGCTGGGCCACTGTTTTTCAGCATTCAGCGCTTTCCTGTAACGAGGCTGAAATCTTTCCCAACTGGTTCATGTGGAATGAACAACCCCGGCCAGGCCATGGTTTTGATTTTAACAGCAGCGAGCACAAACACTATAAATTTACAGTCACAAGAGAGAGTTTTTTAATAGGCATTCGACTTTGCAGAGGCAGTAACTCTCTCAGTCTTACTTTCTCTCTCTCTGAAATGCCTCCCACTGTTTGCTGAGGCAGCTGAGGCAGCTGGCAGTGCTCAGTACTCGGCCTGACAAGGTGCTTTGAAATACCAATCACTGGGTTTACACAACAGGGAGGGCTTGTAAACGTGTCGAGTGGGGAAATATACAATGCCATACTTCTGGTGAAGAAGGAGAGTTATGGTCTCAACAGTGTGTATACCTTACAGGTGATATAATATATGCTCAGTCGTGTTCTGAAACCCATTCATCACGGATGACAGCAGAGGAAAGTGCTTTTAGTTCCGTTATCCTCGTGACAATCTGCGGTAACCTCTCGCCAACATCACCCACAAGTATTCACAAACGCACATGGATACACGAGACAGTGGAAACTGAGGCTGGATGTGGCCGCGCTGTGAGTAATTTACAGCGCAATTTTGGCAGGAAGTGAGGGGAAAAACTTGCACTTTTGCCCACAAAATAACACCTTATGGTGTAAAGTGTTTACCACATGTGTCAGGCTTCTCGTTTCTACCCGACAACCTTCGTTTTTGTCCCTACTAGGAGGTTTTTCTCAGCTGTAGCTAGTTAGCTAATTCACATGGTTACATACATGATATAACGCTAAAAGGGTGAGGCTAAAGCTACATGTCCGAGGCAAGAGAAGAGAAAGCGTCCAACAAAACAACACCCTATGGTGTAAAGTGTTTACCACATGTGTCAGGCTTCTCGTTTCTAGTTGACAACATTAATTTTTTTTCCTGCTGAAATGTTTCCAAGAGGTTTTTTCAGCTGTAGCTAGTTATTCACATGGCTACAAACAAAATATTTATTTTTCTTTATGCGCTCCCAGATGACTGGTGTGAACATCACAAAATCCTGCAGTTGGTTTGTTCTCTTTCACGGCCACAAACAAACCGCACCAGAGTACGCTCGGACGCGGTCTCCGTTCGATTGTTTGTTCTGCACCAGGGTTCGATTGACAGCTTTCAAACCAGCTCAAACGAACCGTACTAAAACGAGCAGACGGACCTGCGTTTGCTGTCTGAACCCAACAGGATAAATATGGACTTCATGGCTCCATCTAACTAAAATGGAAGGAGTCTCATATCTGCATGAATACATGTATGTATTTCCTGTGAGTTCCTCAACAACCGTTCATCCGATCAACTTCACACTTGGCGGGCGTATTGCTGAGGAGACAAGGAAGTGCAGTGTGAAGTGTGAAGTTGTTTGGATGAGCGGTTCTCAAGAAAGCTGCAAGCAAGGCCAACCAATCGGTTACTACTAGTAGCCTGAGCTAGTTAGCCGGGTGTGCTAACATTTGCAGCATAACGTTGCAGACATGTGATGTCAAGAAGAATGGAAGGAACAGGAAAACCTTACGTTGCTCAGATCCGGGAGTGTTCTTGTTTCTCCGAGATGTTTACTCATGTTTCTAGTCTTGTGGTTAAAATAATCTAAATTAGCTTTTGGGTTACATATTTGAAATCCAACCAAAAGTGGTGTATTGCTCCCTAAACTCTATTATAATACTGTTAATATGAGGTATATTTATGTGATTTACCCACAGAATAACACATTAAAGTGTAATCTTTTTACCAGATGTTCCTCTGAGCAGAAGTTACCAATGCCTCGGAGTCAACGTCCCATACGGGATTTGAGTTACAGAGAACAAGTGGGAGTGAAACAGCAGGGGGTGAACAGTGGAAAAGGAGTAATCCATGCTTCAAAGATATCAGGAGTAAATCTGTATTTATGATTCTGTGGAAAGTCACGACATTATCTCACCCTCTAAAGTTCGCCGTACATTTGGAGCTGGAGGGGGAAACTCTGTACTTCAGCAGAAAATCTTGAGGTCAGCACAGAAGATATTTCACGGCGTGTCAGACCGCTCTGCACATGGTGAATAATGTTCAACACGACACAGTAATGCTTGTTCAGGTGAAAAACGGTTCCCTGCGCAACTTTCTGGGGCAGCGGTAATAATATTCTGTCCGAGGGTGGGGGCGGCGTTTGTGAAATATGGCGCTACTTCACATTCATGTATTCATCCCGGAGCGATAAATTAGACCCCAGACATTTCAATCTAACTTCCTAAATAGAGCACTTTGTCATCGCAAACCAAAGGAGAGGCCTGTTGGGTGATCAACAGAGTAATTCATGACTTTTTGAGCATTAGAAACAGGGTGCCACGCATGATCTTCAGAATTAGCCATAAAACATACTGTAAATAAGACTAAGTGCTGCTTTCATTTCAAACAATTCCTCATCCCCCTTCCAACTCCATGAACGTTGCAGCTGAGCGGTTACTGCATCCTTTATCTTGATCTCTGCAGTCAACTCTCATGCATGAAATAAATGAGGCTGGTGCAGCCGGGTGAGGATCATTTGTTTGAAGTGACATGGCGGATGGGCGTTGATTTACTAACACAATAATGGCCTTTTAATTGAGCTCTTCCGCCCTTTGTTACATCAAAGCCTGACAAGTGGTTTGACAACAGCCCTTTCTTCTTCCCCTTCTGTGACTGACAAGGCACAATATGGCCGCCCTCATACCTCTCACAGCTCCCCTCAACTGTCACGACGGCACACACACAGCATTGAAACCAGACACCTTTTGCCTACGGGACATATTGCATGTCTGACAGAATTAGAAATTAAAGGCGGTTACACAGAGTTACTGCATGGCAGTTTGATTTCATTCGGCGCAACATGCGCGCTCCCTTTTTGATTTATTTGCAAAGACAGAAATACAAACAAAGAAAGCAATCTCATTTACCACCTTCCAGTGTTGCCATAGTCTGTTAAACCACAAGTCAAGTGTTATGACAGACTTTGTCTGCTGTGCTGGCATGTCTTGAGGGAGAGCAGAGGAGGCGTGTGGTGTGCGCTGAGCGATGACAGATGTGGGACGAACGCTGAAATGCATCTTCTCCTTCTGTAAATGGTGTGTTTTTGTTTTTTTTAGGGGTTTGGAAACGGTTGCCGCTGACCGGTGATTATGCAGCTGTAGGCACGCAGGAACACAGCCTATGTTTGGTGTAGCTCTCATTTGGGGTTTCTTAAATGGTGCGTGGATTCGTTCCTGACATTTATGGATGAGGGTTGTGCTGAGGGTTAAGTAAATAAAGCCATCAAAGTAGGGAGCATGCGAGGAGAGAGAGCTGCTTCCCTGCTTCCCCTCCGTGGCTCTGTTTAAACAACCCACAGGGTTTTCTATCAGAGTAACTTATTGAACAGGGTGAATCAATGCGTGACATACTTCCTGCTCCAGCGCTCTGTTACAGCTAACCGCTTCTTCTTTGATTTTATAGACAGGCTCGGGATTAATGGGGATCCAGTATGAGAGCAATTGACTTCAGTGTCGCCCTCTTTATCTTTATCAACACAGGGAAATCTGCAGGAAATACAAAATGGCTCTAAGAGGACACATTTAGCACTCAACAGACTGTGTGACGTCGCCGGTATCCTTTATCAGTGTGGCGGCGTACAGTATATCTTTACAGGTCGAATTCATGCAGTTTTAAAGAGCTCACTCTCTCATCTTTACAATTTTTCCGTTGTTCTCTGTCTTTGCTTTTATCTGTATCAAAAGCAAAACTAAAACTAAACTGCACTATTGCATCAATAACCATTTCATCAAAATAAGTCAATGCCATGTGTCTCAATGAGCATATTAGCTAGGGAAACAATTCATAATATGGAAACCATATCGCCTTGCTTTTGACATTCACCCCAGCTCAATCCCTAATTGTACTCGTTATTGAGCAACTTCCAGAATTTGGACAGGCCTCTTAGCTTATTAGGAATGCCTCTTTACCAGCCAAAGGCTGTAATTTGATTGGTTTTATGTTCTCAATAAGGATGTGTTGCAGTGCGGTGTGATACTTTCACACCGTGTGAGTAAGATGGACGTTGGCTTTAGATAAATCTGTGGCACAGGCCCTGACAAATGTGATCAGCCTGGCCTCCGCTTTGCATCTGTCGAAGTGTTTCAAACAGAGGGGGGATCGATGGTAAATGATTGCCGAGCTACTGTGTGGAGTGAAGGCTGCAGGCAGCAATGGAAAGGTTTGTTTAGCGCCTCCAGGGCTGTGCAGTCACAATCAATTTCCCTGCAGCAGTCAAGCAAAGGTCCACTAGATCTCTCAAATGCCCTCAAAAGTAAAAGTGCTTTTTTCTGCAAGACTAGATGTCAAATATCTATACTTTTAAGGGAAGCGTTGTAGTAAAGTACGTTGAAAACACAGTGTTTTGGGAATTTTATCAAAATGTTTGGTAAACTTTCCATCCTAGCATGACACATGAACACAAAAACACACTGCACTGAAATGTGACACCTAGTGTCTTAAAGCTGCATTCTCTCTAGTGTCCACCAGGGGGTGACTCCTCTGGTTGTATAGAAGTCTATGAGAAAATGACTCTACTTCTCTCTTGATTTATTACCTCAGTAAACATTGTAAACATGAGTTTATGGTCTCAATCTCTAGTTTCAAGTCTTCTTCAATACAGCATGATGTTCATTTAGTAAATTATGGTCCATTTAGAGTCTTTAGGGCGGGGCTACCTTGTGATTGACAGGTCGCTACCACAGCGTTGTCCGGTCTGAAAGTTGTCTGTGTGTTTTCGTCTTACAACTTTAAACCTTTCGCGGTGTGTTTTCAGTTCATTGAAGCTAATTCTAACATTTCCGTCGCCTAAAAATGTCAGAATAAATAAATAAACCCACTTGATGGCGACATACATGACATAATGCTAAAAGGTTGGGGCTACAGCGACATGTCGGCGTCCTGTTTGGATGTGCAGAGATGCTAACATTCCTTTAAACTCTGTAATAGTAGCGTCTTGGCTCCCACACAGTGGATGCATCAGTCCAGCAGGTTTTTCTTTTTTCCAAATGTAACCTGAAAACCCACAAAATAATGTTATGCAGTGCTAGTTATGCTCTTTAACATACACGTTTGCGCTTGGATTTTGGAAAGGTTTAATTAAGATAGAAGACATCCATATTCATTCGTCTTTAAATATAAAGTATAGCTCTCAGTATTAACATGTATTTAAATAGAAAGCTGCTTTAAAAAAAACGATATTTCGCCTTTTAAAGCAGTTAAAACAAGAAGCCTTTTCTTTCACACGGTTGCCAGCAGGCAGCTCTGAGTTTTTGGAATAAGATCCTATACAAAAAGCCAAATCTAGAAGGGTGTGAAAAACTATCTTTGATGTCAGATGAAATTTCTTTGAACGGCACAGTACAATCTGATTTCAGGCTGGCATCCTCTGGCAGCCGGATCTCTCCGGATCGTTCCACCCACAGGACATGCAAAATGCATCTGTGCTGCTGAGAAAGTGTGTGTTTTTATGTGTGTGTGTGTGCTGAGGAAAAAAAATGAACCTTTAATGATTTTAAAAAGTGTGAGGGAAAGTTGATTAGACAGGTGGACAGACTTAATCATTGGGCATATTCTAGGCAAGCTGATGAGTGCATTATGTTGATTTTTGCATTAATGATCAACAGACTCAGCATTCATATATTCTGCTTCATGCTGTACTGTATGTGAGCAAGCATGTGAAGTATATTTTCATCTTCTTATGCAGTTTGCTTGTATTTTGTGTGGAATGGATTAAACAGAGTGTTTAATCACTAGTTAGCTACTGAGATAGCATGTCTGGCTAACTAGCTTACTTTCTATAATGCTAACCCAGCATTGCTGCCAAATCTTAACGAGCATATCATCCTAATTATATAGTTAGATAACAGGTTAGATTAGAAAACATCCAGGACCTGAACATCCACTGTGCTGGAGATAAGATGCGACTTATCAGACTTTAAGTCTGATAAGTCGAGACTGATGCGCAGTCATGCCAAACTGCTGGTTTTGCAGAGATTTAAACGCAAAAGAGAAGCCATTAAGTGAATGTTTCTGGGATGTCGGAGTAATTCTCAAATATTGACCCGGCGTCTATTCTACGAGGATTTCGAAATCATCCAAACGATAAACTATATTACATTTTCATTCATAAAAACAATGCTACTCCTTATTTACATTTTTTGTTTATGGATCATGTACTGGATGCTGAATTTTATATCAATATTTAAGATGCATTTACAGACTTCTTGTTTCGGAACAAATCAGCTGGACGCATTCGAATAGTCAGCTGGATACTGAGTGTTCAACCTGTTAATTAGCCCGCTAGCTAAACCGGCTAAAATCTGCTAGCGACAGTCGTCATTTCAGCCGATGTAATCAAAAGGCGTCAGCTAGCAATGGAAAGTAGCTTTTGTTTATTTTTGTGTGAATTCAAAGACCTATTAATTCAGCAAATACTATAAACTTTGCCAAACAGCCACCGTTGTTGTGAACTGCATATAGCTCTGCAGGCTTAGCAGGAGAAGAAGGTTTAACTGTCAATAGACTTAAATTAGAAGAGAGTGTTTCAGAAGCAGCTTTCAGTCTCATTCTTGGATAAAAGACCAAAAGCTACAGAAAGGACACATCTGGTGTTTGGAGCTCTATAAACGTCTGACTATCCATCTGCCTTTTATCACAGTACAAACACCATTTACGTTGTAGTTGGAGTCTTTAAGACTGGCTTCAGTGCATTTGGTTTCATTGTTTTTCGTTGTTTTGCCGCTTTGATTATGTTTTGAAGATAAGGGAACAAGAGGAAACCTGTCTCCGCTAATGACCAACTTCAAGGCAAGTCACGAGAAGTTAAAGAGAAGAGTCCCTTTGTGTGTTGTGGCCTCTTTCTCAGTGTTCGACCTTCTCTTTTCTCTCTCTCATCTCCCACGGTCTCCTTTTCCCTTACTAATATTTCTCAATCTGAAGAGATCTGCACCTGCACATTGTGTTCCTTTAGATAGGGGGTTTCCCCCCCAAAAAAACATGTTTGCAGTCAGCTACTGCAGGTTTAAGGGTGCTGCCACTAAACCTGCATTAATGATCGGAAATCAAGAATGACGCTCTTATTCTTTACACACAATACCAAATTACCACACCGTGTCGAGATCATTTCAGTCATATTGTTTATTACACTTCGTCTGCGACCTCTTTGTGACGTTATAATACAGACGGATGCATATACAGGCGTTACTTTCTCCTGAGTCAGCTCTTAATGCTTTTGAACATTTTATATTAATACTAATTCTTTCAGACCGGCAGTTTTTATGTAATGAAAGCAAACATGCTTTGATTTTGCAAATTCTACAGGAGAAGCGCTGCTAAATACTGTGGTTCATAGATTTATTAAATGATTTAACACACTGATGTAGATCCCTGCCTGTATTCTAACAACTACTGTACTGTGCCAGCACTTAGTGAGGAGGAACCCACTGCTCCTGCTGTGTCTGTTTCCCCCCTAAAGCCACACCAGTGCTCTCTCCTCTGCAGCGCTGCAGACTGTGACCTTGTTTGCTGATGAGATGGTGCTCCCACTCTCTGCTTCTTATCACAAATTGGACATTGATGGATTGCTGAGAGTGGTTGTTTCTGCTGTTTAGGGCTCGAGGTCAAGGCAACAGTTGCTTTAGTTCTTTATTTTTTTTTTTAAACGGTGACCTAATGCTGATGTCACATAGTTAACAAGTCTTGTAAGAGATTTTTTTTCAAAATAATCTACATTCTAACCCTTTTACAGTATTAATTTATTTCCCTTTTCCCTATATTTACATGTGAACCATTCCTTTTGAAGATTAAGGAGGACCCTGCAGGATATGTACAAATATCCATCAACTAATTCACATTATGCAGCCTTTTGGCCACAGGTTATGAGGGATTAGGAATGATTTCGCACTCAATTGAGGCGGCAAAAGGATTGAGAGATTCAAAGAATCTCAGACTGAGACTATTTTGGGCTGCTGCTAATAGCTCTTGTCAGCCGTAATTTTTAAGTACTTTAACCAATTCATTGTATAATTAGGTTAACAAAATTAGCTCATTGCAAAGTCAGTCAGCAGGCGGTAATGCAATAAAGTTATTAACATTCCAGATTTATAGAACCATTAATATTGAGGCGATCCGTCTTTATCGCGTTTTTCTTCCCCGGTATAAATGGCATTAATTCAAAAAAGAAAAGAAAATAGACTGGTGACATTTTATTTGTGCTTTATTGATTTTTGAAAGGGAACGTTATGCTCAGAGCAGAAGCGAGAAGAGAAATGATCCGTCACACCATGTGTCAAAACATGCCTGAACTTTGTTTATTAAAAGAAAATGAGTGCACGTGTCTCAAACCTTACAATAATAGTGATGGTGTTGTTCAGCACGACTTGCGAACATGTGTGTGAACCTCAAAGGGAGGAGAATTAAGCATTTAGAAAATATGTGACCTGTCCTCTTTGTGCGTCTGTCAACTACATTTATGTCTTTTCCGGTTTGTTCTGCGACTCACAGTATACGTAGTGTAAAAGAACATACTGTACAGTAAACGCATGTGATGAGGTAATAGACTGGGTTGTGCCATTTGACGTATAACATAAAATCGCTATAGCTGCTGACATCATACAACTGATGAAAGTTAACACAGCTGCATAAAACATTCAATTAAGCTGAACATTTTGGCCCCCTTTAAAGCATGAACAATTAGCTATTGGCAGTTGTTTGCAACGTGCCCATGGATGTACAGACAGCTTTCACTGGGTTACTTTGACACTGAAGGAAACTTAAAAACATGAGAAGTGTGAGGCAAGTTCTGGAGCGTCTTGTTTGCTCTGCTTTTGAAGCGGATTTATGGACGTGTAGTTTAGATGTCACACTGAATCTATGAATGTATGTATCAGCGCTTTGTGTTCTGATTTGACTGAGTTAAGCCCCAAGGAAACGCTCGAAAAACTACATTTGTTTTAACCTAAATTGCTGTGAAAAACAAGCATCTCAACTGGTAAAACCCCTTTTGGTGTTTGCCCTGTACTCATCTGCTTGTCAACAGCTGAGTGAAGGATGACTCATGTGACGGTATACGACTTATTTCCACTGCTCGCTGACTTTGTTCTCAGCACCGTGACACTCACAAAAGTGCATTTTTAGTTTTAATAAGGGGGTCTACGCACCGCATGCGTCCCAGTACATTCATGGTATCCCTCTCTGTTGAAGTTGTCAGCGGTGAAGTTCCTGCTCGGGCCTTTAGATCTATGTTTCACGAGCTGGAAATTATACCGCTTGACATTTTGAGCAAAGTTAAGTTTTCCGTTTAGACTAACCTTTGAGTTTAAACGGTCATGTGTCAAAGACGTTAAAACTGCACTCTGAGATTGAACCGTATGATCCAATGCTCATGATTTTGCACTGAGACCTCATGTGAGAACATATTGCTTCTCTTAGTCATGGTCGACAACATCTTATAGCCACAAATTTTATGCTTTTTTTTTATTTGTGCGTCTCCTGATCGACCACAACATCTAGACAGTACAACTCTTACAAATAATTCTATCCAGAATATGGGGCCCCATAACTGTCCAGTTTATAAATGCACAAAAGATGGATGTGATTATTTTTTTCTTTGCGTGAAATTGAATTAAACGGGTAATTTTTTTTAGGACAGTTGGTCGCTGTATAAAGATAAACACTCGTGGACTGGCTCGACCTCGGTTCATCAGAGAGCAGAATGACAGATGATTAATGAAGGAAATAAAAACCCAAATTCCCCACAAATATAATCAAAGTATCACGTTGTTCTCCTAATAACCAGAGAGTTCATGACACTGTATCAGCACACAACCCATTTGTTGCATATTTAATGCTATAACTTGTTTAAATCTTTGACAAGGGTTTATTTGTCAGTAAAGCCACAGTTATGTGACAATAAACTTTTGTATTTATCAGAATACAAACTTACATATTGTAAAGACAGCGGTGGAATGTAACTAAGTACATTCATTCAAATAATGCACTTAAGCACAATTTTGAGGTACTTGTACTTTACTTGAGTAGTTTCCTTTTCTGCTATACTTTGTACTTTTATTCCACAACATTTTGGAGGCGAATGTACTTTTTACTGCATTCATATGATACATTTAGTTACTTTGCAGATTTAGACTAATACAAAATATAAGTCAACTAATAAATTATAAGATATTATTCAATTTTTAACAGCATTTAAAGTAATTTAAAAGAGCCCCACCTTCACCAGCTGCAACATTAAGGTAACAAGCATCACCAATGCAATAATTTATATGAATCTGAAATTGGACTTTCTGCATAATGTTTACATTTTGATGCTTTTATTAAGCTTTATATATATATATAAAACGGTGTATATATACTGTCGTATTTCTACCTGTACTTAAGTAAAAGCTCTGAGTACTTCCTCCACTAGAGTCAAAAGTATTGTCACTTTGAGGACGCCGTCGCTCCGCCCTCACGCGCGTCCTCCCCGCCCACCTCGTGAGTGATGCGGCCGCCCAGCGGACACTTTGAAGTCCTGCCTGTTGTGATCAGTGAGCTGCTGAAGTCCGGACCGAAAGCACGCAGTGGGACGTTTCCTCTCCAACACTTGGACTATGTAAAGTAAACTCTGGTCTTTTTTTTAATGCACTAACAGGACGGACACTGTCTCCATTTTGCGCATTATTCACACAGCGGACTTCTTTTTGTCTTTAAAATTGGAGTACAGGAGCCGTGTCGGTGATGCTTGAGCTGAGAGGATTCTCCGTCCTTCGGGACATTTAAGGACGTCCAGCTGTGTGTGCGTTTTTGTTTTTTTATTTGTTGGTGACTGCATGGATTACATTTATCACCCGTAGACACTATTCTGGACTAAAAGTATCCTGACGCACATCCACCTAAAGCGCAGCGCCCTCTCTCCAATGAAATATCTCCCTTCAGGACCAGTAAGTAAGCGGATCGAGCTCAGTGAGACCAGCGACATTACAAAGCCTCGCCCCGGTGCTGTGGTGTCTCTATTGACCCCTCTGGACCCACTTCGGCAGGCAAAGCGGCTCCCCATCCGAGTTCTCAAGATGTTGTCTGCGCACACCGGACACTTGCTACACCCGGAATATTTACAGCCTTTGACGCCCGCGCCAGTGAGCATCGAGGTATTTACTGTCTTTAGAAACAAACATGTTTATCATTTAGAAAGGAATAGATATAGATATAGATATATTTGCACTGCAGTGTTTTGTGGTTTCACAGCAGTGTGGAAAATGAATCGCAGTGTCATCCGTTATGACAGCGAAGACAAATCCTGATTTATATTCTAGAAGAGAATAAAATCCAACAAACAAATGCTTCTCTGCCTCACTGTTGTTGTTATCATACATATTACATAACTGGTCTTGATTCATATCAACACTCTAAAGTAATGACAACTTGTGTTTTAATTAGAGCGATTAGTCAATTAATCAAATAGTCAATAGTCACTTTCTTTGATAATCAAGTCGTTGTGTCGAGGATGTACTGATGCATCTTTCTCACATGACATGTAATTTATTCTTTTTTAGGTTTTACTTCATTGGTCAGACAAAGTAAACAAGTAGGGCAGCAATTATCGATTATTTTCATTATTGATTAATTGTTAAGTCTATAAAATGTAAAAAAATAAAAATCACACAACTGACCAGAGCCCAAGGTGATGTCTTTTAATGTTTTCTTTTGTTGACCCAAAAATCCCCAAATCCCACAGATACTCAGTTTATGATATATGACAAAGAAAAGCAGCAAACCGTCTAATTTAAGAAGATTAAAGCAGAGAACTTTTGGCTTTTTTCTTTAGAGCTCTAAAATCAGCATGTTGGCATTCTTTTGGTTTCTGGGAAATCATATTGGGCATTTTTCACTATTTTCTATTATCTTATTGTGAAAAGGATTACTTGAATAGTCAGATTAATTGCTAATTACTTGCTAGTAACTAGATACAATTAAGAAAACCCAACAGTTAATAGGCCTAGAAAGGACTAACGGACGTTTGGTTAATTAGTTAACAGACCTTGCTTATTTTTAATTAATTTTTTGCCTTAAAATCTTTACAAAAAATGTTCCCGAGCTAATCAGAATCTTTATTTTATTGTAGCTGGATGCCAAGAAGAGTCCACTGGCCCTGCTGGCACAGACCTGCTCTCAGATCGGTAAACCAGACCCACCGTCCTCCTCCAAGCTGAGCTCCTCCTGCAGCCAGGGGGAGAAGGAGTCCAGCAGTCGGTCGAAGCACGGGGAGCACCGCCCCTCTCCGGACGACAAGTGTAGCTTCAAGCCCTACAACAAAGGTGGTGGAGACTGTCGCAGAGACGGAGTTACCAGCAGCAGCAGCAGCGATAAAGTCGGGTTCAGGGTACCCAGCAATAATGTCACCACTAACGGAAATTCAACCAATGGCCAGCAGTCCTATCCAGCCCACGCTGCCTCACCCAGCTCCAGAGCCAGCAGCAGCACCCCACCAGGACACACGCAGCAGCAGCACAAACTGAGCCAGTCTCCTGGTGGACAGCCACGCTCTCACACTCCTGGTGGAGAAGCTGCACACGAGCAAGGCAGTCCCACCAGCACCACCAGCAGCAGCAATAACCCCAAAAAGGACGCAGATGTAAACAAGGCCGGCTCGGACAGTCCACACGACGCGAACTCCAGCCACGCTCGAGCCGTCACGAACTGCAGCAACGGCAGCTCTGACGGGGGTTCCAACCACGAGGGGGGCAAAGCGGAGTCCACGCAGCCCAACCTCGGCCACGGACGCATCACGCCCATTTCTCCCTACAAAACGAGCCAGCTCTTCCCCCTGCCCTCTAACATGGGCTACCACGGATCTGTCGTGGGGGCGTACGCCGGCTACCCGTCTCAGTTCGTTCCCGGGATGGATCCGACAAAGTCGGGCCTCGGCATGGGAGGAAAGCACCCGAGCTCCAGCCCGCTCACAGGGGCCTCCCCTCCATCCTTCATGCAGAGTCTATGCAGGGACCCCTACTGTCTCAGCTTTCCGAGCATGTCCCATCTCGGCGGAAGCAACTGCAACTCCTGCATCCACGACCCTTCCCCCACCCTCAAATCAAACTTCCCACTGGTGTACCCCTCCCACCCGCTGCACTCGCTCCACCAAAGCTCCATGTCGTCCAGCGTGTCCTCCTCCCTGTCGCACCCCCTCTACACGTACGGCTTCATGCTCCCCAACGACCCCCAGCCTCACGCCTGCAACTGGGTCTCGGCGGGGGGGCCGTGCGACAAGCGGTTCGCCACGTCCGACGAGCTCCTGGCTCACCTGCGCACGCACACAGCGATGCCCATGGGCATGGACAGTAAGATGCTTGCCGTTTCCTCCTCTGGACCCGCCTCCTGCCACCTCCACCTCCCCCACCAGAGCAGCCCAGGCTCCATGCACAGCTCCCTCTCTCTCAGGGCGCCGCCCGGCATGGGTTTGGCTCGCTATCACCCCTACAACAAGGTCCATATGCCCCCTGGACCCTCCTCCATCTCCCTGCACTCTCTGCCCACCACAGGCCCGTACTACCCTCATTACGCTCTCTACAGTCAAAGACTTGGATCTGCATCCGCTCTGGGCT
Organism: Anarrhichthys ocellatus; assembly: GCF_004355925.1. Classification (NCBI taxonomy): domain Eukaryota; kingdom Metazoa; phylum Chordata; class Actinopteri; order Perciformes; family Anarhichadidae; genus Anarrhichthys; species Anarrhichthys ocellatus. The sequence goes on from NW_022280053.1 coordinate 429,070, forward strand.
ACCAGTGATGCACACCACCCACTTAATATGTTCAAAGGAGACGTTCGACACTTTGTGAAATGCGCTTATTTGCTTTTCTGGCAAAGAGTCAGATGAGAAGATTGATAACACTCGTATCTTTCTCTTGAATATGAAACCACAGCCCAGTTAGCTTAGCACAAAGACTGAAAACGGGGAAACTGCTAGCCTGGCTCTGTGCAGATGTGAAAAAATCCACCAACCAGCACCTTTAAATCTTGTTTATTTGATACAAAAAAGAAAACGAAGTGTAAAAACATAATTTCGCCGTTTTATGGGGGACCAGTTTCCATCAACACGATGGGACTCCGCTCAAGAAATAGTCCAGCACATAACCTTTTGGAAAATGGCAAATTTAACAACGTACACTTCAGTATTTGTAAGTATTAAACAAACAAGATATAACGTGTTAATAAGTGAGCTTCAGAGGCGCTGCTGCACAGAGCCAGGCTAGCTGTTTGCCTTTGTGCTAAGCTAAGCTAACCAGCTGCTGTCTGTAGCTTCACATTCAATAGACAGACAGAAGAGTGGTTTCATTGTTCTCGTTTAACTTTGCAACCAGAAAGCCGCTACGCGAAGTTTCCCAAATGGCAAACTATTACTTCAAGCTTCGAACATAATTGCGGCAAGTTGCTTCTTCCTCTGACTGGATTCAAGTGGAACTAGGACGTGGAGGGTGCAAATCCTTCTTCACACATTATATTTTGAGTTTTGGGTGTTTCTAATCAGGCTCCACTCCCAAAGATCAGAGGACACGTGTGGCTCTTGCATGTCTGCACATTGCTGGGATACTTCTGCAGCAGCAGTGACCGCCCTCGGGCGACTTCTGCCGCCCTGCGGGCTCCGCAAATTGATGGTTGGACGCCGCGTAATAGCTCTTTGGATGTTCAGGGTTCTCGCTGCAAATGATGATGATTTAGTGCGGAAAAATGTGGTGTGGCAGGGATGGCAATAAGCTGCAGCCGTGGGCTGATGCGAGTCTGGCCACAGTCGCTTTCTCCCCGCAAAGAGATGCATGTAAGCCCGACACAGCGTACACTCTTTAACCGTTCAGTCAGCCCAAATGGTTTGCGATGATTTGTTTTGGTTCCTTATGTTTTGTTTATTCCTACTGAGAAGTTGTATTTATTTTTTACTGGGAGATCTGGCTTTGTTGTTTACCACATAAATCTATTCTCATTTTTACAATCCTCTGAGCAGACATGTTGGAAGCCCAGATGACAGATGTTGAAAAAACGTCTTAAGAACTTCTTCGTCAATGAATGTTGAAATCACATCTCTCTCTCTCTCTCTCTCGCTCTCTCTCTCTCTCTCTCTCTCTCTCTCTCTCTCTGAACTCCTCAGCTTTTTCTTTTTTTTATTATTTCCACAGCAAATCAATAAAAATGAGATGTGATATTTTTTATGTAAAAACTGGAACACCCTGTGGTGGTATCCAGTGAAAGTGGAGGTCATATTTTGTTAAATAAATCACACTGAAGATGTAAATTCTGTTGTCTTCATTTCCTTTGGTCCTGGTCTAACACAAGTCCTCTTATAAGTTTCATACAGCAAAGTATTAAAATTACATATTTGAAGTGGAATTGCTTTTATTTACTCTGTATCTCTAATAACAATCAGATTTTGGCGATTATCTCAGGTTCTTTGATGTCAACTTGTTGCCCCTCTTCACTTTAGTTCACCCTTATCTCATAAACCAGTGAAGAGAGAACGTGTTGGTTCCCTTTTGGAAATAATCCACACTTAAAACACAATCTGATGCATTTACAGAGATGTTTCTAGATTAAAATAACCCAAAACAAAATATGATACACACAAGAAATATCTCCCAAAGCTCCAGGGTTTGAACTTCTCTCTCTAGTAGTGGTGGAGGAAGTATTCAGATCCTTTACTTAAGTAAAAGTACTAATACCACACTATGAAAATACTCCACTACTACTAAAGGTCCTGCATTCAAAACCTTACTTAAGTAAAAGTATGCACTGTATCAGCAGACTGTACTTTAAGTTAATAAAGTAAAAGTACTCTTGTGAAACAACAGGTTCTTTGTGTTTTAGGATCATATCTGTTGTTTCTGGATTAATATTCCTGCTGCATTAATGTGTATGTTAACTCCTTTATATCCTGTTATTAGTTTAATCTACATCAATGCATCATATTCTATAAGAACATCATATGTTTGTAGCGTCTCTGTCCTGTGAGAACCACGTATCTCTAAAAAGAACAAACAGCCTGTTTTCAGCTTTGTGACGATGCATTTTCCAGCTGATCCAAGAGGCTTTTTAAAGAGTTTATTTATCTGAAGAAGTAGATGTAGTACAGTAAAAAGTACATTATTTACCTCTGAGATGTAGTAGAATAAAAAGTACAATATGTACCTCTAAGATGTAGTGGAATAGTAGCATAGAATGGAATACTCAAGTAAAAGTACCTCATATTTGTACTGCAGGTGCACTACTTGAGTTACATTCCACTTCTTCTCTCTCAGCTCACTTCTTTTGTTCTTGACACAACTATTTCCAAATATTTAAACTGTTTACGATAGATACATACATAGATACATATCTATACATACATACATACATAGATACATATCTATACATATATAGATAGATAGATGGATAGATAGTTCTTGTTCCTCCTTTTCATCCCGTCTTGTGTCTCCTCTGAACAACTAATGAAAGCAAGATGTCAACTTTATTTTTCAGCCCGGCTTTGAGTGGATTTGTACCCGTGGCTATTTTTACAGTGAGAGAATCACATGATTGATGACTGAGGTATGCTTTACTTCCGTGTCGACAGAGCAGCATATGAGCGGACCACAGGGACAGAGCTCACATTCCTCTGTTCTGCAGTAAAAGCAGTGTCACCTTAAAGCAACAGCATCCTTATTCAATACTCAGTCTTAACAATGTGTTTTACAAAAGAAAAGAAAAGGTGGACGTAAAAGTCAAACCTATCAGACAGGATGTAACGTATACACGCTGTAGCATCCTGATAAGCATCAGAGCCAAGATGACGTCCTGGCTGTTTGCTCCAGTTACTCCATGATTGGCAGCGGTAATATGCCATTTCCTAGCAACATGACACTGGGACTCCCTGGGCGAAGTATAGATGACCCACGCTGGTCGGTCACAGCTCAGACAAGGGACCCACGGGGGTCAGAACAGGCTGTAACAAGAGAAGGCGCTCCTGTTTCAGCGGTCTGAGACACTGTTGTGGGGTGTCCGAGGTCGGCAGGAGGGCATGAAAACCTCCTGTAGGTCCTAACTGGAGGTTTTAGGTTCACCAGTATGAACCTGGAACAGACACACTTAAGTTTATTAAATCTAAGAAACAAGTTGGCCGCTCACACGAACAATGTAGGTCAGTCGATGCCATTCTTGGACTTGATATATGGGAGAAATGGTGTTATTAATTTGTTAATAATTTAAGTTGTGTTTTTACTGCACTAAAGGTATAGTAGGAAGTATAGTGTTGGATTGGGATGCCACCTATTGGTGACCAACGAAATCTGGCATCTAAGTTTAATCAAGAGGAAACATCTTGATGTGTCTCGTCTCTTTAAGAGAGGAGCTGCACATGAAGGTGAGCCTTTTGGATAAATCTCACTCATTCATGTATATTAATGTGAATTAATGCGTTTTCTCCCCGATGAATAAACCAGTAAAGTAAATAAAAGGGACATTAAATGAAAGGGTTGTATTTCTTCTTTTTGCTCTTTGAGATGGTGTGTCTAGAAGAGCAGGGGAGTGTCATTTAAGATTGTATCATCACCATCATCATTTATATTTAATTTAATTATTTCCTTGTGAAATGTATTGTTTTTAAAAAACAAATATCTAATAATGTCAAAGACGGCTGTCATTCGTATTATTGGTCTCACAGGTGTGTTTTACCAACAAAATATTCAAGCACTTTTTGTTAATGATGGTGCCACACATCTTTCTAACTCAATACTGTTGTGCTCTTTTGAGATATTGTGGGGATGGTGGTGCAATCTCTATCCGTGCTTGCTGCATTACTCGAGGAAAGACAATGTCCTGGAGCCTTCAGCTGGAACTCACAGTGCAGGAAAAGAAACAAGCACATTAAATTGATTTATTCAAATCATCTCTATATTAATAGATAATGAAATTAATAGTTACTTGCTTTCCTCCAGAGCTTTCAACTGAATCTCACACTCCAGAAAAACTAGTACGTAGATTATTTACAAGGTCAAGACAACCTACTTCTCTTGTGCTCCACTTCCACATTCCAGTGATTGTATATCACGCTTTAACAAATACATCAACACAAAAACTCTAGAAAGCTAATGTACCATCTCATTTCATGGTTCCCATCCGCTGACATGACGTCACCCGGACTCGCAGCTGCCTTCATAATTATAAAAGCCTGTCAGGCTGTGAGACACTGAAACCCTGTTTCATCATTCACAGCAGCTAAATCACGGAGTCCTGAGGCACAAGGCATCTGTTGAAAGCTGATTCCTTGTCAGCCTTCCAGCATGATTTTTTTGGGGGAACATCTGGAGTTTCTGAAGGACTTTCTTGCACAAAACGAGCTGGAAAAAAAGCTCACAAAAGAGGGCTAATTTTCTCTGGAAGGTGTTGACACGTTCACTGTGCACCAGGTGATCGTATTGCAGCATAAACTGTATTTTTGAAATAACTTGGTGCTGTAAAAGATGTCTTTGATTGCTTTTCATCAGAAAACGGCATATTTTAAAAACAATTTACAGGAAACATTTGTCATTATTAACATAAATCGGGCATGTAAACGAAATGAACACGACCCATATTGGCTACTGTTGCTACGCCTGTCAATCAAAGCACACATGCAGTGTACATTGATAACGAGAAACAGCGTTATTGATCTCGTATTGTAGTGCAGAGCTTGTTTTTCCTGGTATTTTAAGTGTGGTAACCTTTTCTCCTTCATTTTGACATGTCCTTAATTGGCTACTTAATGTTAGCTTACGTATAGCAGTATGTTTCCATGTCCCAGGACTAACTAGTGGGTTTGACAAATGAAGAGATCTCAGGTTATAGGTTTGGCTTTGGTTCCCCGTGCAAACCCATTAAAGAGCGTGACCGAGCCGCTAACGTTTGCTTAAACTCTGATAGCATTCAGGATCGGCTTCTACAAACACTACCCAGTGAATGTGCCGCCGTGAACGTAACGTATAACCCCACAAAGTGTATTCAATGAAATGTTTCGTGACGCGACTGTACATAGTAAGCTAGTTAGCGGGATATGCTAACGGTTGCAGCTTCTGTTTTACGTTGTGTCCATTCTCAGTTAGTTAATACTATTATTATTATTATTGTTATTATTATCATTATTATTAAATGACACACAGTAAACAGTGTGATTCAGTGTCACACAAACACTCTATATTACTGTGTTGTAGCACTTTACCTCTCCAGCTTTCCTTTGTAAATTTTCTTTTCAAGCATTTTTTGAGTGATTCAAAAATACACACACACACACACACACACACACACACACACACACACACACACACACACACACACACACACACCAGTCAGGTTTTCTTGACTTTCAGGGACATTACATTGACTTATGTTCATTTCCTGGAAACTCACCCTAACAGCTACCAGCCGATCCCTTATTTTAAACCCTTATATGTAATGATTTACATTATGGGCATGTGCAATTTTTTTTTCCCATTTTGTCTCCCCCCCAAAAAAGCGAGTCCCCACAATGTTGCTTTGTAATCAGATTTATGTCCCCATAGGACTTGTAAAACAAGCCAACACACACACCCACACACACACACACACACACACACACACACACTTCCTGTCTGTTCTACGTTAGTGGCAGAGATCAGGTCTGCTGGTTAGACTAAACAACAGCATTTGAGTGGATTTTCTGTCCCTCATTAATCATCCTGACAGCCTGAAAAACAACATTTCCTCCTTAATGACTGTATTTGAGTAATCATGTCTGCTTATTTCCATGCAGGCATCTCTTTCTCATTCTGGTTTTGAGAAGTTTTTTTTTTACTTTTTTCTTTTCTTTCCGTTGCCGTCCATCTCTGTGTGTGTGTGTGTGTGTGTGTGTGTGTTTTGGAGTCTTTCTCTTCTGACCTCCCAAGTCTGTGGCGTTGGGTGGCGTCTGCTCCAGGTCACGCCGGCCAATTACATTCATGAAGAGGGTGAAAACCCAAAAGGAATGAGGGAATGTGACCGTGAGGATCCAGATGCAGCAGGAAGAGGATGGTGTCACCAACACCCCCTCCCCCCCACCCTCTCCTCTGCATGTGGCTAACCCAGCAGCACCCGCTGGGCTCCAGGCCTCCGCTGGTCGCTGCCAAAGCACGTTTTTCCGTTAAGCACCGGGTCTGTGATGCATGAGAGCTGACAACTGAGTTCGGAGCCCTTCAGAGCGCAGCCAGATCAAAACCAGCTGGGGCCATGCACATTAGCAAAGAAGCCATAATTGCGTTTGCCCTCTTGTACACCACTAAACTCCCTCTGTCGACATCTTTTTTAAACAGCAGACATGAGGAACGAGAGGTGGTGGAAGAAGTACTCTGATCTATTACTTAAGTAAAGTAGCGATGTAACAGTGTGGAAATACTTTGTTTCAAGTAAAAGCCCTGCATTAGAAAAGGTACTTTAGTAAAAGTACAAAAGTATTAATAAAAGTATACAGTGGTGGAAAAGTACTCGGATCTTTTACTTAAGTAAAAGTAGCGACATAACTGTAGAAATACATTGTTACAAGTAAAAGTCGTTCATTCAAAAAGTTACTTTAGTAAAAGTAAAGGAGTATTAGAATAAAAGTATACTTAAACAGTGGTGGAAGAAGTACTTTTACTTTACTAAAAGTAGCAATGTAACAGTGTAGAAATACTCCTGTTAAGACAGAAATATATTTTATAAAGACCGTGCGCACGTAACGAGCGTAAATTGACACGTTGTCGCTAGACTTTCGTACGAAAACGCACCAAAAATGAAGAGAAACTTTTTGTATATCATACGAACCGCTGTATGATACGTTGACCGGGTTGCTTAATCTGAAATAAAACATCATAATCAATTATTATAATATTTAATATTGTCGATCTGAATCTGCAAACTTACACAACTGTTAAATAAATGTAATGTTAGTAAAAAAAGAACGATATCTCTCAAAGTAGCATAAATTAAGTAAAGGACAAGTACATATTGTGAGCAGCTCTGTCTAAATGTGGCTTATTGTGGTTATGGCTTTATGGTGCTCTGTTTTTTTTAGTTTTTTTTTAGAAACATCAGTGTAGCGTTGACATCTGTGTCCTCTTTATTTTTGGACCACTTAAAAAGGAAAAGAAATCCCTCATAGTCGGATGATGGATGAAGTGATAAAGCTGGAGAGAAGACAAAATGAAAGCAGAGGAGTTTATTTCTGGGCGGCAGACGTCTGCTCTCCGTAACTCACAGACAACGCAGACAAAGCATCAGCGCAGATGTTTGCAATTTGTGACTTAATGATTTTAATGTTAAGAAACAATTTCGCTGTCTCTGAGATTCCTCCCTTTCTGTGCACGGGGTTTAGGCTGATTGAGAGGTTAAAGGCGTGTCATGTGATGAAGGAGCAGCTCCACAGTCTGTCATCATTAATCACTGCAGCTGTCACGCTGCACCCAGGACTCACTCAGACCAACCGACCCGGCCCTCACCTCTAACTACAATACTCAGAGTCTTTTTAATATATAACGCATGAATGAGTGACGACTAAAGATACTATCTACTAGCAGAGGTTAGCTGCTTTGAGCTAAATGCTAACAACGGCAGCGCTAACATGCAGATGTCTAGCCGGAATAATGTTGACCGTGTTAGGTTAGCGTGTTAGCATGCTGACATTTGCTAGTTAAACACAAAGTGCAGCTTAGGTTGATGGGAATGTCGTTAGTTTTGCAGGTATTTGTTCAGAAACCAAAGTGTTGGACGAATTAAAATGTTCTTTTTTAATCTTTAATCTCGTAAATCCTGAGTTCTTTCTCAGAACATCCCCCCCTTCCCCGGCTCCATAATTTATTTTCTTCTTTTATACCTACAACGGCCTCAATACGCCATCGTACTGCTGAGGGTGGCACGAATGTCTGAAGCGAATTTCACGGCAATCCATCCAATAAATTGTTGAGACGTTTCACTTTGGAAAACAAATGTCAACCTCATGGTGGAGCTGGAGGAAATGTCAGGGGATCACCAAAAGTCGTGAGGATTAATCTTCTGGGGAACATGAACGTCTGCACCAGATTCCACGGCAATCCATCCCATCGTTTTTTGAGATATTATCTGGACCAAAGTGTTGGAGCCATTGTGCTGTAGCGAGGCTAAAAATAAAAAGTTGCATTCACTGACTCAAGCGAAAAGTTAAAAAAAACCTGCACGGGAAGCGCTGCGGTTGGTCAAGAGGAGGTGGTGTCTGACAGAAATGAGTGACAGAAACGGAGAGGGAGTTGGACAGATGAGAGCCACAGGCGCTGGGAGTGTGTGTGTGTGTGTGTGTGTGTGTGGGGGGTGGGGGGTGGGGGGTTCAGCGAGGGTCAACACATCGCCTGTGCATTGAGTGTGGCCCAGCAGCTGTATGCATAGGGGAGCCTTGGCCTCCTGCTCTGCATGTCAGGGGCCGTGATTAATGACCTGCTGGCCTTGCTCTTTACCCCCCCTCCTCTTCCTCCCCCTCCTCCTCCTCCTCCTCCTCCCTACAGAAGCCACTGCTCATTTAGCTAATGGACACAGCCATGCAGGGGTTACATACGAGTGCACCTACATGTGAAATAAAAGCAATTTCCTTCTGACAAAACATCACTTTTTTCCATCTTTCTTTCTTTCCAGGCTCTATATGTAATTTCAGTTGCGGTGATTTTTGTAAGATTACAGTGTGCCTGTGCGGTGTCTTGACAGGCTGAGAGGGTGCCCGTGCCTGTGTACTGGTTCCCAGCTTGTCAGGCGGCTGTCGAGGAGTGATTTATGACCACTAGACTCCAACCTGTCTTCACTGCCAGTTCAGTATTGTTACAACTGACAGCTAATGAGGCCAGACATGCTTTCAAGCAGAGCACTTAACAGGACTTCAATCTTCCCCCGTCACGACTACCAATTTTTCTTCTTTTTCTCTGTGTGTGCACTCTCCCTCCGCACAGCAGCCTGCTTTCTCTGTGTCGGCCTTGTTCTCTGTCTTTCTCTGCCGGAATACCTGACAGGCTTTCTGAAAAAGTGGCCTCTGCCCGCAGAACGAGATGTTTTGTCGGAAGAAGGAAAAGGCAGCAGAAAGAGTCCCATCTTTCACATTTAATCTAATAATCACAACCCTTTCATATCTTTTTTTAAAGCAGCCTTTAGAGGAATAGTTTTGGAAATATTTGCTTTTCTTGCAGAGAGTTGAGAAGAGCGATACAACAACTGAATGTGAAGCTATACAATCACGAGAGGGTTAGCTTAGCTTAGCATGAAGACTGGAAGCAGGGGCAAACAGCTAGCCTGGCACCAGTATTTCAAATGGATGCTACTTTTTGTTTTTTAATTCATTACATTTATAAGAATATAGTCCACTTTTTACTCCACTACATTTATTTGACACCGATAGTGTTTTTACAGATTCAAATGTTTGGCAGCATCTTTATTATCTCGGTATGTCATTCGCTATAGTTTCCTAGAAATGTTCTTGTAAAGAACTGTGTAATTTGGAATTAAATATCGGGAAATTAGTAATTTCTTTGAAATAAAAGCTTAATTCAAACCCAAGTAATTGTTTTTTTAAATTATTTTTACTGACAAAAAGACATTTCAATTTAACACTTTATTTTTTCGTAAACAATTAGCACCAAATTACATATATCTTTCCAGGAAATAGTTTAGAAATAACATGGAAAATGTGGGACCTGTAAAATAAATAAATAACAGCATTACCGTCTTACAAAATATGAACCATTGTTACAGATTATAATGCCTGATTGTATATTAAGGAGTTAATGCTGTAAAAATAATGATAATCCCATAATTTATTATACAATAGTATAAATCTGTCTGTACTTTTGATATGTTGTACTTTTCTACTTTTACTCTAATAACATTTTGAATGCATGACTTTTAAATTGTGGTATTGCTGCTTTGTTCAAAAGTAAAGCTCTTCTTCCACCACTGTTGTTCATGATTAAAGTAACATGTTAATTAGAGGTGCTGGTACGTGGATTTTGTTTTTACCTTTGGACAGAGCCAGGCTAGCTCTTTCCCCCTGTTTCCAGTCTTTATGCTAAGCTAACCTTCTGGGAATGGCAGAACGTCTGTTTCCCTTTATGGTGCATTTAAACTTTTATTTTGAAGTTCACTGCGATCAGCTGGACATTAATATTTTATTGAAACAGTAACGACTGTTTTGACTGTAATTATAATCTGTGAATTGCAGTAATTATGATTTTTTTTAATTGTTTATGTCACTTTACATCAACTCTGGTCACATGTCTTTGTAGATGTGAGCCGGTAAACAAACTCTCCATGTCTCTCAGCACAAGCAGGCAGTTTATAACCGAGTCTTCTGACCCCGTGTGTTCCTTGTCAGCCATGATTAATGGGTAGACTGACTAGCTGCTAGGTAACTAGCTGCTAGCTTGCATTGCCGGCTGTGCCATTGTTTCCTGGATACTTAATGAAGTCTTTTCCTCCCCAAAAAACTGATGTTTTCATTAAATGCTGCAACAGCGACACCTGCAGGTTTCACGACATCTGAATAACTATATGGGTGTACATGTTTTAGACATTTGGCCTATTTTACAATCAAGCTTCCGTCATTTTGGCTGTATAATCATTTAGCTTTATGCTCAACATCTGCTGTAGATGTTGCACAAAAAACAATTTGTGCAATAAAGAAATTAACCCTTTTAACGAGCCCAGATGGGCCCAAACCAGATACCAGATAATATTCAACTATACATTTTATTTTATGTTCTTATTCTGTTTTTTTTTAAATAGAAAAACTTAATCGGAAAAGTCGCTATGGCTGTTAGATAAATATAGGAGTAAAAACAAACAATATTTCCCTCTCAGATGTAGAAAGAAGTAAAGTACAAGTACCTCAAGACTGTACTCAAGTACAGTGGTGAAAGAAGTACTCAAGATTCTTTCCTTGAGTAAAAATAGCAATACCACTGTGTAAAAAATACTTCTAAGTAAAAGTCCTGCATTCAAATTTTTGTAAAAAACTATTAGCATCAAAGTATACTGAAAGTACCACAATTAAAAGTTTTACCCATTATGCATAATTTTAGAATAATATATATCAATTATAATTATTGATGCATTAATGTGTTCATCACTTCGATGTTGCAGCTGGTGAAGGTTTGTGTCATTTAATTACTTTGTATACTGCTGGGTAGTTTAATCTATAATAATATATCATTATTTATATTTTGTAATCTGAAAATGTAAAGGAGCAATTCATTTAGTAAAAAGTGCAATATTTCCCTCTGAGATGAAGTGGAGTAAAAGTATAAAGTAGAGTAAAATAATTAAAGTACAATACCTCTAAATAGTACCTCAGTGCAGTACTTCAGTAGATGACCACCTTTGATGGCTATTTACATTTTGGTATGTTGCTGCTTTCCACGGGGTCACGTGAGGGTAAAACCTAAAGCGTACCTGAAAAAGTACAGCTCACCTGGTGTCTGCTGCCCCCTGCTGGTAGTCTCCCTCACATACACTCTGATATAACTTTAATGTTTCGAAAGCAGTTGCAGGACAATAAGAGAGTTTGGAACCAGCGACTCAGAAGTTTGTGGGACTTTGTTTTTACGCATAAGCCCAACCTTGAATAGTTGCATTTATCTGTTTTATTACAAGATAATAATGTTTCTCTGCCATGTTTATAACACGATCCAAACTTCTTCTTCCCTCTTGTTTCCTGATGTTGTTCCTCGCGGTCCCCCCCTCTCCCATTTTCCCGGCTCCTCCTCTGCCCGGGCTTCTCTGTCCACCGAGTCGAGCTTCCCAAAAAAACAACTTTCCGTGCCAAGGCTTCCTGAAGCTTCTGTGTTGGATCCGATGGAAGTGGGAGACGCGTCGGATATGAAATAGAACACATCATGGTGCTGATGACCGAGCAGGCGGACAGACCTCCGACCCCGCTCTCCGCACCGGACCAACTTTTCCGCAGGGACTCCCGGGGGACTCGGTAAGTCTGGATAAGATGGAGAGGAAAGGGCCCGGGATGGCTTCCCAGGCCTCGTGCATTCTGGGTTTATTTGCACTCACATCCTGCTTTTCTTTTCGAATTATTAAAGGGCTCGCTTTTTTAACAGATGCACGCGACGCGTACGTGGCACGGAATAAGAGCAGATATGGTTAATTTGCATGGAAGATAATAAAACCTTTTCATGTTATCTGCTTTGGCTGTTTTAACGCAATGCTTGCAGACATCCCGCATACTTAGTTTGACAGTGTTGTGCAGATGATTGATGCACATTATAAAGAGGGAACGGTGTCCTGCGTGGTGTGCGCAGGTCTGAGGTGGACCATGGAGGGGGGAGGAGACACATGAGGCGCGGAGGGTCACCTGCAGACCTCCTGCTGTGTCTGGACTCCGAGGCAGACCCATCAGAGAGCAAGATGAAGCCAGCCGGCATGGGGTGAGGAAGGTTATTTGTTTAATTTTTGAAAGCAACATTCTTCAGCTTCAGCTTCTGTAATGCTGGATTTTCTGTTTTTATCACTTTAAATCGAATATTTTAGAGTTTTGGAATGTTTGATGGACATAATAAGATGTCACTCTGGTCTTTTGAGCGTTGATTGAGAAAATAATTGGTCATTTTTAAAAAAAATTTTTATGTATTTAATCTTTTATTTAAACGGGTTGTCTTATGCATGTGTACAAGAATGAAAACGTTACACATTAGTTTCTCATTTAAAAAAAAGCACATACAAGTGGAATTGCACATTTAGCTTATAGGCTTATAAATTCAATCGTGCATGAAAGAAATTAATAGTTGTGGCCCTCAAAACAACTAAATCTAAATATTTTGATGTGCTAAAACAACTGGACTTAATGTAGATTCCTTGATTTTTACTAAATTAAAACCGTCTCGTCTTTGTATTGTTATCAACTGTGTCGTTTCAGACATAAAAACGTGGCCATTATGGTGATAAATGCTAATTAATAAGCATCTTCACAGATGGACTAAAGGCTAAAATGATAGTTGAGCAACACCCTGGAGAAATTGAAAGAATAAAAGATAACATTTCATTTGAAAGAAAATGTATCGTAGCTTAAACTGGACTGATTTCACTTACTACTGTGTATACCTCATGACCAAAGTGCTGTTTACACATTTGACTGTTGCTGTGTAAGCAGCTCTGATGTAACGCCGCTGACACCGTGCAAAGCCAAATGAAGGACGTTTATATTTTCTTTAACACACCTTATATTTGTCAGATTGAAACCTGTGGAGCAGCTCTCTCCAACGCCGACTCCGAGCGACTGTGAAACAAAGTTTGAGAGGAAGAAAGTCCAGTACACTCACGTACGGACACGTCTAATCTAATCCAACACATTTTACACCGTTTCTTTTGTGCAGTTTGTTTGTTGACAAAAAATGTCTGTTTTCAGTTATCGAAGACAAACGCCCAGTTTCACAAGTTATTCAAGGAGGTCAGAAAAGATGAGCTCCTCCAACAAAGTAAGTTTTTAGATTCTCTTCTCGCATGAAGAAGCAAAGGAATGACACTAATATCTGTCTGTGTGTCAACAGGCTACACTTGTGCCCTGCTGAGAGACATTTTATATCAGGGGAAAATGTACATGTCTGATAACTGGATCTGTTTCCACTCCAAAGTCTTTGGGAGAGACACTCAGGTATGACACGGTCACTGTGATATAGTTCACGTTTTATGGGTGAACTACCTGGTAAGTCATGGTGGCGTTTTTCTTTTACAGATTTCAATCCCAGCGGAGTCTGTGACGTTCATCAAAAAAACAAAAACTGCGTTATTAGTGCCAAACGCCCTCGTGATTGAAACAACAAGTGATCAGGTAAGAAGATGGTTGACACAAATATACGTAAACATAAAAAAGTGATTCTAATTAAGAAATCATGTTTTTCCAGCATGTGTTTGTTTCCTTCCTCGCTCGAAACTCCACCTACAAACTCCTGAACTCCATCTGCGGTCATCTGGAGGTAAGTGACATCTCATGTGTCCCCATAGAATTCAATGGTTTCTGTTTTGGGATTTTTCATTATTTATTATTGTGGCGTAAACAAGATGAGAGAAACGATCGGTCAGATGGTTGATTAACCCAATACAAGCCCAAATATTAAACATTTGCATGCTCCAGCGTCCCAAATTTCTCTGTTTCATATCACAGTAAATTGAATATTTTAGTATTTTGGACTGTCGGCTGCCCAAAAATGCAGTTTGAAGACGTCACCTTGGTCTCTAGGAAATGTTTATGGGCTCTTTTGCACTATTTTATGATATTTTACAGTCTAAAAACAATAACACGCTGACATTTAAGGAATATTTTGACATTTTTGGAAATACAGTAATAATCCATTTTATTTATAGAGCGCTTTACAAGATACTCAAAGACACTTTGCAAACATTAAAATCATCATAAAAAGCTATACACTAAAAACATAGAACACACAACATTGGTCACACATTAAAAGCAGTTCTGAAAAGGAGGGTTTCGTTTTTGTGATTTGAATATGGAAAGGTCAGTGCAGTCTCGGATGTGTTTGGGGAGAGAGTTCCAGAGGGAGGGGGCAGCTATGGAGAAGGCTCTGTCGCCCCAAGTCCGGTGCTTGGTCCTGAGTGGAAGGGAGAGGAGGTTAGCATCAGAGGAGCGGAGCCGACGGGATGGAGTGCGGTGGTGAAGCAGGTCGGTGAGGTAAGAGGGGGGGGGTTGTGGGACGGGGAGCCAGTGGAGGTTTTGGAGAACAGGGGTGATGTGGTCACGGGAGCAGGTCAGCAGCAGAGTTCTGGATGTACTGGAGTTTATTTAGGATTTTGTGCCATGAAGAATGCTGTTGCAGTAGTCGATTCTGGAGGTGAGGGAGGCTTTGGTCAAAGTTTTAGCTGCGGATAAGGAGAGCGATGGGCGGAGACAGGCTATGTTTTTCAAGTGGAAAAAGGCAGTTCTGGTGAACGTGGTGTTCAAAGGAGAGGTTGCTGTCAAACATGATTTGGTTGCGGATGCGTGGGGAGGGAGACAGTGTGGAGTTGTCGATGGTGAGGCAGACGTTGTGACTGGTTTTAGTGAGGGATGTGGGACCGATGATGATCATGTCAGATTGATCACAGTTGAGTTTGAGGAGGTTGGTTTGCATCCATGATTTAATGTCAGTGAGGCAGTTGGTCAGAGTGGAGTGAGTAGCAGTGGTAATGGCTTGTATGTTTTCATGCGTTTGATACAAATTGACACAACATACTTTTTGATAAAATTGATTTACTGCCAGCAGCTGGCTAGCTTAGCTTAGCATAAAGACTGGAAACAGGGGGAAACAACTAGCCTGTTATACCCTGTTAAAGAAAAATAAACTTTGAAACTTAAAATTGGCTCGGCAGCAAACGGCAGACAGACACAGTTAGCGACTAGCTGGTGAACACAGTGAAGCGATTAGCAGCTAAAGAGATATTTCCCTCAGGAGGTGGTAGAGACCAAAAACGGAGCTAAAAGACCAACATTCAGTAGTAGTAGTTTTTATAGCTTGTTCTGCTGCTGCAAGATGGCAAAACAGCTGTATTACTGCTTTCTTTTTACATACTAATGTGTGTCCTCTGTCCTTCCAGGTGGCTAAGACTTGTAGCAGCAACGTTATTTCCTCCTGTGAAAACAGCTTCAGGGTGAAATGCCCAACGTCCCTTCCTTTGGTGAGTCGGGAGGAAAAATCGACAGAAACACCTTGTTCTCATGTTCTGCAATACCTTCTCTGTATGTGGTACCCATTGTATATTGTTTTCTTCCTGTATGTGCACTGCAGGACTTATCCGCAGACTTCTCCGACCTCGATGGAGTTGTGCAGCAAAGACGTCAGGAGATGATGGAGAGCAGCAGCTCCGGCTCTCAAACTCCAGATTACGACAAAATAACCGGTTTGTGTGCTCCATCCTCATCCCTCTATGTGTACTTTTACCCTTTAAAAAGCTACTGTGCACTTACTTTAATCTGCTGTAGTCACTTTGGTTGTGTTGTTGTTTTACCTCTCTTCAAATGTGCTCAGGGTGTCAGGTGTCACTGTGGCTCAGATGGTCTTTAGTTTGCAAATAGCTGGAGGGAAGCCAAGTGGAATTTGAGCCATGGAGGCTTTTATTTGTTATAGCAAAGACAGTTGGCATGAAAAAAGTGATGATCCTATCGAATGATGAATAAAATCTTAAGCTCTTGTTGTCAGCTTCCACGTGAACATGAAGCACTCGTTGTGTGTCTGTGCAGACGTTTGGTGAGTCTATTAATAATATTTGCTCAGGCAGCCGGAGTCACGAGTTCTTGTCTGTGTATTTGAGCAGACTTCGCCGGCCTCCCGGACACGTTTCTAAGTGCAGTGAAGAGCGCAGAGGTTTCAGTCCACGCAGACGTTCATCTTCAGACTCCGAGCCAAAAACACGGAGCTGCCCTGAACAACGGTAGCTTGATACAAGTTATCTTTGTGTTAAAAGAAGCTTTGTTAGCCCGTTTGGGTTTCGGTGATTCCCAGAAGAAATACAGATTAGCAATATCAGTTATAAACCAAGTAATCGATGTATATGTAAAGGAATAGTTTAGCAAATACTCTTATTTTATTTCCTGCTGAGTGTTGGATGAGAAGATTGATGCCACTCTCATGTATGTACAGTAAAAACTAAGCTGCAGCTGGTTAGCTTAGCATAAAGACTGGAAACAGGAGGAAACGGCTAGCCTGAATCTGTCCAAAGGTATATCAGGTGTCATTACACCGTCACAAACAGGATAACGTGTTCATTCGTGAGATTTAGACAGAGCCAGGCTAGCTGTTTCCCCTCGTTTCCAGTCTTTATGCTAAGCTACGCTAACTGTCTCTTGGCGTTTCATTATTTACCGTTCAGACATGAGATCAATCTTTTCCTATAATGCATTAAGTATATTTCCTAAAAAGGTCAAAATATTCCTTTAATGTGGCACCTCATTTATTTATTTATTTACAAATGAATATTTCTTTCTTTTTGCTTTTCCTCGTAGGGTCTACGAAGCTCAAAGACAAATCCTCACAGCCCGTCTCCTTACAAGCCATCCTCCTCATCTATTTGTTTCTGTGAGTAACCTTTCATCACCGGGAATACCAGACTCTGACAAGACAATCGTTATTTGGGCGTGTCGGCAGTTGTCTGAACGTGTTTTCGCGCCTCTCTTCACAGAGTTAGCGTTCTCGTCTTGTCCTCCTGTTACATGGCCTTCAAGATCGTGGCTCTTGAGCATCGGTTGAACTCCTTGGTGTCCATCGGGCAACACATTCGTAATGAGTAAGAGCCAGATTCTCATGTTACCGACGTCATATTGGTGTCAGAGTCACCAAGATGAACAAATGCACTCGTGCTATTTATATTTCTTTTCTCATATTTGTTTGGTTAACGATGTTAAAGTGCAAATGTTGGTTGTTGCAGAAACGCGGTGAGCCACAGGCCTCAGGAAGAAGTGAATGCTGAGATTTATGCAGAGCTGTCTTCCAACTTGTTCAAGCTAGAAAAGGTTTGTCCAGTTTTCATGCACATGCACAGCAAATATGGTCACCGAAGAGTCTCTAAGGTTATGTCTAATAGTTTAAAGAAATACCTAAACCCACAAAATGACTATTTGCTTATCAATAACTCACCCCGTGTTACTTTGAATTCCTGATGAATGCTCGATATTTAAAACACGCGCAGGCAAAAATGTTTTTAAATCGTGAGGTTTCAGCTGAGACGACTGTGTTTGTGAAGTTGTAAACATGCGACTGGATGGATGAGACTTGCATTATAGTGCACTAATTGTGTGAGAGAGTTTGTCAATGTTTTGATAAAGTTTTGCTTTAGTCAAGGCAACATTTGATGAGTAATTAATAAACAAAGTATCATTGTGTGGGTGAAGTATTTCTTTTAATGTTTCATGTATCAAAATGTTGAGAATTGATTTGCACACATGAAAATTTAAAAGATCTTGTCTCCAAAATGGATACGGTTAGCTTAGCATAATCCCGGGTTGCATTTAAGGGTTGAACAGACGAGATATAACATGTTCATTTGTGAGCTTTAGAGGTGCAAGTATGCAGTCACCCCCCGGCTAGCTGTTTCCCCCTGTTTCCAGTCGTTGTGCTAAGCTAAGCTAACCATGTGCTGGCTGCAGCTTCATATTTAATACACGGATATGGGAGTGGTGTTGAACTCTCGGCAAGAAAGCAAATGAGTTTCCCAAAACGTTGAACCTTCCTTTGAAAACTTCTATGGGGGTATCTGCAGTAGTTCACTGTTAGCATGATGAATATTTGATCATTTCTATCCGAGCATGTTTTCAGATGTCCTTCTTATTTCTAAATCCTAGATTCAAAGAAGCCTTCGGAAGCTACTTGAAGAGACTTGAAAGAAGACTTTTGTCCGTCTGGACAGAAGCGTTTCTTTTTTTATTAGAGATGTCGGTTTATCACTGAAGATCAGCAGAGATCACGTTTGGTAATAGATTTGTTTCCGGACGGCTGATACACAAAGCTTTCCTAAAACAGATTGAACTTTAACTTAAATTGTGCAATAATAGCTTCTTTCCTCGTTCCACTCAGGGCTATTTCATTACTTTTTTCCAAACACAACGTAGAGGGTGAACTGAGGCAGCGTGATGATGAAGAGAACGTTTAGGCATCTATGCAGTATTTATCTGGGAGCTTTTATTTTGTATTTCACAATACTGGGATTATTTTTTAAGGTCCAAAGGTCATATTGCAATGTTTTCCAAACATTTCTTAAAAGGTCAAATACATTATATTTATGTCTTGTGTAAAAATAACTCTGATATGGATGCTAGGAGAATATCTTTTAATGACATTTAAAGGCAACTTCTTGTTACAGTGTGTTGTATGAGAAGGTAGAAAATGACCTGCTTATGTGAGTAGAAGTTTGCTAGGTGAAGCGTTTGATAGTTTGTTTTAATTGTAAATGTTTTTTAACCATGTACATTATAGTTTTATTTAGGCGCTTCTCAGCTGGTCATAGTTTTAAAAAGTTTGTCCTGTACTTTTCCACAGAAACTTGTATCTGAAGAGCTGTCAATCATTTCAGGAGCAATAGAAGAGAAAGAGCTTGTGCTTTAAACGGTGGTGGTTTGTTTACATTCAGACCACAGACTGTACCTTTTAACTATTGTTTGTATCGCAGTCTTGAAATAAATGTCTTGGATACAGTTTCTGTTGGTCTGAATTTGTATTTGTTCTGAGAGCAGAGAGTTTGTCAGCAGGTCTGAACACGCAGTCGGGTCACGAAGATCCTAAACAAATGAATGCAAACAAGTCTAAAGTAATCTAATCACAAGTACTGATGCCAGTTGGCAGTGCTGGAAGAAGTACTCAGTGTACTGAAGTAAAAGCAGCAATACTACAACAATAAAAAAGAGCCCTGCGTCTAAAGTATCACTTCAGTAAAGTTATTTTGTATTAATAAATGTCTCTCTCTCTCTCTCTCTCTCTCTCTCTCTCTATATATATATATATATATATATATATATATATATATATATATATATATGCTGCAGAAAATAGATAAAGAATGTGTGTTTCATTAAACAGTTGCAAAAAGCAGGAACATGCATTTATAAAGTAAGTGTTATCTGGATGTTTATTTCACAACAAAGCGAACCCGCCCACTCGTGGGCTTTTGAACCAATGGCACGCGCGCCTCCACATCTCGTCTGCCTATCAACCCGCGTTCGGCCCACCGCATGACGTAAGCGGCAGCCTGAAAGTGCAATGGCGATATTGGACAATAACAGCCATCGCTTTCGGGGGAGCACGTCTATATTATGTGGCTAACGTTGAAGAAAACACCTCCAGTCGGCTGCAAAACCACATGCGATATCTGCACGCTGCGCGAGCGACTACCTGCGACCGGGAAAGGTGATTCCACAGCCTCTGCACGCGATGACAGTTTAGACTAAAAAAAAGAAAAAAACAGACGCTGGTAAGTGCAAACTCTAGTGATTGCAACATTTGCAACTAAGCTTCTTTTTCTTCTCCTTCCTTCCAGTTGGTACATGGTGTCTCTCAGGCTGCAAGCTTCAGATTTGAAAGGGGCGTGGTGGCGCGCGCTGGGTACCACTTCTGACTAAAAGGATGCTGATAGCTTAGCAACAGCGACAGGGAAGGCGGAAAGGAAGCGGAGGAGAGACAATGGATGTGCGATTTGTCAGCCCCGTTACTGGGTAGGCTGAGCAGAGTATTTGTTGTGAACGCAAAGAGAGGCAGCAGCGTCAGTTTATGGGGCCAAGTGAACCACAAGAAGGAGCCAGGGATGCATACTCGAAATGTAAACAAAGGGTGTGGGCCTTCCAGCTGGCCTGTGATGGGGGGGGGGGGGGGGGGGGGCATGATGGTTATTAAGGCAGGATCATGTTTCACACGAGTGTTTTTAAAGGCTGTCAGTGCTAAAAACAGGAAATGCATGTCCCTAACTGTTGCATCAAGATGAAGTCTCCCCTCCATGTCTTTCCCCCCTCTTTTACCTCCAGGTGTGACGTGTGAACAGACACCATGGCCACGCAGGAGCCGTCCCCTCCCTCGTCCATGGAGAGCAACAAACCCGGCTTCCCCAAGAAGATCCTGGGCAACCAGCTGGAGGACAAGCACCTGTGCAACTGCTGCCACAACATCCTCCGACGGCCGTTTCAGGCGCAGTGTGGACATCGCTTCTGTTCCTACTGCTTCAACAGGACTGTGAGGTGAGGAGGTAAAACTGTGTACCGTGTGTGTGTACCGTGTGTGTGTACTGTGTGTGTGTGTGTGTGTGTGTCAAAATACAGAAGAATACGGTAAAATTAACTAAAGTAAAAGTACTCGTTATGCAGAATGACCCATTTCAGAATGATCCAGTATATATGATATTATATGTTCATCACTTTAATGTTGCAGCTACCTCAAAATTGTACTTAAGGAAAGTACTTAAGTACATTTACTCTCCACCACTGTGTATGTGCTTTTTGCATATTTTGGATTTGCAGTACATCAGAGTATACTGTTGTTTTATTGCAGTAATGGACCTCAGAAATGCAGCGCCTGCATTAAAGAGGATATTTTTGAGGATCCTACATCGATTTTGAAACAAGGATGTGTGAGTAAAAATACATTTTTATCCAGTTCAGAATTTAAGTAAATGTCTGCATCTGATTTATGCACAGAATTTGTACCACGGCAGCTCCAATAGTATTACATTTTAAAAGTAGTGACCAACAGTCCAAGAATACATGCATGTGAATAATACTTATAAGTTTTTCTAAATAGTATCATTCAGAAAGAAAGTAAAACAAGGAATAAAATAGACAACATGCATTAATGTGTTTACAATGTACTGTATGTCTGTATAATAGTACACTAACCAGTAGTAACAAATGTCTTCAGGGTCTAAATACAGCAGTTTAAATGAAGACTTTATCGGTCTCTGTTTCACTTTGATGTCTTTAAATAGAATAAAAGACGAAGATGTGCTGTGAAAAGATGATCCATTGCTTGTAGCCACAGAGTAACAGTAGAAGTACCAATACAACACTGTAAAAATACTCCACAACGAGTAAAGTCCCTTCATCAGAATACCACATAAGTCCTGAAGTATTATCAAAAGTAAAAGTACACACTGGTGGCCTCTGAGTATAGTTCTTGATACTTGAGACAACCTCATCACAATATACGTGCGTCTATTTATCTTTTTTTTAACTTTCTGAGCAAACTGTTTCAGGTACAAAGGAGCCAAATTACAGGGATGATGAATTAAAAATGTTAATTTGTTGTCCGATCGTTGTAATAATGGACGAGAATGAAACCGGCTCACCGACCTGTTTTGTAGCTTTGAAGTCTTGTTCCTGCCTCCTAAAAACACACGTTAACTTCCATGTTTTGATTAAAAATACTCACCTGAACATGAATAATCTGTAAAAAGGAACAGGGCCGCTGGAGAAACTGTGTTTTTGTTTTCTCTTGTTTTTTCAGGCTTTTCCTGACAACGCAGTGCGACGGGAAGTGGAAAACCTTTCAGCTGTTTGTATCAATGAAAGTTGCAGTTGGAAGGGCAGCATTA
Organism: Anarrhichthys ocellatus; assembly: GCF_004355925.1. Classification (NCBI taxonomy): domain Eukaryota; kingdom Metazoa; phylum Chordata; class Actinopteri; order Perciformes; family Anarhichadidae; genus Anarrhichthys; species Anarrhichthys ocellatus. The sequence goes on from NW_022280053.1 coordinate 451,353, forward strand.
AAGACTACGAGGTGACCTTTGACCTTTGATCATTTCTTTGATGTTTAGGTTTTTCCCCAATGTCTATGAAGTCATTTTCATTCATATATACTTATATATACATATTATACTTCATACTCCTGCACAACACTACTAAACTTCACAGCTCTTTCATTTTAAAAACGGATAAATTGTTCATGTTATTTCTTTCATATTGTTTATAGTTCTTTGTCTCTTTCAGTACTTTTACTGCTTCTATTTATATTTCCTCTCACTGTTTATTGTAAAGCACCAAAACACCACAGAAAAGTCCTTAAAAGTTAAAACCTACTTGGCAATAAACCGGATTCTGTTTCTATAAAACAGCGAAGGCGCGACAGAAGTTTCCGTACTGTTCCGCTCTACTTCTTTATTTATTCATTTGTATTATTTTTTTTACAGCTGAACCACGAGGGGAAGTGTGAGTTCATGATCATCCCCTGCCCCTCCTGTAAAGAACGAATTCGCTTCAATGAACAGGAGCGCCACAACGAGCGAGAGTGCCCAGAGAGGACGCTCAACTGCAAGTACTGCAAGGAGCCGTTTCACTTCAAAAACATCAAGGTCAGCAATGATTTATTTAAAGTCAGCGGAGACGCTCGGCTCGTCACTGCTGCTCTTCATACGTCTCGAAAAGCAACGCTGTTGTTGTTTTTTTAAAATTTCAGGCACATGATGAGATCTGTCCCAAGTACCCGATGATCTGTGAAGGCTGTGCCAAGAAGAAAATCCCCAGAGAAAAGGTGAATCTGTAAAACAACACGCAGACAACATGGAAACATTTAGCTGTAGAAGGATTGGATAACGATTTAGTATTTCTGGAATATTTTCTCATCCAGACGGTTAGACGAGTCTTAAAGGAATCTTTGAATATCTCCTAAACAGCTATAAATGTTGTTAATTGAACTTCTGGGCTCCTTTGCTAGGTTTGCAAATAACACTTAATTGCTTTCTTTATTGTGTATTTTTCAGTATGTGGACCATATTAAGTTCTGCAGCAAATTCAGAACTCCGTGTCGATTTCATGTCGTGGGATGTGACATGTCTGTAAGTAGCCTGATTGTCCTCTCTATGATATTTTATTCTTTAAGTTAAGAGACGGTTCCAAAGAATCTATCCGACGGATCAGACTGCATGCATGTGTTGTTCCTGTTTTATTTACCTCCTGTCTTTTCCTTTTTCTGTAGGTGGAAAAGGAAAAGATTCATGACCACGAGCGCGCCTTTGCCTACGAGCACCTCAATCTGTTGCTGCACTACATTATGGGCATGAAAGTGAGCATGGAGGGCCTGCAGCCCCAGGGACTGGAACTAGCCGGACACAAACTGGTGGAACTCCAACAGTCCCTCAGGGAGCTCGAGGCCAGAGTCTCCCAGCTTAGCACCACCTCCTCTGGGCCTCCCGTGCAGGGAGCCGCCGCCGCCGCCGCCTCCTCATCCTCCAGCTCCGGTCCCCCTGGTCTGACCGCTTCAGCTCACCTCCCTCCGCCGCCCACTCTGGCTCCCACTCTGTCCGTGTCCACCTCCTTCACGCCTCTGCCCAGCTCGGTGGGCGCGGCGCTGGAGCTCCAGCTCCACAGCGAGAAGACCAAAGTGGTGGAGCTGGGTCGCAGGTGCACGGAGCTCGAGGTCAAATCCGGCACGTTTGAGAATGTGGTGTGTGTCCTGAACAGAGAGGTGGAGAGGTTCGCCACCACCATGGAGGCCAGCAACCGCCAGCACAAACTGGACCAGGACAAGATCGAGGCTCTGAGCAACAAGGTCAGACTGGAACTGTGCCCAGTGTGGCTGCAGTTTGTGCCTAAAATCACGTCTCCTGGGAGTCATAACTCAGCGAAATCTGAACACACGGACATGATACACATATTTTTAGATCAAGTGTGACGTACACTTGAGGATGTGTCATTATGTCTGATGTCCATCACAAATAAACATCCATAAATCCGCTTAGAACCATAGAAAAAAAGACGCTTCTTATAATTGCAGAAGTTGCCTGAGAAACATGAGTACATTGTAAACAGGAACTGCTAACAGCTAACTGGGCTAAAAACGCAGGATTCAAGTTGTAGCCCACAGCATTACTCACTGAACCCATACTGACGTTATGCTTCCTGTTTACATCCACCAAAGCATTATGGGAACTGTAGTTCCATAACTTAGAGCATGATAATCCCCCAAATAGGAGCTACACAAAGTATCATAATAGAAGCGACAAAATCCTTAAATATTCACTTTTTTTTGTGAGGCTTTATCGATATATGTATTTGTGTTCGTTGTCCAGGTGCGACAGCTGGAGAGGACGGTGGGGCTGAAGGACCTGACGGTCGCTGAGATGGAGGGCCGGCTGAGGGAAATGTCTGCCACGACCTTTGACGGCGTCTTTGTCTGGAGGATCTCCGATTTTGCCAAAAAGAGACAGGATGCAATCGCAGGTCGAGCCCCTGCCATGTTCTCACCAGGTAACATCCGTCAATGTTTTTTTTCCACCGGCAATGATTATGACGCACCAGCTAACAGCAGGTACGAGCAGATCCACTCTGGTGTTACACATATACTCAAAACATGAGGCCATACAAAGGGGCCCTGCCCCATTAGACTGCAGATATTGTGCGTTCTTATTATCAAATGTGGTCAGAGACGAAGCATGGCGTACGTCTCACGTTTAGACCGTCTGTTACAGAAGCTTTATTATCTGCAAATGACTAAAGCTGAATTCCCGCCCCGACTTCCTTCCCTCTCTTCCCTCCAGCCTTCTACACCAGTAAGTATGGCTACAAGATGTGTCTGCGGATCTACCTGAACGGAGACGGGACGGGGCGCGGCAGCCACTTGTCCCTGTTCTTTGTGGTGATGAGGGGACTGAGTGATGCTCTGCTCAAATGGCCTTTCAACCAGAAGGTAACACATCTGCAGATCTAAAGGGGCGTTTATTTACCAAGAGTTTGACAAACAAAGATGCTGAAAATTGCGTGTTTGTGTCTCATGCAGTTTGTATGTTGAGGAGGCAAATTAAAGATGCATTATTAAGTTACTAAACAGAGCTCTCTGCTCAGAACCGCCACAAAAAAACGACTCTTTTTCATCACAAAATAAACAAGTTGCATTTTTTTTCATGCAGAGGGAAAGTCGCTCTGGAGTCGGCCTTAATAAAAATCTTAATGAGTAGATGAGCGCTGATCGAATAACGTCTCTCGTGGGTCTTTCTTCTTCTTCTTCTTCTTCTTCTTCTTGTTCTTCTTCTTCTTCCAGGTGACTCTGATGCTGCTGGACCAGAGCAACAGGGAGCACATCATCGACGCCTTTCGACCCGACGTCACTTCCTCCTCCTTCCAGCGGCCTGTGAGCGAGATGAACATTGCCAGCGGCTGTCCGCTCTTCTGCCCGCTCTCCAAGCTCGACGCCAAGAACTCGTACATCCGTGACGACACCATCTTCATCAAGGCCATCGTGGACCTCACCGGCCTCTAGACCCCCCCCCCATACCTGCGGTTTGGCATCCAGGCAGCTCTTTGACCATTAAAAGCTTCATTTGGGCTCAATGGTGGTCCCTTTAGGGCTCTGTTCAGGCCTCTCACTGTCCCCCCTTGCAGTGTGGCTGCAGACTGCTCCGTCCGCGACGGCGCTGACATCGTCATATCCAGGTGGTCTCTATGTGAGGACCACCGTCCATTGCCGTACATTTCGGGGTGCGAAAAGCCTTTTTTTGGGGGGTAAAATGTCACTTCAGGCGTGCACATAACGTTTTCAGTTTTAAAAAAAGGACACATGAGCACCGGTGCAGTGAGGTCAGCGCAGTGTTGAGTAGGAGCAGAGATGATGAAGAAGAGTGCAAGAAAGAGTGCAAAAAGAGTGAGTAAGCATCTTACTTTAAGCCCCTACAGTGGAAGGCATGCGCGCTAGAACAGGGTTGTAGATTACAGGCAGCTGGCGTGATCATTCTGATGACTTCTCGTAGAGTTAGAGCATGGCTTGACTGCAACTTTTTTTCTTTCTTGCAGATTGTGGATATTGTGAGCTTCTCAATTCCAGTGTCGAGTGAATTTGCATAGACAAACGTGGAGTTATGTTATGAATAAGATTACAGGCATTTATTTTGCCTTTTTTTAAATTTTAATTAAAACTTTTTGGCATGCCGCTGGCGTTTTAAGTATAAAATGACTCCTTATTTCTCTCACTGAGCTTTACGAAAAAGCTTCCTCGTTTGTTGTTGAACTCGTTAGTGAATTAGCCATCCGTGATGGTGGACATTGCCTGCACGTCTTTGGAGCCAGGCTACTTTAACATGTAAAGTTAGTGTTATTTGTTCCTATTAGGGGTTTGTTGGTGGTTCTGATTGGTGGTTTGGTACATCTGTGGAAGATACAGTGGAGTTACCAAGGAGTCAGGGCAGCTTGCCGGTCAAGCCTGAGGCATTAAACTCTGACACAACATCAAACATAGCTGGAGTTTCCCCCCCCCCACCCAGGATATGCTCACTAGCTCACATCTCAACACATAGTACTGTGCCCCCACCACAGACTCGAGGTCAACACAGGTTTCCGCGAAATGAAGGAATTGTCCGTTCCTTGTTTTCTGTCCATACAAGTATACAAAGTGTGTGTTTCTGCTGCTCTTAAGATAGAATCTATAATATATATATATATATATATATATATATGTCGGTGCAAATATACATGAGGTAAATGTGTGCGGAGGCTGAGAAGCGACGTGAGAAACGAGAGATTGTAACACTTTTGTCGTTGGGTGAACGGGGCGCCGTTATTGACGTTACTTATTGCAGATGTTCAGCGCAGCCTCTCCAGATAACTCTTCAGTGTTCTTAAATGTGCTCTCGCTGCACAATGATCCACATTATAACGTGTAATTCTTCTATGTGTCCACCAGAGGTTGCTGTTCTGCTCACTTAGCATGCATGCTGAGGTTGTTGAGGTTTCACGCTGGCCTGTTTGAAAACCAGTCTCGACCTGTATTGGAACCTCTCTGTGCATGGGAGGCTTCAATCCATTATTCACTATGGAGTCTTTCGCATTCGGGTTTACCCCCGTGGGCCGCCGCGTGTGTGAAAGCGTTTATTTGTGAGTTGTTTGGATGAAAACAATAATCATAGAATAGTTATTATGTTATATCTGGCGCTGCGTGTGTTCAACAGTAGCAGCCGCCTATATTCATAGCAATTTATAAATACGTACCTTTCATATAATGTTGAAATAATCTATATATCAATGTTAATATACACGAGATGTTATAATAAACATAGTATTACTGAATACCTTATTAATTCTATATCTATATACCAGCTTTTTGTTTGTCAAGATGGTTTGAACAGGCCAGGACCCCCCCCTTGTGCAGTAAGGACTTATGATTCCTTCTAGAGTGCAATATATATATACGATTATGTCTGTGATATTTTGATGACACTTTGGCTTTAAGGGTTTACAGAAGTCGTACTCGACTCATTTGTTCACATCGCTCATTGTGACGCCGAAGAACTGCAACCGCTTTTTAAGACACGCCGCTTTTTCCTCGTCATCGAGCGTAGTTTTTATTCATGAAGTGAGGCTTTAGAGAGACGTTTTTTAATGTTGAGGACTTCGTGCTATAAGTGAGGTTTCTATTATTAACTTTAAAATAAAAAAACAACGTTTCAGTGAAGACTGAGCATGTAATGAGGAGGATGAACATGACATTTTTTAAGTGGTCTTGTATCGTGCCAAAATCAAATATTACCTCCGTATACTAATGATGTTGTATTTGCAAGTTATATTTTATGTTCTATGCTAAAATATGGTGCCAAATATGTTTATATTTGAATTTGTGCTGCGTGTGTGTGTGTGTGTGTGTGTGCCATTTTAATAGGATGCATGGGTCACCCCTTCTCTAAGAATATGAATATTCCCCCATGAATACAGAAACCCTCCCCAGGTTTTGCTTTTGAATGTAAGATGTAGATTTATTTTTTTCTAAACGCAAAGCAGCAGTTCTGTAAAAGTGATGCAGTCGACTTGAACCAACTTTATTTGTGCACTTTGTATCGGTTGTTTGTTCAAAACAGGGTATTTCGTTGAGTGATTTATGTACCTTGAAATATATATATGTATATATATATATTTATTCTGACGTTGATAATATTGATGTGTTACGATTACAAAAGGACATGCAGTATGTAATAAAGGTTGCTGGTTTCAGCTTGTTCAGTATTTTCAATTCATTTCTCCGTAGAAAGCTCGACTCAGAAGTAAAAGTACAACAATATAAAATTACTCCAGCATTCAAAATCCTTTTTAGGAGGGGAAAAAAAGAAGTATTATCAGCTAAAAGTACTTGAAGTATCGAAAGTGATGGAGAAAAATAGACCCTGAGACTGATTTATTATTATATGTGACATTAGATTGTTAAAAGTATTTTACTTATTTGAACTACTTTATGTACATTTAGGTGTGTTAGTGGGATTTGGACCCTCCTGAGATAAATTTGAGGGATCGGAAAAAACGTTCTGTCACACAAATGTGTATTCATTTGCAGTTTTGGTGAAATATTGGATACTTTTATCTCTTAATAAAGCACAAGTACTTCAAAATTGTACAGTTACTTCCCATCTTTGCCCACTAGAGGGCACTAAATAAACAGCCTTGTTGCTCTGAATGCAGTCACGCAGTACACTAAAAATAAAAACCAGGGAAACAGGGAACATTGTACTTTTATGTGCAGAGTCATTTAAATTAATCTGCATTTTCAGACAATTACTGGAAGTGGACTTCTTCACAAAGAACAAAGTGAGCAGTTTGGCCCTCAGAACAACGCTGTGCTTTGTTCACAGCCGAGTGGATTTAAAAATAAAGATTAATTTGTGTCCTTTCACTTCCTAAATGCTCAAAAACAGGACACGTATCAAACATGAACAGAACTTTTGGATTAAAAGAGAACTTTAAGTACTTCTGTAATGAGTCTTGGTGAGTCAGTCTGTGCAGAGTAGTGGTCACCTTTAGAGGATGTGGTGGGCGAGGAGGAGACAGTGGTTCACTATAAAGGTTTCCCATGACCTTTATTTTGACAATGAAAGAAAATGAACATATATATGAATGTACATGTGTATGACCACTGTATGTGTCACGTGGGACAATAAAGACTATTTATTAAGTCTATTTTTATTATTAATGCAACATTATCAATAATCCAATAATATAATAATGAACATTCACATTCTGCATAATAAGTACATTCCACCTGTAATGAAGAATTTTATTTTACTTGAGTAAAATACCTCAGCTTTAAAAAATAAATAAAATAAAGATAAAAAATAAAAACCAAGATAAGGATAGAAATACAAATAATTATATTATTCACTCATACTTTTATAAAACTCCTGTGCGGTGCTAGTCTCACTCACACATGACTCCACACTCCACCTGCCGGCTCATAAATCGAGCGCACCCTTCTCAATGGCGCGGCTAATTCAACCCCCGAGCCTTGCTGGACGTTATGCTCACCGGAGGAGCCGTGTAGCTTCCGCTACTTTTAATACACTATTTCATAAAACAGCTCAGCTTGATGCCAACACTTCAGACATCTTTGAAGGACCGTTTTGAAGACGGAAAAACCGCGTTTGTGCACCTTTCGGTGGCTCGGATCGCTGAGATGGAGTCAGTTGCTTCACTTCAACAAGCTAAGTACATTTTTTCTACGGAGGCCGAGAGTGGCCACAGAGTAACCTGTGTTTATATATAAGGCGTCAGATCAGTTCTCCTCTAGAGACTGAAGATGCAACAGAAACCTGCTGCCCTCACACTTTAAACTTTATTTTATCTTCATAGGCAAATTAGTGATGAACCATTAGTTCATTAGTTTGTGTTAGTCAATAAACCATGTCAGTTATATCAAGAATAAAACTGGTATCTTCAGCCCCGTTTATATCATTGTAAGCTGAATATCGTTTGGGTTTTGGACTGTTGGAACAAAACAAGCAATTTGAAGATGTCACATTGGACATTTTTTATATGAAAAATGAAAATAATTGTGTGTTGCAGCCGCTAAACCAAATGTTCAGTTAATTTGAGATTATCAAGTATCTCATATGAGAAAAATTTAAATTCCATGCAAATGCATGGAAATGCAATTTGGCCTTTGCCTTTAACCCATCCTATAAGCATTGATGAGAGTCAGTGTCTCGCTGAAGGACACATCTCTCAAATCAACAGCTTCCAAAATGACCACAAAACTGAATCAGCGCCTCTTTTAAAACGTTATCTCTCCCTGACACAAGTTGTGCCTTTCAACCGTAACGTCCAATCAGAAGACAGTTTTATTCTGGAGGACACGGACAAGCGGAGCGTTCTGTTGTTTAACCTGGAGGACTCGTCGTTGTGCTGACACAGCGGAGCAGCTGTGGGATAAACATCTGCATCCTCTTCTCCAACACTCAAATGTGAAACTACGGCTGAGTGGAAGAGACGACACGCTGCTGCACACGTCGATCTGTTTCCAGCTCCTCTGTTGCCGAGTGAATCTCCACAGAGATGTTCCAGTGTTGTCCTCTCTGTTGGGAGGATGTTGACTGTTGTTTGGCTCAGCCAGTTCCTGTGTGTTATTTTAAATCACTTGCATCCAATGCATGTTTGTCTTTAGTATAACGGGATCATTTACACCTGCATTGATGCACAAGGTGGAGAGATGAGGTAGAAAAGATGTAGTTTCAGCACCTGTTGAGCTGGGACCACGAACACTGAGTGGAAATTCCTCTTCTGTACAAGCAGATGGAAAATGAATGAACTTCTGACTGAGAATGTCCACTTTTCCTTCTGTTTTATTTTGTAAACAAGCAAGTTTTGTGTTTTACGTTCAGCTGCATAAAATGCATATCCATCCCTGATAAAACATTTCCAAACTTAGTATTTTAAATCCAGCATTGTCTAACGTCCATGTTTACTAGCTAACAGTCTTCTTCTTCCTGCCTTTACTGGTGCATGGCTCCTGACAAAACATTGTCAGGAGCCATGTTCTTACCTGTGTCTTCTACATGACAACAAACACAACAAGGACCCACATGTAAAATCAGTAACACTTAAAGTCTGTGATAATTGAATATACATTAAAGAACGCGTCTATGAACACACACTGCTAAATATAATTATTGAGTGTTGGAATATTGAGGGAAATTTTAAAATGCAAGCATTAAAAATATCATAAATAAGTCTTTTATTGATAATTTTAAGCTGAAATTGATACTGGGTTAGGGTTACTTTCTTGCAATGCATCATATTTTATTCATTTTTCATGAGTTTTCTATGTAGAATCTTAATTTGTGAAGTAAATATGAGCATATAAATGTAGAAAAGTACAATGTTTCATCTGAAATGTGGTTGAAGTAGAAGTAAAAAGTGTCATGAAAAGGAAATACCTAAGTTAAGTACAGTCTCTTAAGTTTGTACTTAATTAAAATACTTTAATAAAGGTTTCTAATCTCCGTCCCAAAAACAAAAGTTGTACATTTTTTGCATGAGTTTTGAGACAGAACAGTCGAGACAGACGGCACCTCGCTCAGTTTTGGACCGAAAGCAACAAAACAAGAATGACAAAGCGGTTTTACGTACACAAGCCAGATGTTTGAGAATGACGGAGGCGTGATGTGTTAACGGTTAACACATCACCACTTTTGGATCGCTCTCTTTAAGTCAGACATCACGCTCAGACTAAACAACCAGAGTCCTGAATGTGTTGTTTGGTTTCGTGGAAACATCTCTAACCCATGTGGGGTTATAGATGACCTGATCCAGAGTCTGCACAGAGGTTTTTACTCCATGAAACTTTATTTTGCATGTGTTTATTGTGCATCCATTATCTCTGTAGAGGGTAAAGGTCTAGCTGCTACATGTGAATTTGGCTTGTTCATAGATTTGAAGTGGCATTGTTGGATTTATGACGTCTGCGCTATTAAGTAAGGTAAAGTTTTTTTGGCAAATAAATGCTAAATTGCTCTCTGTGTAATACTTAATAATCTCAAATGAACTGAATATTTGTTTTAGGGGCTGCAACTAACAATTATTTTATTTTTTTCATAATAAAATTGTCCAAAAGATATTCAATTCACAATTATATAGCTGGGCTGAAGCTACCATCTTTTCTTAATATATATAACAGAAATGGTTTATTGATCTAACTAATCGTTAATCACTGATTTGATTAATTTGCAACAATTAAAATCATGTTTTCCTCTGACAAGCCATTGAATTTTGCATCATATCCAAATGGTGCTAAAGATTTAATTGTTTAATCTAATATCACTTACTTTAATATTAGTAAACTGAACAATGCTCAACACAGACAGCACAATTAATTTTGAGTTAAACTGAAATAAATACATTTATTCAAGAGTTAATAAGTGAACACAGGGTATCCACAAAAATAATTATTTTGACAAAGTGTCCCTGTGAGATTTTAATTCCATATTTTGTGTCTTTGTGGCCACAATCTGTTGTTTGCATGTGGAAGTGTATTGACGTTTCCCCTGATGATAAACAGCTTGGTTTATTTGTGTCTCCGTGTGTTTTCCGGTGCTTTTTTTATTTTTGCCACTATTCGTTAACTTCCTAGAGATTCAGCTCAGGCAGGAGTTGCTCAGTCATAGCAACAGCTGAGGTCTGATGATGTCACCATTTTGAAGACGCTGCGTAATGCAACTTTGAACCGGGACGCTCGGCTCATTCCCCAGATATGCGGCTGTTTGAAAGATTGTGGCTGGAGAGTGCCGTTAAAGTTAATGAGGTGCATTCATTTAAAGTGAGGCGCTCTGCAGGAAGGAACAGAGTCCGGTTATTTAGGTGAGGAATGTGGATGAAGTGTTGAGTGTTCGTCCACCTTTTGGTACAAACGGAAATAATGCTTTAGGGCGGGCTACATGGTGATCGACAGTTTGTTACCGCTACCAGAACCGTATACGCATCTCTACCAAGGTGTCACTCCTCCACAGTCCAAATATGGTTATTTCTGTTCACTGGTTGCAAAAAGCCAAGATGGCGGTGGCAGAAATCCAAGATGGCAACCGCCAAAACGCCAAATTGAAGGCTTCAAAACCGCAGTTCACAAACCAATGGGTGACATCGCGACGACTACGTCCACTTCTTACATACGGTCTATGGTTTGTATCATTGTTTGCATGCTAATGCGCAAAACTAAGATGGTGAACATGGTACCTGCTAAACGTCAGCATTTTAGCATGATCACGTTAGCATTTAGCTCCAAAGTGCTGCTGTAGATATTGATTCATTGTTTAGTCAACAAAATGTCAGAAAATAAGGAATAAATATCCAAAATTTCTTTCGAGCTCAAGATGATCTTGTTTTGAAAGGTGGTCGTCTGACTTTTTATCCAGCGCCATCGCCAAGTCCAAATGTAGCGTGTTAGCATGCTGATACGTACACCACAGAGCCGCTAGCATGGCAGGAGACTCTTTGTCTTGTTTTTCTCAAACTGCTAGTCGACAAACATGGATGAACTTTTTGAAAAAGACTCCATTCCTGTTGACAGTATTAAGTATCCTCTGTAATCCAAACATTTACTCGTGCTGTCATGGCTGATGTATGCCGCCCTCCTCCCCCCTGAGATGAAGATATACGTATTTTCATAACGCCAATCATGATGGCATGCCTGGTCTCGAATATTTGTTGGCGGTTAGTCAAAGGGGATTAGCAGGAACACCTGCAGTTCCTCCGTTTATTTAGTCTTCATACTTTTGAACGTCATATTCCAAGAGCTCGTCTTTAAAGCACGGGACAGTCTGTAGGAGCCAGGAAGCACTGAAACAGCCTCGCAGTCAGATTATTGTAGACCCTACTTTTACTAGGGTACTTTTAATACTTTGGTAGATTTTAATGCTGATTGTTTATGTTTTGAATGCAGGACTTTTACTTGTAGCAGAGTATTTTTACACTGTAGTATTTCTACTTTCAAAGTAAAATATCTGAGATGACTGTTGTTTGAGGAGTGGGCTGCTAATGATACAATCACAGAACATCAAGAGCACTTTGATAAGCCACTAGTCTGATAGAAGTTTATGTATGTATATTATACATTATTGTATCATGCTCTAGCGTATTACCGTGTCCCACATTGGCTGACTAAATACTGGTTAGCATTGGAATTAGGTCACTCCCTGAGGTCTTGTCAATACGTAATTAAAAAGACAGGATACAGTCACGCTTCTCTTGCTCTCTGCACAGAATGAACCAGTGTGTGGTGTGTCAGGAGGTGACAATATAGGAGAGTAATGTCTTATGTTATGAATCTTAAACTACACATTTGTTCCTCCACAATATCCATTACCAAATGTAAAAGGAAAAAGTATAAGGCTGAGTAATGAAGGGCCTGCTGGTGTTTCACAGACGGTCTGATGTCAGTGGCTCCAGCGTTTGAGATCGAGCGTTTGCACGACCAGCGGGTAACTCATCTGCAGCTGATTCATCCTCCACCTGGACAGCAGTGAGCTCATTCACTTAATCCTCTCTCGCTGTGACATATAACTAATACAACCAGCGTACTGTTTTATGATCTTTAACGTTATCGGTGTAAAGGTCTGGTTTACTCAACACCCAAATTAAGGTCCCGACTTTGGCCAAACTGTTGAGTAAACCAGACCTTTTCTTTTTGAGGACTTAATATAAAGCTTTCATACTTTATTCTTTAACTTTGTATAGCGCCACTCTATTAACAACAATTAAAACTATTAGATACTGTAATGTTAGTAATTAAAGTAAATGTGAGTAGTGGAGACAGAAATGGTAAATAAATGCTGTTGGTCAACACAGCTAAATTATCGTTTGAAGCGTGTCAGTGTCGTTTAATTAACCCTTCGCTAAGCCCCGCCTCCAGCTGCTACTCTGTCAAACTGTCCGCGCTATAATGGAGCCCACACTGTCACTAACTGCACTCCCCAAAAAATATATATAATTTTTGGAAGAACAAAAAGTGAGTTCAGAGAGTAGCAGACAGAAGGGTCTACATACAATATTTGTTTGAAGGATATATCCGTGATGTCAAACTGCAGTGAAAACAGGTTAAAAAGATCACCGTGTGGACCACTGACCGGCTCAGATTGTTATTATAAGCGTCGGACAACATTATGAAAAGGACTCTACAGAAATGCACCATTTGGTTAAAAAGTAAAATCCTTTTTTGTTTCACCTGAAACAGCAGCTATATCGCTCAAATACACCAAACACACATTGTATTGCGTCGTAAAACTCAGTTCATCCAAAGTTGACAGAAACAAACTCACTCAACTAATGATTTGTAACATTTTCAGAGTAATGACCTGCAAAGAAAGCATGAACTTCATGTCACCGGTGGTTTTAAAGCTCGTAGGAAGTTTCTTTGGTGGAATTCACATGTTGCTCAATCCGTCATATTGTTGTCTCATAAATAGCCGTCTGCCCCCGAGATAAATGGTCTTCTGGAACCGGAGTGTGTTTTTATTGGTGTTCTTGGATCAAGTATTCTTCAACAACTTCCTGAAAAAGTCTGAGATCTTCCAGGCTCTCCCGGGTCCTCCTTGTTCTTCTTGGAAAGACTCCTGGAGAAAAGAGGAGACTATAGTTTGAGCTTTTATATCTATTACACAATGAATGAGATTGGCTCAGGACATGCAGAAATAGAAAGAGAGATATATTGGTAGCCTGATAAATATCTACAGCGGGCTGGAAAACCTTCTGTCCAGATCTTAACGGTACAAATTCGTACATATACTGTATAACGTTTAATTTTTTTGTAACCTCTTTGTTTTTAAAACAAACTTTAAAAACAGCTGGGACGACATCAGTCTCCTGCTGGAACATATCGAATAACTTGCACACTGTTTTGCCTGCAGTGCATTTCTAAAGATGCCTAAATACATTAGCTGTGGTCTTAATATTAACAAATGATTTACCAACGCTGTGAAGGTCAGTTATTTGCAGAACTATTGGGTTGCCAGGTTGTGAGAAATCCTGTTGGCTCACTGATGTTTATCCTTCTCCTGCATTATTTGGTCAATTTAGTTCTTTAATTTACACTGGATTTACTTTATGGAAAAGCTTTTTGCATATATTAGACCAAAATCTCTATATTTGAGCTTTTATAACTGCAGACTTGATGACTTTATCAGAAAAAGAGTATTTAGGAATGGGTTACCACCATTTAGAACAACATGTTAATAGAAATTGTTATGAATTGAGAGGATAAATATCGGTCAAAGGAATTCATCACAACCTGGCAACCCAAAAGTTGTAATGAATAGGGGTGTGACGTTAAATCGATCTGGATCTTAATAGCGATTCAATGATGCAATATAATCCATGGAAAGTAAAAACAAAGATGCATATCATCTTTGGGCGTATATGGTCTCATATTGATCGCAGACACCTGAATTGAATTTTTTTTAAATGACATCGTGGCAGACTTTGTGATATCAGTAAATATCGTATTGTTGTCCAAAGAGTTGATCTAAAGGATTGAGAATCTGTCTAATAAATGGCTTATAACTGATCTATAAAACATGAATATAACTTACTCATCTGAATTGTCTCATGTTTGATTTAGACTGTTGCATCATCCTGTATTGATGATGTAATCTCACGACGACCTGATTTATCAGATTTTTGCTGACACTTCTGGCTTTGTCTGCTCTAGTTTATTGCCTCTGAAAGTAAGAGTCTGGTGTTGCATCTAAAGTTATAAATGACAGTAGTTCATGTCGGTGCCAAAGTACACATCTGCAACACAATACCAATGAACTGTGCATGTGGGATTAGAAGTCTTTCAGAATAAACTCTGCTCCTGCTGGCTTTCAGCCATGCATCACAAACAGCTCAGCGTCATCTGGTGCCATTGTTGATCTCATCCACAACATGCAGAAGTATTATTGTTAGACTGAAAGTTTACTTAGTAGCCAAAGATGCGGAGTAAGAGAACGCCTGTCAGCATGTTTAAAAACACAACTGTGCTGATGCTCAGTCAAAGGTTTCCCTGGAAAC
Source organism: Anarrhichthys ocellatus (assembly GCF_004355925.1). NCBI lineage: Eukaryota > Metazoa > Chordata > Actinopteri > Perciformes > Anarhichadidae > Anarrhichthys > Anarrhichthys ocellatus. Next base: position 466,369 of record NW_022280053.1, read on the forward strand.
CAAATATTTAAAGAAAATGGAAACATCAGCAGTTTTTTTTTTTTGATTGAATCAAGTTCACGAAGCGGTTTTGATGAGAAATTACGGTTTGGATTACTTAAAAACAAGTCTGTATAACAGAGTGTAATGGCGTCAAACAGAAAACTTTTGTGTAGATTGTGCGTTCGGTCTCCAGTAGTTCCAGGTATGACATCACTCACGTGGCAACTTTTCATTTTTTCGGACTCTGAACACTGGAAAGGCAGCATGCATATTGGTCTATTAGTGTTTTGTAACTTCAGCAATATTAAGAGAAAAATAATGCATATAGCTTATTGTAGTGTGAAATATAATTACAAAAAAGGTTTTAGGTCAAATCCATCTGCAACTCCCAAAAACATGTTCACTGCTGTCGTAATGAAACCGATCAGCAGTTATTCGTCTTTGCTTGTAGGAATGAGCCAGTTCATCTTTTCTGTTCCCTGAAGTCTAAACTCTGGGTCTAAACGGCCGGTTATCTGCAGGTACTGAATACTGATCTGGTATCGTGGCTCTCTTCGTCTGGATTGGGAAGATTGCGTCCTGATTATTGTAATTCATGTTCACTATTGACCAGTAAAGATTTCTGCAGTGGGGAGCTGATTTGGAAATTGATAAATTAAGTTTCCAATGCCGTCTATAAATAGGAAAGATATGTAATATTTATCCCTCTTTAAGTCGATAAAATAGGGCCATCCTCAACTAAAGTCCCTGAACTATTGTAAGATTTTGTCGACTGATAAGTCAATTTAATCAACAGATCTGTAAAACTTACTTTCTCCACAAAGACACCTCCTAAAGCACGACTTTAAATGTTGTGTTTACCAGATGCATGCTCATAAGTTTCTTAAAAATAATTCATTCAGCCTGATAAAAGCATAAAAAAACGACTAATCAAAGACCAAAACGACCAATTAGTTGACTAATCAATGAAGAGCGGCCATTATAAAATGTGACCATATACTGAAACTGTAGGTCACAATTTCAAATCTTTCCTTTGAGGAGTTGGAGCCTCGATAAACGACTGCAGTTAGTGGCGATTAACTGTGAGAATGACTCAGCTGGCCTCCACAGTATTATTAGCTGCAGTGATAGAGAAATCATTGTTCAGTATGGTGGGCGTAATACTTCAGTGACTAATGCATGGGGGGGAAAAGTTGAAAATCTTTCCATTTTTGGGACATGAAGTCACCTGATGATACTCTGAGGTAACATTTTACATCCTCAGAGGAAAACTAGTGAGAAATGATTTATTCATCACCTCCCTGTCTCCAAGTAGGCCGAACCCCTGAGGTGGACTAACATCCAACATTTACAGCGACAGAAGAGGGGAATTCTTATGTGGGTCCTGGTCGTTGCATAACTGTTACGCTCTGGCAAACAGGCAGAGGATTCCCCCAAAGCTACTTTTAGTTTTTAGTTTGAAATATTAATCGGTGGAGCCAAAGGTTAATTTTCCAAGAATTTCTTCGGGGCAGCCTCCTAAAGAAACGCATCAAAGGCACCGAGAGGGTATCCATGTGAGCTTTACCTCTCACCCGCTGACAGCACGAACACGGAATATCTTGGACACTTTTAATGCAGGACCTGAGACACTCGATGCCTTCTCTTCAGGAGTGTGATGTGGGTTGTAAGTTAAACCACAGGTCAGCTCTTTTTTCTTGGGGTTTCGTTTGGTTTTTCTTTATTGTTTTTTCCATAAACCTTTTTTTTTAGTTTTTTTTTTTTTTTTTACTAAAACCGTCTTTTAAGCTGACCTTTAACTTTAGTCTTCATTCAGTCGCCTTTTCCTGCAGAATTTTATGATAAAGTAGAATTAAGATTCCATTAAAGGTCAGTGCTAAGCCGATCAGAGCAGACTGGGCTTTTTCGGGAGCGGGGCTTCAAGAGACAGGCGCTAAACCATAGACTGTATATAAGAAGTGGACGTAGTCATCGTTATGAAGCCATGAGTTCGGCAACTTCTCCGTCGCCATCTTGGAATACGGCCGTGAACTACGGTTTTGAAGCCTTCAATTTGGCGTTTTGGCGGTTGCCATCTTGGA